>NC_138373.1:23264932-23284208 GCF_054177405.1 Leptonychotes weddellii
ATCGGGCTCCCTGCTCGGCGGGGGGTCTGCTTCTCCCTCTGCCCTCTTCCCTCTCGTGCTCTCTGTCTCTCATTCTCTCTCTCTCAAATAAATAAAATCTTTAAAAAAAAAAAAGAATGCTGGCATAGTACATACTTGTAATCCTCAATATCCTCTCATTCCTGAAATAAGAAGTTCAGGATTTTTTCAGTTGTGGTGTTTCACCAAAGGCCAAGCCTTTGGATTTATTCTTTACTTACACACACGATAAATACAGATAAGATAGAAATCTAGGTCGAGAGGAAATAGGGTGCTGTTAACTACTTTTACAGGGAGAGAAGGAACAGCAGGAGCCCAGATCCCTGAGCCCCCGGGGCTGTCCTCTGGGAGGGAGAGTGACCTGCTGACAAAGATTTCCCCTTGACCAAATTCTAGCCGGGCTCCTGGGAGCCCCTTCTCAACTAGGCCTCAACCTTGGCCTGTAAAGCCTGGAACAAACACTTGGGCAGTCTCTGACAGCTCGAGGCTACATTCTGAGACTGATACCAGCCCCTCCCCCTCCATAGTGCCTAACCAAGGAAACTCAGGGTTGCCTGGAGAATTTAGTTTGTTCCAGCCAACCCCTGAAGACAGGGCCCCTGTGTCCTGGCCTCCATGGGAGGTTACGACCTAACTTGGACACATGCCAGTTAGCAACCCCAGATGCTTCCTGCTTTCTGCCATTTTGCCCTCCCCTGACTCCACGGAGCCCCTGTGATCCCCTACTCCCTCACTTTCTCCTGAAAACGCCCAGTCATCTACCACTGGAAGTGGAATCTGGTTCGCACTCGCCTCCTTCCCCTACTGCAAATGTATACGACCGTTAAAATCGGTCCTCATGGCTTTGTCTAGCTTGGACATGGCCTAAGCCCCATGGCCTGGCCCTCCACTCCACAGGCAGTACCTTGTCCTTGGGGCCTAAGCATGGGAGGCCAGAGGAAGCATGCCCAGAGCCCGACACAGGCTTGGCCCACGAGCTCCTTCTAGTCCCACCAGGTGATGTGACGGGGACAGTCAGGTGGTAACAAATGCCCAGTGCCCCAGGACGGCGGGCAGGTGGGTGGTGGCAGGGGCACATCTACACCTGCGTCTTCTGGCTGTTTCCACGTCAGACAGTGTGAGAGACAGATGTGTGCAGAGAGCCGAAGGAGGAAGCGGTGATGGCGGAGGCAGAACAGGACCAGAGCAAAAGGGAGGCAAGCAAGTGCAAGAGAAAGTGGGAGCTCGAGGACGGAACAAAGGTAAGCTGACCCTGGTGATGCGGGGTCATGCGCCAGGCACCCCACCATGCACTTCCCTGGGCACGGCTTATCCATCCCTCCAAACAGCCTCAACACGTAGGGCAGGGGTCGGCCAACGGCCACCCAATGAAGCTCTATTGGAACACGGCCACACCCGTTGAGGAGCGGAGTCTCTGACACGGAGGCGGAATTGGCCTGCGAAGCTGAAATCCGGCCTTTGCAGAAAAAGTGGGCACTGCTTCAAATGAGCAAACTGAGGCCAGGCCAGGCTTGCTCAAGGTCATGTGGAGTGTGGGAGGTGGAGGTGGATTCCAGAGACAGCGAAGTTGGCAGGTCAGATGCAAGGGCCGAGGGAGAGGGGGGAAGAGTTTTCGAGAAAGGACGACCACCACCACTGTTTTGGAACAAAATGCCCAGCACACAGAAGGGGTCTTTATGGGGAGGCCTTATCTCTGAGGTCGGCCCCTTCTGAAATACTGTTTGCACATAACCTGCCTGCCATTGCAACATTCCATGCCTTCACACTGAAGGCCCCAGTACCCAAAGATGGAGAGACAACAAAGGAAAGAAGATGAGAGAGAGAGAGAGAGGGAATGAGCAACCCAACGTTGCTTCAATCACAAAGCCTTCTGGACACCTCTACAACAGCTCTCCAGCAGTGAAAGTGCTAACGCTTGGGTGGGCTGACTCTGTTGTGGGGGGGCTGTCCTTTGCACAGCGGGATATTTAGCAGCATCTGTGACATCTACCCATGTGGGGCCACTAAGACTCCTCGTGAAAACCAAATCACGTCTCTAGACATTGCCAATGTGCCCTCAGGGGCAAAAGCACCCCTTGTGGAACAGTCCAGCTCTGGGGGGCACGGACTCCAGAGGCTGACGCTAGAGGCCTCCCCAGCTCGAACCCTGTCCCCATCCGGGAACAACAGCACCGCGTGACCAAACAAAGCAGTCAGAAAGGAGAACTGAGCCAGGAAGACAAGGGACAGCCAGAGAAGGGCCTGATTAACCAAGCAAAGGTGCTCGGGCGGGGGGAAGGGTGGGAGGTGGTCAGGAGAAGTAGCAGCTTTGCTGAGTGATAAAAAATGTCCTATATCACACAGGACATGTCTCTCAGATGTCAGGTGGGTGAACAACTCACTTTTAATTACTGGTGCCAGGAACCTAAGTCACATTGACGTAAGACAGCTGGGTGGAGTGATTTTAATGGAACTGAATTTTCTAGGAAAGTAAATACCGTTTAATTCAAGGGGAAATTTTTACATCACTCAGAGTCTGATCACAATTTCAGGGACTCCCATCATCAGCAACCACACAAACTGTGGCGATGAGTCACCAACCCACACACCTATCCCCCTACATCTGTAATTAGTGAATTCTCGGTGATTCGACACAGGGCCCCTGACTTCTTTGTGTGACTCCTAGCCCCTCGTCACTCAAAAGGGGATCCATCAGCATGCCCTGAGAGCTTGTTAGAAATGCAGGATCTCAGGCTCCTGCCTGGGCCAACGGGATGAGAATGTGCATTTTAACAAGTTCCTCGGGGTGATTCACCTGCGCGTGAAAGTTTGAGAAGTCCCAGTCTAGCGCTGTTGTACACCTGGTCATTTACAGAACGAAATATATATGATCTTTATTATAAATTACTTTTATGTATTCTTTCTGTTATTACGAGGGTAGTATATTGATCTGATTTAGAGCTGTGACTGTAAGTAGGTTACAAGTAATGGATTTTATTTCAGGATAAAAGGAATATTTTAAAAGTTGCATGGCATGAAGGGGGTCTGGGTCTGATATGGTTGAGAATCACTGGGTTAGTCATTCCACAAACTTTAATTGGGTGCCTACTCCCTGCCAAGCATGGCGGAGGCAAAGGACAAGATGGCGAATTAAAACACGCTTCCTGCTGTCGGTGCGAGTTCAGGCACGGGATAGGGAAGTGGGCACACACATCATTTCAGTGCGTGATGAGAAGTGATGTGTGGAATGGTTTGGGTTTCATCAAGGACTAGGCTCCAATGAGAGGAGGGGAGACTTCCCCAGAGAAAGCAATTTTCCAGACCAATCTAGAGAAGAGAGAGCACGTCCATGAGGCAGATAAAGAAACCAAGGGCAGGACAGACCAGCAAACCACAAACTTAGTAATAACAAACCATCGTTGCTAACATTTATCCTGAAGACGGTGCTAAACCCTCGACACAGATTATCTTGAAAAATCCCAGAATGACACGTTAACCAACTCGACGGGGAAGGGGAGGGCATCCTTTCACAAAGTAGACTTCTAGCAAACCATCACGATAAATACTTTAACTATGTTAAGTATAATTTTATTTCTCAATTACACTTCAGTAAAGCTGGGGGAAAATATCCCCGAGAACTATTTGGTAGATGCCATTAAGTAACAGGCCCCTCATCACACAGCATGGTTATGAAGCCCACCCCGCTACTTGCAAGGGACATTAAAGACCAGCCCTTCAGAGTGCCCCACAATCTCCAAAACGACCCCTAGGGGGCGAAACCACCTCCACCAAAGACCCTGGAAGAAAGCACTCCATCCCTAAGCAGGCTGAAATCCTTAAGGAGAAGAGTGTCAGCAGGTAGAGGGTTGCTTGAACAACTTAGGTCTGTGGATGAGAGTCCTCCCACCTCATGATCTCAGTCTCGGTTACCTGAGACTAACCCCAGCTCTGTACCCCCCCAAAACCCTGCCCCGCTCTTCATTGTGGTTTTATTCTCCCACACCCCTTCTTTACTTCTCCTGCCTCCGGGTTCCGGCTTGTCACCTTCTTAACGTTCTCCAACCCAGGTCCTCTAGGAAAGGGGCCCTTAAGGAGACAAATGGGCCTCCTGTTGATCAAAGACATCCAGCTTTCAAGCCCATCCTTTGCATCTGCCGGGCCCCCCTCCCTAACCCCACACCCCACCAGGAGTGCGTAATGAATGACACACTTGTAAGCTCATTACTGCAGACTCTCTGAAGAAGCATAAATGCTCACGGAGCCAGCGATATAAAGAAAGAGAAACGCCTGTAAATAAATATATATATATGCATCCACACATACACAAACCCAATTAATTTATATCGTCCGAAAGCCCGAGCCACTTGGGGCGGGGAGAGAGAGAGAGAAAGGGAAAGGTGCCTAATATTGCCAGCCATGTGACTTTAGAACTGAGCTTCCCAGGCAGCTGCCAATAAATTATTTTTACTATGCAGAGGTACAAATGAATATGCGGCTACCACCCCCTAAATCTCCTTTATGAGCATGTGTTTGCCTTGGCCCACGCTGCCAGGGACAGGGCCTTCCGAGCAAGTTTTCATTGGCCAAGTTCCCGAAGAGGGCTGCCACTCTCTCTGCGGTCCTCCTCCCTGCCAACGGCGGGCGCCCCATCAGCGTGTCCTGTTTACACGTGAGCTTGGCATGACATGGCCACTGGCGTCTCTACTGGAGGGCCATGAGGAAGAAGTGACAGCAACGTCCATCCTGTTGAGAAATGATTGCTGCCTTCCGGACTCAGGGTCGCTGTTGTCCGTGGGATGGGATGCGCCCTTCTCAGCCACACGGTCTCTACCAAGCTTCGGAAGGGGGATGCAAAACCTCATCACAACCAACTTTAGCGTGTACTGCCATTACCCAAAAGGAAAGTTCTGGCCACTTTCTTCAGGTCCAGCGGGTCTGACGTGCATTCCTCGACTGTGCCGAGTGAGGAGGCGGCAACGGGCAGTCACGGCCACTCAGACAAGCCGGGTGCTCGGCAACGGAGTGCGTCTCAAGGGCACGCTCTGGAGACGCTCCTCTGGACTGGAAACCTGGCTCTGCTGCCTGCTACCTGTGTGACCTCGGGAAAGTTAGTTAACCTCTCTGAGCCTCAGTTCCTTCGCAGGTGACATGGGTATAATCATACCCAAACCTCACAGGGCTGATGAGAAGACGTGCTGACTTCGCCGGGCCAACAGCACAATTCAGGGCACAGAGGCGAGGAGTCAACGTAAGGTGGCTGTTAGTTCATCCAGACCTCTGCCTGCGGTGACCTTTCACGCACGAATTCACGCGCGCTGACTGAGTACCGTGTGTGTGCTGGTCACTGTCCTAAGCAGCAGTGGGGCTGGGTCTAGGACTAAGCTAGATGCCTGCTCTCAGGGAGCTCACATTTTAGTAAAAGGAGACAGACGACCAGTTTACTGACTCAATAAAAAGATAAAAACAGACTAAGTAGAGGATGCGCCATGGAGGCAATACTGAGCATCGCTTACCTGTTTTTATCCACCCATTTTAAAGATGAGAGGCCTGAGGCTCATAGAGGTTATCTTAGCCAGTTGAGGAGCCAGGCCTGTGCGGCCCCACAACTGAGAAAGTGAGAGGGGCCGGGGGCGTGGGTGACAGGCGAAAGGGTTGTTTCTGCCTCTTCTTGCCCCTCCCGTTCTGGGAAGTGACACATGCTACCCAGGCCAGGCAGAAGATTTGATATTGGACAAGTTCCTTATCCGAGGGGCTGAGTGGGGGCACCTCTCCCGGTGCAACCAACCCTGCCTTGACCTCGCTCCTCTTCACCCTCAAACAGCTCAAGAAACAAACGTAGCCGAAGGTGGTTCTGGGAGACCCGCTGGACCAGTCGTTCAGGCCACTAGATGGCTCTTCCTGGGAACTTTCAGCATGCACGTGGTTCGCCGAACGAGGTTGGGAAGGCAGGCTGCTTTCTCTCTGGACAGGACATGTCTCTGAGAGTCCTCAGCTCCTGGGGGCCCTCCCGGGGCTCATCGGGTCTCCTGGCTGCCTTACCACCCCAGGGCAGGTCACTTCCTTTTCCCTCGAGGAGGTGTTCCCATTAGGATTTCTCACTTAAGAGGGGAGTCAGCAAGACAGGGACTCCCAGGCTGACCACACAATGCAGACGTCCAAGTCCCTGCAGGCTCCCCCAACAAAGCAGCGCCGCTTACTTTGCGAGCTTTATGATCCCTTCCACCGCCTGTAACTCTGAACATCTGCTATATGGGAGAGCACCTACTGTTTATTCCCTCGGTGAACCTTCACCTTTATCTTTGACATGGGGGGTATTCTCATCCTCCCTTGACACAAGAGTAAACTGAGACTGGCAGAGGAGGTTATGTGACTCACCCAGCATCACATGGGTGGGAAGGGACGGGGCTCGGACTAAGCCCAGGTCTCTCTGATTCCAAAGCCTGTGCTCAGAACTTGCCAGCCTCATGTCACCATGGAGCTCTGGTGGTGTTCGACTCAGAACAGCAGGGAGGATGGACCGTGAGCGTTCCCCTCTCCTGTTGGGGCCTCAGGAAGAGGACAGACATTCGTCTGTTGCATCCACACGCCTGAAGTCAAGACCAGGAAAATCCTAGCTGACACCAGATGTTCAGGATTTCATGATACAGTCCTCCGCTCCCCAATGCACCTGCCATATTGTTGCTGGGCCAGCATTTTCTATGCATTCTCCTATACTTGACGCTCCCAACAGCCCTACGAAGCATCAGTGTGGGTCAGTGGGCAGGGGCATGAGCACCGAAGTGGACCACCGGGGTCCTGGTGCCTTTTAAATGCTCTGCAACCTCAGGCAGGCCTTCTGGCTATAACCTATAAACCAGTCATAGGACTGGTATGAAGAGGAGATCAGTCGTGCTGGCCAAGCACTTAAGACAGCGCCTAGAACACAAATCAGAGCTGTTGACGGTATTCCTATTAGCATTAGGGTATCTTTTCTGACAGATGAGTAAACTGAAGCTCAGAGAGGTCAACACATTTGCTCAAGACCACAGAGACTGGGGATTTAAACCACAGTGCCCAGCTTGGGAGCTCAAGCTCATACCTACTCCTGAACCAAAACAGCCCCCTCAAGCCATAGACTGGTACTGATCTGCCTCTGGTTAGGGGTACAACACCTAAGAAAAGGGGGCTAGCAGTTTCTCTGGGGGCATCAAAGCCTGAAATTTCAGATCCACCCTGGGCTCGCTCTCTGTGCGGAGAATAGGCTGAGGGGGTCAGTTTCATGATAGTGTCTGGTTCCATCCATCTCCAGGCTACTGAATGTTCCAGTAGGACAGCCGAAGAAGATCATGAGGTTCAGGCTGGGCCTCCTCCACCTCCCCCTTCCTCTGTTAATCATCACTTGAGGCCAAGATTCTATGTGTCTGTGGCTACTAGACACAGTTACTAAACAACTGGGCCCTGCAGGTCTTGGAAGAAATCAAGTAGATGGCACCCCACCTTTGCCGGGCAGAGCCTTGCATATTATTGGGGACCTTGGTTTCATTAAGACCCCAGGGGTCAGCCTGTCTCCAGCCCCTGGGTCTCTGTCCTCTTGCTGTCCCTCTGTCCGTCTGTCTCCTGCCTCCCTCTCATCCCACTGTCCTGCATTGTTCTGTGATCAAAAGGCTGCCTGTGGCCTGGGACATTTATGAAGTTCTGAAGATCTGAGGCAGTAAAATTTGTGTGTGGTTTTTTTTTTTTTTTTTACTGTTTTCTAAAACGGATCTAAATATCTTCCTAATATCGATGCTTATCAAACAAATATAAAAACTAAGATCCCCTTGACTTATAGCATATTTCAAAACATGCCGAAAATACAGAACAATAATAGAACACCCCCAGGTACCAATTCTGCCATGCTTTATTCAATTCTTCAAAGAAATAAAACTTTATAGATATGGTTGACGTACTTCCCACCGCTCAACTCCCATTTCTCAACAACCCAGAGGTCACTTCTATCCTTCACAGCTATGCGTTTATATCTCTTGTAAATACGTATGTGTCCACAGACAATATAGAGTATTGCTTTGTATGTTTATAAGGTTGACAAAATGGCACCACGCTGTACATATCCCCTTTGCGATTTGCTGGTTTCACGCAACATTTTATTAACATTTCTGCCCCTCTTCCTCTCCCCTTTGTTTCTGCTTCTCTCGATTCTTCCTCCCTCAGATGACAGGATGCAGTGAGAATGGGCGGGCAGCAGCTTTGGACCTACGGGTTCTCAACTTTGCTTGCCTGTTCGAATCCCTTGGGAGGTTTAAAAAAGCTGATGCCCAGGTTGCAACCACGGAGATACTATGGGCCGGGGCCTGGGAACTGGGGTTTTTCGAAGCTCCCCAAGTGATTCCAATGTGTAGCCAGAGATGTGACCCGAATCAGGGTCAGCCAGGCCCAGACACCAGCCTGCAGCGCCCAGTGGAGCCTTGTAGGAAGGAATGTTAACAGGAGGCAGGTATGCGAGCTGCAGCTTCCAGCCTACCCCACTAGGCACTCTCTGGACCCCGTTCACCGTCCTCAAACTGGGCGTGTTGCCGTAGGGCAATACTTCCTAATGCTTTTGCCATTTTGCCATTTACTTAGTAATTTTAATTGGCTACCATTTAAATGTCTACACTTATAATGTGGAAAAAAAATAAAGTTGACTGCCATGGGTTCCAAAATCTGGACCCAAGAAAAAAAACATGTTATTCCAGCCCAGCCAGATCAAACTGCCTGCCTAAGGCTATGAGCCCAGGGCACACGGCCTGTGGGGCAAAGGAAGAGGTGTGTTAGGTGTTAACAATGCGGTAGCACCAAGCTGAGACATTCTCCCTGGTGTAATCAGAGAGACTGAGGAGCATGACAGGGCACAACATTCTCCCTGGAGAGTCCAAGGTTATTTAATGTCCGTGGAGCGCCCCTAAATCATCGTGGGTGCCACAGTGGGCCACACAGCCCTCTTGGAAAAACACAGGACTAGTCCGTCCCTCTGGTTCCTTATCACCTGATGCTCTGGGTTCCCAGAAGTCTCAGGCCATGCCTGGGATTACAGAGCAAGAAAGGGGAGTGAAACCCCTACCCCTCCTCCCAGTCTGCCAGGAGAGGGGTGGATCAGGAGACCCAGGACGGGCTGCGCTTATTCCTCCTCCCCACTTGGGCTGCTTTCATGGCCCAAGCTCTCTGCGTGACTTCACCTTCCACTTCCCTGGAACGTACGCCAGGAACAGTTCTAAGCACCTTGCAGGGATGAACTCACAAAAACCTCATGACGGCCCTTGGAGGCGAACACTGTCAGCATTCCCATTTCACAGATGAGGAAACTGAGGCACTGGAGGCACAGCGACTTGCCTAAGCCCCTCACCCCACCCCTGCGCCCCAGCCAGTAAGCAGCACTTGACCCCAGGGCCCCGCAGCCCATTCCCCGGTGGCTGGGGGGGGGGGGGGAGGGGCTACCAGCTGTCGTGTCCTAATTGCTGTACAGATGTGGCTGCTTCAGGGAGCCCGGCGGGGAGAGAGAGAGAGAGAGAGAGAGAGGGAAAACATTTTTAGAAATTATTTCTGACAGGCTACCAGATACTAAAATAACAACATTTGGTTTGTCTTGCTAGCTGGAGGCAAAAATCAGCTCAGGTGGGAAGAGGAGGCGGCTGCAGCTGGAAGGCAGACGAGGCCGGCTGGCCCCGAGCTGGCCCGGATCCGGGAGGGGCCCGGGCACCTCTGTCCCATCATGAAATGATACACCGGCAGCTTCCTTCTTGGTACAAAGAACCGGGGGGGGGGGGAGGGGGGAGAGGCTGGGTCTTCAAGGGTGTAAACATGGGAACTTCCAGAAGGCTGGGAGACCTCACCGTACGTGGTGTCCAATGAGTCATTTTAAATTCAAGGTGCAAGGCTGGAGGATACAGGATGAGTAACATAGGCCAGGTGGGGGCGGCCGGGAATATTCTTCAGGAAAGCAAGAATTAGTATCTACTGCACACTCACCATAGGCCACCGCTGCCAGGGATTTTAACATTTTACCTGCATTTTCGCATTTTACTCTCACACGGGTCCTGAGATGGAGCTAACTGCCATCGCTACCCCAACATTGCACAAGACAAGGAAACCGAGGCACAGAAAGGCTAAGCCACCTGCCCATGGCCACACAGCCAGCAAGTAGCGGAGCCCGAGTGTGAACTCCAGAGCCCACCACCTCCAAACTTCCCGCGTTTCGTGCATTTCTCTACGTTTCTCAAACACCTCAGAAGTGCCCGCTGCTGCCTGAGTGGATCAGAATGAACGGGCACATCCTGTCCTCGCTTGGAAGGAAGGAGAGGGACTGGCCCTGGAAAACGGACAGGCTGGCACGTCTGGAGGCAAAGCCAAGCCAACGGGAGCAGATGGAGCCCATGCAGCAGATGCTAATGCAGTTTGCTTTTTCCATATGCTTTTCTGTTTAGCTGTAATAAGTGAATTGTTCTTTAATATCTGTCAGGAGCTTAAACTCTGAAGGCCGGTGGCCGTCACAGTGACTCAGAAAGACACAAAGGGAAACCGGCTGGGCTGTCCCATCACATCACAGAAGAAGTGTGCAGAGTATCAAGAAAGATGCCAAGTACCTCGTGGTCCAGGCCATATGCACGCACGCGCACGTGTACACACACGCTCACTTTCCTGGTTTGCCATGACAGCCAGAGTCTCACTGGACATTTTAGAGCCTCTGAAAGCCCATATCGGTGTCCTTGCTACTCAGCAGTATTCACTGGAATTTCAAATTTCGGCTTTGGAAAAAAAAAAAAAAAGCTCCAATTTGAAAATATACAAATGGCTCAAAACTGCTTTGCTACTTGGGACGTGCAAAGCAATCACAGCCCATCTTCTTGATAAAACGCAGCAAGAACACTCTGGAGTCCTGTCATGTGGCCTGTTCCTGGATCCTTTGTGTGTTTCGGGTTGGACACACAGCCTCCTCAGCACCACCACATGGATACGCGGTTTCACGGTGCTATCTGTGGACGCTATTTTTTCCATCGGTATTTCCATGTGACAACAACGAACTATGAGTCTCAGACAGGGTCTCACCAACTTCCCACTTTCCTTCAGGACATCGCTGCGATTCTGCTGACAGCAAAAAGACACCCACCCCTGTACGCATCCCCCGTCCCCAGCCCTTAAGTCAGACAGGGAGCACAGAGGAAATGACCCCTTGTCTTCACTATTCCACCAGAGGAGGCGTAAGACCCGAACTGAAGCACAGCATTATCCCTCACTAGCTGGGTGACCTTGGGCAAGTTACATCTAGCATCTGTACGCCTCAGTTTCTGCCTCCATAAAATGGGACGAACCAGCACCTGCCTCAACAGGCTTTTTGTGAAGATCGAATGAGAAAATGTAGGTAAAGTGCCTGGCATAGCGACAGGCTCACAGCATGCACTCGGAGAGCGGTGACTATTACTGCTTGTCATTACTACGGTTCTGGCCCTTACTACACCTTCTTATTCATTCATTCATCTCACCAATACTCAAGCACCTTCTAGGCAACATCCATTGTTCTAGGTGCAAAGCAGAGAACTAAGGAGGTTCATGGAACTTATATTCTCGGGCAAAGAGAAAACAGAGCCACCAACAGTTGTAAAATATGCCATGATTTGGGGCTGAGTCCTTTAAAGAAGAACAAAGCTGGAGAGAGGTGGCGAATGGCATTTCAGATGGGGGTCAGGGAAGACGGCTCTAGGAGGGGACACTCAGGCTGTGGCCCGATGACAAGAAGGCGCCGACGCAAGAAGATCTGGGGTGAGCAGCACCAGGTAGGAGGAACAGTATATAGCAAAGTTCCCAAGGCCCAAGTGAGCTTGGGCTATGTGGGTGGTGTGATAGGGTCTGAGGTGTGACAGCACAGGAAGGTGGGGGTCTGATGGGGACGGGCCTTGTCCCTGGTGAGGAAAGGACACTCATTCTAAGTGCCCTGGGAAGCCATTGCAGGCTTTTTGAGCAGAGCCATGATGAGCAGCCTGATGTGGCAGAAAGGTCCCTGGGGCTGGGGCAGGGACCTGGTGCTCACCGCCTGCCACCACGGCAGATAAAGGAGGGGTGGGGGACAGGGGTGGAGGCAGCCCTCACCAAGCCCACGATGGTCAGAACCCATCACCCCGGCGCGGCTCCGGCCTCTCCCCCTCTCTCTGAAGCGTTGCCGGGGACGGGCTGGGGACAGGCACAAGCAAGACAGGAAGTGACAGGCATGTATTTAATGGTCTTTGGCTGCAAGCTTGGGTGACCATAATCACCCAGCACCCCATTGTGATCTCACACCAGTAAATGGGCCTAAATCACAATTCTAATGAGTCTCAAGTACCGGGCTAGAGCTTATTAATTGGAAGCGCCCCGGAAGCCTTAGGTAGCTGCCCTGGAGGGGGGGGGGGGCGCTCATCTGCTGTCAGGAGGTCCCTGGCGGCATCCTTCTGGTGACTTGGTGGCAGGATTAATGACTTTGGCATTTCCCACCAGATTGCAGGGTGGGGGCGGGGGCTCTGATACTTTCTGACCCTGTCATCCGATAGGCTCAGGGTAGGAGGGGCCCACCTGCTGGAACGGGCAGCTGCAAGGTCCTGCCCAGACCCGGGGAGGAGCACAGAGGCCTGGCTGCGAAGTCCACGGGAACACCTGCAGGTTCTCATTGCCGCCGCCTCGGCCATGCTGCCATTCGCCAGCAAGCCAGCACTCAGGGCTCTTGCTCTCTGCTTCCTTCTGTTTTATGGCTGTGTTCCTCCTCCTCTCACCCTACAGAGCTCTGTTCCTATGTTCACGACAGAACTTTCCACACTGCACTCGGCTTACTTGGTAGCGTACATATCACCTCCACACCCTTTGGAGGAGAACTTATTCAGGTTTATAACCCCCAAGGGTCTAGCCCCAAACCTGGCATGTGTGAGTGTGTGTGTGTGTGTGTGTGTGTACGTACGTGTGTGTGCACACACACATGGGTTATGCCAACACCACCAGCAGCAGCAGCTATTGTCTGGAGCTGAGCGCACGTGCCCTCCAGGTGTGCTAAATACTTAATTAGCATCATCTCCCTTAACCCTCACAATAAACCTATGACCTAGGATCTCTTATTATTTCCATTTTACAGATGAAGAAACTGAGGTTTAAAATGACTAAGAAACTTGCCCAAGGTGACAACAGCCAGCAACCAGGGGGACTGGGGACTTGAGCCAGGATCGTTTCAGCCCATAAATCAAACCCCCTCACCACCACACTTCCTTGAACGGGTGGACAGAGAGTGGATTACCAGTGGGCAGTAGTGGGTGGGAGGGTAGGTAGGTACTGGCTAGATC
Organism: Leptonychotes weddellii; assembly: GCF_054177405.1. NCBI lineage: Eukaryota > Metazoa > Chordata > Mammalia > Carnivora > Phocidae > Leptonychotes > Leptonychotes weddellii. The sequence goes on from NC_138373.1 coordinate 23,278,243, forward strand.
ATCAGGAAGGAGTTAGATAAAATGAATCAAGTCAGAGAATCTCTTAAGGGTCTTGGTCAAGCAGGGCAAACGCCCATCAGCCTGGTATAAGCTGTTCTTCCTTGCCATCCCAAACCATCCACCCTGAGCATCCTCGGGTGCTTATTCATGGCAGATTCTCTCGCCTAGATGGACTCGTCACCCACATGGATCCTTGGTCATCCCAGCACTATACCTGGCTTAGATAGGGGTGCCTGGATGGCTCAGTCAGTTAAGCGTCGGACTCTTGGTTTCGGCTCAGGTCAGGATCTCAGGGTCGTGAGATCAAGCCCCACGTCCAGTTCTGTGCTGGGCATGGAGCCTGCTTAACATTTTCTCTCCCCCACCCCTTAAAAAAGCTGACTTAGATAAAGGCTGATATTTATGTGCTAACTCAATCAGCACCTTACATACATTAACTCATTTGATCCTCACAATGACCCCATGGGAAGGTGTCATCATCACTGTTGTCCCAATTTTTAAAGATGAATAAACTGAGGCAGAGAGGGTTTAAGTTGCCCAAGGTTTTACAGCTAGGAATTGGCCCAGCGGGATTTGAACCCAGATCATTGTGTAACCATTGTTTATTGGACCTTTATACTATTCTAAGCATTCTACAAATACTTTGTGTTATAAACAAACTTACAATTCTGGTACTATCTTTATCTCTGTTTTATAGGTGAGAAAACTGACGTTCAGAGAGGTTGAACCTTCCCAATGCCACCCAGACCAGGCCACTGCTCACTTTGTGAGAATTACAAAAAAGAATTGGCCCTTACTCTGGGCAGTTGCGGAGTTTAGGTGCACGTCTTGATGAGTAGAGTGCCAGCTGAATTTTAGCTTCTACCTATTCGTTTGTGCAGTGCACATCCTGAACAACTGTACATAAAAGCACTGTACCCAGCTAATAAATGGCAGAAATGAAATCCCAACCCAGGTCTGACTTGGATCTGGTTTTAAATTACTAGAGATGTTCCATCATCCACCTCAGGCATCATTTCCCTCTTTTTTAAGCCAATGCTAGATTCAACCCCATCCAAGGCTGCTCAGAAAATGCCCAGTCCAGTATCCCTGAGTGGGCAAAGCTCAGTAAAGGTGTGCTGGCCGGGAACAGATGCTTCCAGAACAGACCCTTTCCATTCCCAGGGGCTGCGACCACCTCATCACAGGCTCAGAAAGATTCTGGGCTTATGCAAGGCAACTCTCCACGTTGTGACAATTGTCCAATCCTTGCAGCGGCTACTGCGGGGGCTCCATCTCCCCGCCCCAATCAGGCAGGCACTTTGCACAGTGACCCTTCCTGATCTACACTGTCAGGCTGCAATTTAGCCATTCCGAGGATTCTGCTTGAGGCTTCTGCAGCCAAGAGCTTGCTTCTGGGGATGCTCCCAGGGCCCTAGACCCCAGGCAGGTGTCGCTTTGTATTAAGGGCCCACTGTGCTGGACTCTGGGATCTCTGCTAAATGTTCCCAAGAGAGAAGTCAAATGAGGAAGAGGTGAAGGGTAAAGGGGAGGGAGAAAGATGGATGGAGGGAAGGAAGGAGGGAGAGAAGAGAAGGGGGGAGAGAAAGAGAGAGAGACAGAGAGACAGAGACACTATCTGAAGAAAAAAAAATAGCGAAACAAACCCCAAGTCTGTCTGGAATGCAGAGACTGGTCCTTCTGCCTGGGAGTGGAAATAATAAAAGAGCTTACTTTTATCAATCACTTAGTTACAAAGACCAACAGTGAGTTTAATATGTGCCACATACTATATTAAGCACACTTCTTCGACAAGGGACCTGTAACAGTTACCTGTCCTTCCCCAATATAAGAATGGTGACCTGCCTGAGCAGAGAGGCCACAAGATAAACCAATCACCAGCAGAAGCCTGGGAGAACAACCCTAGGAATGTCGCCTCACTTGTGCTATCAGCGGGAATTTCTTACATGCTGCCTGCGTGTCAAGTATTATGTGTGACTCTTTTGTTCCTATTGAGTCTGGCTTATTATGAGTACAGTAGACTGAACATACTGAATATACCAAGCAATGGTCTGTGGTATCCATGACCTTGGCAGTGTGACTTCGCATCTCCTCCCATCAAGAGGTGGAGTCTATTTCCCCACATCTGGAACATGGCCTGCCTGGAGAACTTGCTTTGGTCGAGAGAACGTAATGGAAATGACCCTGCTTCAGTCTGTTTGGCTTCAAGAAGCCTCGCGCGTGTGCGTTCTCTCTCAGAACCCTGTTATTGCCATGTGGACGAGCCCAGGCTCATCTACTGGGGGATAAGAGAACATTCGAGGGAAGTCTACATGTCCCAGCTGAGACAATCCTACAGCAGCCTATAGCCAAATGGAGCCCCAGACATGAGAGCCAGCCAAGATCAGAGGAGTCACTGCTGAGACCACAGAATCTCTAGCTGACCCAAAGACCTGCAAACAATAAGAAATACCATAACCACTTCCTGTTTTATATGGCTAAGTTTTGGGGTACTTTGTTTCATCACCCCAGTGATACAATTAGCATTATACAAAGAAACAGCCTCAGAGACATGAAGTTACTATCTAAGGTCACTTAGCTGGTAAGTGATGGAGTAGGGATTCTGCACCATTATTAGGGACTGTAGATGATAATCCATAACAGGGGACCCCCCCCCAAAAAAAAACCCAACAGCAGCAACAACCCTATTTCTATAAAAGGCCAGTTCTAATAAATATTTTAGGCTTTGTAGTTCATGTGGTCTTTGTTGTAACTAGTCAATTCTGCCAGTGCAGAGTAAAAGCAGTCATCAACTGCATGTAAACAAGTGGGGGTGGCTGTGTTCCAATAAAACTTTATTTACAAAAATAAGTAGAGGGCCAGATTTGGCCTGTGTGCTACAAACTGCCACATCCTGCTCAAGACTGCTTCCCTACACCATCACCCTTTGTGCTAGCCCTTCTTCCTTTCCCCGTTGTCTCACTCTTCCCTTTCTCTAGGATTTCCATGTAAAACCCCTCAATTATCTTCTGCCATTTTCATACTCTACTCCACGACATGTGACAACTAACTCTAAACCCAGCAGCTTTGTTTCCCCAGCGTGTGTGTGACTCGACTCCCTAATTTTGCAAATCTCTGTCATTTCCAAAAATCAATTTGACTGATATGTTTTCCCAATGTTAGGTTGATCGCTCTCCGGGTTCCCTAGGTATGGGAACTTTAAAAAAGTTATGATTGTATTCTAAATCCAAGACCCAACATCATCACTGTGACAGTTGGGAATGCAAATTACTCCTGTTCAGAACATTTTTTAAAAAGTTTCAGTTCTGTAGCTATAGATATTTGACTCACTGTATAAAATCCACCCCCCCTCAAAAAAGATCCAGAGTGATGCAGCTTCTACTCGGAGAGCTGTTTCATCACCCCCCATACACCCCATCTCTGGGGCAACCTCTCTCTAAGAAGCAGGAAAGGCATGTGATGATGACTTCTTGCAGAGAATAAAAATTGGGCTCAGGGCAAATGAGATCCCAAAGGTTTTCAGTGTTAACGAAATTCATCTACCTCACGATCCGCAAATAGTGTTACAATAGATTTCGATTTCTCCACCTCTTTCTGGCCCTTTCCACTTCTCCGTTGCCCTACTTAGAATACAGAGCCTTGTTGGCAATTAAAGTGGACTCTGAGCTCTGTTATTTTTTCCCCCAACTGAAGGAAAAAAAGAAAAAAAGACTTGGGAGTTTAGCAAAAGGAACTCATCCAATTTAGGGGCTGCGAGCCACGTCTTGAAAATTTCATCCAAGGTAAGTCAGGGCTAGTGTCAAACTTTCCATAATCGTTAACCACCTCCTAAGTGAAAATAAAAATGTCTATCTGGACTGATTTTAAGTTTTAAAGTTCCAATGCTAGGAAGGCAGAGGAAGGCCCATCTCATTTCTCGTCATGGTTAAATTCCATTTCCAAGAAGGGCCGGGCCTCAGTCCCAGCATCTGGCATTGAGCGAGCTGCTTCTAGAGATAGCCATTACCACCAAGGCCAAGAGCAAAGTGGAAAGAGATGCCTCACAGAACAGGGTCCCTTGACTGCATGGAGGTACCAGTGCATTCATGTCCAAAACTGCCTACTGTACTTGGGGCGCCCCGAACAGTCCTATCCACCAAATGAAGAGCCCCCAAAGCTCGCCACAGAGCATGCATTTGTCAACGTCCCGGAATGATCTGCACCTTCTCCATGCCAGACGCAGTATCACTCACTTCTAACACAATTATCTCCATTATATAAAGAAATTAAGACCAAGGGCAAAGGTCCACAACCAGTGAATGGCAGAGCTGTAATTCATAGCCAGCTCATTCGACTTCAGAGGCTTCCCTTAATCAAGACAAAAATCACTGACTTAGCGAATGATCCTATTTGTGGGGTGACCAGGTAAGGTGGTGACAAGGTCCTGGTAGTGGTCAACACCCCCAGCTCTGCCACCAAGCCCCGATCACCTGCAGGTCATCTGAAAAATGACTTCTTTTAAAAATAGGACTTGCTGGGGCGCCTGGGTGGCTCAGTCGTTATGCGTCTGCCTTCGGCTCAGGTTATGGTCCCAGGGTCCTGGGATCGAGCCCCGCATCAGGCTCCCTGCTCTGCGGGAAGCCTGCTTCTCCCTCTCACACTCCCCCTCCTCGTGTTCCCTCTCTCGCTGTGTCTCTGTCAAATAAATAAATAAAATTAAAAAAAAAATAGGACTTGCATTTGATGAGCAGCATCAAATAGGACACGGGGCCTTTGAGGTTGGCAGGCAAAGGATTATTATTTCCCATTACACAGATGTGGAAACTGAGGCCCATGGAAAGGAAACAGTCTGCCCACCAGACTATTCGCGGCACAGCCAAGAATGGAACATGGGTACTGGCCTTCCAGGCCATAGCCAACAAAGGGATGTGGGTTTGGCTGGGTTCGAATGTGCCCAACTTGATTTTGCATAGTCTTTACACACTCCAAGGCCAGGAATCCTGTGAGCCCATCAAGCTGTGTTTTCCCAAAGCTTTGAAAGTGAAAATATGCCTCACATTTTTGGAGTACGTTGGAAAGGGGTGCAGGGGTGAAAGATGCTTAAGTAAAAAAATATATACAAACACAGATGTAGGTGGAAATTGTGTTTTTTATCTCAATAATTATTTACCTCTGTCTTCCACATTACAAAAAAGCTTAAGCAAAACTCACAGTTCCACTCACCGAAAATTAAAGAGACAAAACACAGGAGGTGGAGGGCAGTAAGGAAGGGCATCAAGACAAAAGATCCAGTACAAAATTTAATTTGCTACCAGGAGCACAGTAAACATCCAGAAAATTACCATTGGTCCTGGGCATTACAAGAAGTAGAACTCCATCTCTGAGCTTCCTGGCGGGCAACGCAAAGAGGGAAACACAATGAGTTATTCGACTCTGTATCACACATGGGATTCCTCACTTTGCCAAAAAGACCCTTTGTCACCCCTCCTGTTTCGGTACCATTAGCTGTGTTCCATGTCCCAGGTATCCGTTCTGTCTCTTATCTGTTGAGCTGATTTGAAATGACCGGCAGCAAGGTTCTGCAGAAAAGCTTCTGGAATCAGAGGAGCCGGCTGCCTCCCTGCTCCTGTCACGTGTTTATTTACTGAGCATCACCTGAACAGACTGCCGATGAAGAAGTTTAAAACCACTCTGGTAGGAGACTGTGCGCCAGAATATCAATGGGGAAGGAAGCAGAGAAAACTCGGACTCCAAAGTGAATGACAAAACGCACCTTTGGGTTGACGGCATTTCCACGGGGCCACAGGTTTTCTGAAACCCTTTCCTGTACAAAGTGAGGCACGTGGGAATAAGGAGACGCTTCCCTGCTTCTCTCTCTGCCCTACTTAGTCCCGCGGGAAAGGCTGGGAAGCTCATCCAGCTAATCTCAGCCCCAAGCACGGAGTGGGCCACGTGACTAAGGGGCGGGGCAGGAACCAGACCCCCCC
>NC_138373.1:23284308-23331849 GCF_054177405.1 Leptonychotes weddellii
TCGGGAAGCTGATTGCCCACCTGCTACTCTAGATGATGTGCAGAAATCTAGGAAGGCAGGAGGGCAGAGGGGTGGGTGATCAGCAGCACAGGGTGCCCTGCCATCCCTGTGTTTAATAACCGTTGGGCAACACCAGAACCCTCTGTTTAACACCCAACAAGTGGTATTGAGTCTTTCATTTCACCGACCAGCAAGCATCTCCCTCTTAAGAGTCAACGTGAGTGACCACTGTTTGCTGTTCTGAAAGGCCATCCCAAAGGGGCCGCACGCACGCAGCCCTGGGGACAAGGGGAAGCGCAATCCAGGTGGCCACGAGGGGCAGAGGGCAGCTCGGGGCCATGCTCCCAGCACGGGCTTGGAGAGGAACGGGTTTCTATCTCATTCACGCGCTGTGGGATTTGGAGCTAGTTACTCCACCTCTCTGCACCTCATTATCCTCATCTGCAAAATGGGGCCAAGGTAGCTCCCGCCTGGTGGAGGAGATGAAAGGCGATCAAGCATTCAAGCCACAATAACTGGGAATCCCCGAAGCAACCCTGAGGTTGAAGGCAGGACAACCACCCAGATCAGTGGCGGTTCTCCTCGCAGGGGGTCGCTCTTCTGCTCAGCTCAGCCTGAGAATCTGCTTCTGTCCCATTCTTTAGGGGCTTCTGACAAAGATGGGGGAGGGGGTTGGGGAGGAAGGAAAGGTTTCTGGAAAACCCAGTTGCTGGGGCTGGGCTCCACTTGGCGGGTGTCACTGGCAGCTGAAGACGCCTGTCTGAAGACGGGGCACCTCGGAGGCCCATCTCAAGGCTGTTCCGTGCAAGGGACAAATGACGGGCTTGCTGGCCGGCCTGGTGCGTCAGAAGATGGGTTACTGCTCAAAAGTACAAAATACGCAGAGTGTGGGTAACTAAACACTATTTTTATCGCCGTTCTGACACTCTCATGCCACAGGCAAAAGCTGCCGCTGGAGGGAGGACGGCAGGGAAATGTTTATTCGGAGCGAGGGGTGGCCTGAATACCAATGGGGCCAGCGGGAGGCTGGGCGGCTGGGGCTTCCAGGGGCCAGGAGGGGCTGGAGGGGTACAGGCACGGCCATGTGGGGACACAGAGCAGGGCTGACCTGACGGAGAGAAACGCCCTTCTCCCCAAACCCAGCCCTGTGTCCTGTTGCCCTAGGGCAGTGCCCTGTCTCACTTCCAAGCTCCCTTTCCCTTGGCACCAGGGACAAAACTTATCTTCCAGGTCTGGGCAGGTCAGATCTGAACGATGACAGTTCTGAGCTCCTTCAGGGCAGAAACCTGATCTGCCATGTTCACCATTATATTCTCAGTAACCAGACAACGCCTGGCACATGCATATAGTAGGCACTGGGTAATTATGTTTCCAAAGAAGTGTTATCCAAGGGTTTGGGGGGCGCATCTGTGAACAATGCTCTTGTCCTCATACAGGGAGACAAACAATAAATAATATGCACAAAGAATGTGCATAATAGGGTAGAAGAGAGCAGGAGAAAGGGGGGTTAGGATGCTGGGAGGGAAGTGTACGATCTTTAGAAGGACAGTCGAGGTCAGCTTTGAATTGAGAGGGTGGGATGTGAGCAGACACCTGCTAGAGAGGAGTGAACAGGTGGTATGGCTATCTGGGGGAAGAACATTTCCGGGATCAGGAACTGCAATGCAAAGGCCCTGAGGTGACAGTGTGCCCAGAGTGGCTCACCTCACCAGTGGGGATGAGCAAGGAGGCGGGAATGGAAAAAGGATGAAAAGCAGATTAGGTCAGAGAAGGAATGAGGGCTAGATCATATAAAGTCTTCTACGACCATGGTTCTCAATGGGGACAATTTTATCCCTCACAGGACATCTTGCATGTCTGGAGACATTTTTGGTTGTCACCATGGGGGGGTGTCACCATGCCCATGTGCTGGCATTTATGGGGATAGGCCAGGGATGCTGCTAAACATCCTCTGATGCATGGGACAGCCCCACAAAAATCACCTGGCTCACGATGTCATCTAGTACCAGTCTAGACCATTGTACGGACTTTCTGGCTTTTGCCCTGAGTTGAGATTATTTGCTGAATGAAGGAACAAGAACACAAATAGTAAGTCAGGAGTGTTTCATCTTCTTCAGAGCCCTTTCTCCTATTAATAGAGTTAGGGGAGAGAAAGAATAGAGCAAACAGGAGAAAAGAGGCCTTTCTTCCTGCCAAAAGCACACAGTGGAACTCCTGGTTTTGAAATGTCCTAGTTTATGTGCAATCTACAAGGACGCCAACTATCTTCTGGCTTGGTGACAACAGAAGGAGCTTCTTGGAAAGCTAGCTATGGTAGGAGGTGGCCAGAACCTGCCTGAGGGCACCCCCCCCCAAATCAGTAGTAAAAACCAGGTTTATTGGGAACTGGGGTGCAACCCCTGGGGCCCCAGCAGAGAGGAGTTCAACATTCATTTCTCCCTGAGTGAAGACAGGGGACAGGGTGGTGGCTGGGCTGGAGGCTGCTTGCGTGCTTTCGCTTCTAGTCACCAGGTCTTGGTTGAGCTACTCCTAGAAACCTGCAGCCTTGCCTGCATTTCATGTGGGTGATTAAAGCAAGGAGGACTTCATTCTCCATTCCTGCCTCTGAGTTTGTGAATAATCAAAGGCTAATTAGCCAGCGCCCCATGGGACGAGGATTTAGCCATGCAAGACATCTATGAGGCTCCAAAAATAAACTGAGAGGTGGATCTGACTTGAGCGCCAGCAGGGATCACTGGGGCTGAGGTCAGCTGGGGCCAAATCAGGGTCGATTTCTCCAGGGCCAGGCTGACCCTCCAGCTCCCATCAAAGACACACAAGGACGAGTCACTGAGGATCTGGCCTTGCTCTGCCAGCTCATGGGTCAATCCTATCGAAGCACTAAGAATCCAGAGTGAGATTCGAGATTGCGAAGGACCGAGGAAGGTTCTCCCGGCTGGAGTCAAACCAGCAGGTTCAAACCCTGGCTCCTTCCCTTCCTGGCTGTGTTAAATGGTCTAAGCCCTTTGAGTCCCAGTTTCTTCATCTGTAAAATGGAATCAAATGCAAATAATCAGGAAGTGCCCTGGGAATCATTTTGGCGGGGCGGGAAGGCATGAAGACAGCAGAGGTCATATATATGGATTCTTCTGCACTAAACACTCTGCTCAATGTTTAGACTTGTTTACTGGATTCTCAGAACCCAAGGCAGCACTGGGTATCCCATTTTAATGTGAGAATGCTGTGATTTAGAGGCACTAAGCCACTTGCTTGGGCCAGGGAGTGAGACCCTCCTTTCTCCATGTTCTCTTAGGTATACCACCAAACACAGAGCACCTTGAACTTCTCATATGTACTGACTACTACAAACTTCCTCCTAACACACAGGAAAGCTGGCCCCGAAGGCTACCACCACTCCATTTTACAGAAGAAGAAACCCAAGCATGTCCCTCGATGTCCTACTTGCCAAAGGTCTCCACTGGGAAAACACAGCCCCCAAAGTCCAAACCAATGCAAAATGTGGGTCAGGTGACAGCCACACGGGGAAAGAGAGGTGTCACATCTGCAGATGAGAAAATCAGTAGGGGATTCATGGTCAGCACTGAAAAGCCCAGGGCCCATAACCAACATTTGCTGCACAGTTATGACACACCACACACGGAGCCCATGTGTTTGTACTTCCATCCTCACAGAGAGCCTGAGGGCAACTGCTCTCACTGTTCCCATTTTACAGATGAGGGGGAGGTTCAGGGAGATAATTTAAGGCATACGGCTGGCGAATGGCGGTGCTGGGACTTGAACCAGGTTGGTGGACATGTTCCCAGTCACTGTGAGGCCCCTCAAAGTCTTTGTTAAATAGGACGATGGGAGCCAGGAATCCGAAAAACTGTTCTATCAGCAGCCATGGGACCCTGGGACAGTTAGTTTCCCCATCTCTGGCCTTCATCTTTTTCTGACAGGGAATGGGCTCAAGGGGATATCCCTCAGTTCTGACCTCATGGGCTGCTCTACGTTGATCTTAAACCAGTGCTTCCCAAGGGAAATGCTATAACCTACCTCAGGACCTTTGCACTTACTGTTCTCTATGCCTGGAAAAAATCACCCCCTAGATACCTTCATGGTTCCCTCCTCAGGCAACTGTTCAGAAGACACTTCAATAACCACCCCCCACCCCCCACAATAGGCATTCCCTATCCCTCTTCTTCCCATGTCACTTGTATCTAGCATACTATGTATTTACTTATTATCTGTATCCTCCAACTAGAATGTAAGCTACATTGTTACATCCCTTATGTACCCATAAGCCCCAGCTACTATGTGACAGAAATTGGGTAAATATTTGTTAAACAGATGCCTTGATGCATCAAACCCGTTTCTGTGTACCCTCTACTCTCCAGGCAGAAAGCAAGGGTAACCCCACCACCATGATGGAATCCAGCAATTATCAATGTGGCTGCCATGCGAACTTGAGTTGGAAGAAACAGCTTGCAGGATGGGAGTAGGGGCAGTGGGTAAGCCATGGCCAAACTTCATAACCAGACCAAGTAGGCTGGCGGAATCTATTTGCACAGAATACCTTTGAGCCCTCTCCATCCCGTTAACCCGCTCTTCCTCAGGGAGCTTACAAAACAAACCATCACCAAATACCACTGGGTTTAATTACTCAGATGAGTTCACCAGTGCAGCAGGCTTTAATTACAGGCAATGCTACTAGAGTGGGAACACAGGCACCCCCCCATGAGCATCCAGCCCCCTTTGCACTCCATGGTTTCCTAGCAGAGGTCACGGTCTGTGGGGGCTGATTTGGCCTTGACTCAACCGCAGGGGTTTTACCCGATTTTGCCCAGATTTTACCAGGACAAGCGGTTTTAATTTGTGCCCCACCCCCTACACTGCAGATACCGAACCAGGACCACTCATCTGGATTTCCTACACTGCTCGAGGACAGCATACCCTTCATACATGAAGGCCATGGCAAGTTTGCAGAACAAGATCCTGCTCTTAGAGGCAGGTTCGAAAAGACTAGCCCCATGGGAAGGACTGTTCTCCCCACCCTCCCAACCTGGTGGGTGCCAAGCCCCGGGAGAAGCCACGCCTTTGCTTTATCCCAGCCCCATTTTAGGCAGCACACGGAAACAAAAGCTGGCTTGCCTAGGCGTTCTTGTAATGTGATGAGAACTGAAGTTCAAAAAGAAACTGCGCAAAACCACGTAGAGAAATACCAGACGACAGAAGCACTGGGCGACCGAGTGCATAAAAGGTGGCAGGGTGGGGAGCCCACATCTCAATCACCAGGTCAGGTGGAATCTTGAATCTAGTAGCTTAGCTGCTAAGAAAGTGGTGCAATTGACCTTGGCCATCTGGGGAAGTTTCAGCTCTGCGGAGAGGTTTCCACGCTCCCATCAAAATGTTACCTTTCAGCAAGTGCACAGTGATTCCATTTCTAGGAATTTAACCTTCAAGGTTGCTTGCACTTAAGTAAACCAATCGGACCGGTGGGCATGGGCAGGGAGGATGGTTACTGCAGGGTTTTTAGATGCAAAAGACGGGAATCCACCCCAGCCTTCTGCCCCCCCCCTCCGTGGCCGGTTATGTACCTGAGCTCTGCTGATGCAAATGGAAAATGATGCAGCAATTAAAAAGAATAAGGCAATTCTGTACGCACCACGCAGAACAATCAACAGGAGATGGGGCTAAGTGAAAAAAGCAAGCCTGAGGAGCAGCTCAAAGCTGAGTCCAGAGCCGGCCCTCTTTAAGATGGGATTCCAATTCCCTCTCATTAGCTACTTGACTTTGGGCAAGTCACTTTGCCTCTATGGACCTCAGTTTCTTCATCCATCCAGTGGAACCTTAGGAAGAGTTAATATATTTAAGCATGCATTCTCAACAGGGCTGACACATCCTCCCAAGGGGGCAAAAATCAATTCAGAGGAAGAGGGGGTGAAAAGAATCTTAGATACTACAATGGTCTGGGGTCCTCCAAAGCTCGACCCCACCTGATCCATCATACTCCTTAATATTTAATTTCTCTCACAAGTGAGAATTTACATTTTTCTTCTTAGGAGAGTGATAATGGGAAAAAAAAAAAGGTTGACAAACATGCTGGTCGAAAGTACTCAAGCTGCAGGAGGCAAATGAGGATGTCACATTTACCTGTGACATTGCTGTTAGGCTTAAACAAAAATTGTCAGAGCCACAGAGACCACAATGTTGTCTCTTTATCTGGGTCCCACCACCACACCAGGTGGTGAACTCAAATAACAATCCCCATTTCTCAGATGAGGAGCCTGAGGCCAGAGGTGACAGGACTAGGCCAAAGGCCAGCAACCCAGCTGGGGTCTTCACCTGAGCGCTTCCACTGAGCCCAACGTCCGGTTCCCCCCTAACAAGGTCTTCGTGGTCTGTGTTTTATGATCAGTCCTGACTCCCAAGTGAGGGCCCCACCATCGTGTTTCCCTCCTGTGGCCTCATTTTAATTTATGCCATCTTGTTTTATAGACTGCCATACAACCTTCCTAGACTAGGGAGGGGTGTCAAGAGATGCACCAATAAACACACATGGAACTCTAGGCGGTTCCAGAAAAAGCCCCCACTGGCAGAACTCACTGAGCTAGACCACCCACTCCCCCAAGGGCTTTTGAGGGAAGCTGGGAAGGCAGGGGCTGGCCCTTTGGAATGGGTGAGGCAGAGAGGAAGGAGAGAGAGGTCTCATTAGGTAAGGGAGGTACATATATGGAGAGGAATAAGGGAGGGCAGAGGCTTTAGTTGTGGTGGTCTCAGCAGGCAGATCAGCGGATTCCCTGGTTCCTTCGTTCGTTCAGTAGGGACCTGCTGTGGGCAGAGCACGGTACTCTGTGCTCTGTGCACAGGGGCGGAATGGCTCGGGCAGACCTCAGTGGTTGTAGGGTGCACAATGCCTCCAATATTACAATCAGACCCTTTACAGGATGAAAGGTAACATTTTGATGGGAGCGTGGAAACCTCCCCGCAGAGCTGAAACTTCCCCAGATGGCCAAGGTCAATGGCACCACTTTCTTAGCAGTTAAGCTACTAGATTCAAGATTCCACCTGACCTGGTGATTGAGATGTGGGCTCCCCACCCTGCCACCTTTTATGCACTCGGTCGCCCAGTGCTTCACCCCACTCACACACCCCACATTTGGTGTGTTAGTATACAAACATGTTCACATCCACAGGAAGACTTCTGACACCCTCTTGAGACCCCAGTTTTCTCATCTATTACATGGACATGCTAAGCAGGCCACTGTAAGGATCCAATGATGGAACACACGAGAAGCTCCTAGAAAAAAGCCTGGACGTAGACGCTGTCATACTTCCTTGTGCTCATGATGACTGATATCATGAGGAGGGAGAGGGAGTAGGGAGAAGAATCATCCCAGCATATCTTTAAAACACATTCAGCCTTCCCATTCTGATTCAAGGAGGAGGAGGGATAATTAGTTTATCAGAGTGATCCAGGCATTTTACGGGCCATTTTACTACGTTCTCTTGATGCTCGGATGAATGTATTTGTTCACTCTTTCCACCTTTCTGAAATTGATGCTTATCTTCCTGTCCCTGTGAACACTCGATTTGTGAATTCCTATTTGTTGAGAACCAACTATGTGGCAGGCACTCAGGGTCTATGAAAATAGGTGAGCAATACAGTGTGTGTGTGTGTGTGTGTGTGTGTGTGTGTGTGTGTGTGTGTGTGTGTGTGTGTGTGTGTAGAGTTATAAGACAAAATGAAAATAGGTGAGCAATACAGTGTGTGTGTGTGTGTGTGTGTGTGTGTGTGTGTGTGTAGAGTTATAAGACAAAATGAAAATAGGTGAGCAATACAGTATGTCTGTGTGTGTATGTGTGTAGAGTTATAAGATATACAGTTATGCTCACTTAGAGTTTACATCGGAACAGGGAAGGCACACAGTAATTATATATAGGCTGTCAGTGGGTAATAACAGCTATGAGGACACACAGATCAGCACAGAGGGACAGAGAACAGCAGGAGTTTGCAATCTTAGGAGTGGTGGTAAGGAAGCCTCCCCAGAGGATGAGCTTTGAGCAAGGACCCGAGACAGGTGAGGGAGTAAGGTGCTAGAATTTGGAAGTGTGGGGCTCTAGGTAGGGGGGAGGAAAAGTGCAAGGTCAGGGGCAAAGATGCCTGTTTTTGGCAGCGCGTCTTTTTTTTTTTTTTCCCTTTCCCCTCCCAACACCAGGGCTGTTCCTAATGTGGTGTGATCCTCAGATTACAGAAACGCCGTATTTGCACAGGGATTTGGACGGGGAGGGGAGAATGGGGATTGTAACATTTTATTTCAGCTTACTCCTCAAGCTCAGCTCCTTTGAAAGAGCTGACATGTTTTCTTGGCCATAAACCTGCTGTAAGCCTATGTACAAAAGCGTCACCTGTCAACAACCTAGTAAATCCACAGGTAAGATTTTTATTTTCTCCGAAAAATCGTGGGAACCGAATGGGTTGTAATAATCAAAGTTGTAGGACCAGCTTAGGCGGTCTCGGTTCCTGCTTTGCACTTGGAGAGTAAAGCTGAATGAGAAGGTATCTATTTTTGCAGAATGTTTGCATAGCATTCAAGATAAATAAATCTATTTGTGTATACATCCTGAAACTTTATATAGACAAAAGAGAATGGGATAATGAGGTCGTGCCTGTGCATTTCTCTGCCATGGTTCTCGCAAACTCTACAAGAACAAAGCCATATTCCAAAAAAAGAAAGGACACCAGCCCCTGGGTGACAAAGAAGACCCGACCATAAGCCCACATGTATGTTTCCAGCTAAGCTCACTATAGCTTCCGAGTGCCTAATGCAGCTACTAGCAACCTATTGTGACCCTGCACGTCTTCCCTCTTGTACGAGGAGGGGGCAGGTCAGGGAGGTGCTGATTCAGCAGCTCATCCCAGTTCCCATGGCAGGATGCCCCAAGGCTTAATTATCTGGGAGAGGACGTGAGTCATTCCCAGACTTGGGTTCAAGTTCATACGTGCAACCTGAGTATGATCTAACTACCCTCTCTCATGTCCAAAGCCATGCCCTTCCGGACTCTAGTGAAGAGCAGATTAGAATGTGTATGTGTAGGAGTGAGAGACAGGAGAGGAAGGGTACAAATACCACGAAATCACAGCACAACATAGCAATCACAGATACTGGGGATGACGCTGTTGAGAGCATTTTGTTCTTCGGATCCTGTTTCACAAGGCACAGAAGATATAACATCTTCATGAAGACAAGTTAAATTGTAAGGGGAGGCACTTTTAGGGTCAGCTTTAGTTATCTAGAACATTCACTTAGAGTACAGAGCACCTTCTTTCTTAACAGTGTTCAACATAGGAACTTTCACTCTATCAAGCATTCATCACTGTAAGACCCCACAGACCCCACACTCTGGCTTCCGGAGAACTTTTATTTCTGGATGCCAAGAGCCAGGTCTCAAGCCCACACATGTGAGAAACAGTCAATCTTGTGTGCCGACCCCCTTCCGCCGGGCGAGCGGGCTGCCACAGGGAGCCTGGTGGGGGTGCTCCCTCATTTCTAACTGGGCTGTGACTTACCCATCGCTCCTCTGGCTTCAGGCTGAGGCTAGCCATGGGGGATGGGGTGCCCTCTCCAGCTGGGAACTGCAGTTATGTCCCTCTCCTGACACACTCTGAGGCAAACACTCCGGACATGGGGAAACAACCATAAAGTCAACCTGGAGAGCCCAGGGGTAACTAAGGAACAGCTAGAAGCTCTTTACGCTCCCTTTGCAAGTGGGATCATTTTCAGGGTAAATTACCAAGTGCGTTCTTCTATTACGCGATTAGATGCAGGGGTGCTAGGGACCAAATGTTTGTGCCTCCCCAGAATTCACATTAAAATCCAAACCCCTCCATGTGATGATGTTAGGAGGTGGGGCTTGGGGGAGGCTGACTGGGTCATGAGGGTGGATCTGTCATGAATGGAATCAGCCAGTGCCTGTCCCTTCTCCTTCTGCCATGTGAGGAAGCCACAAGAGGTTCGCCATCAGCAATGGGGAGGAAGGAGGACAATGCTGGCGCCAGACTTCAGAACTCTGAGCAATCAATGTCTGCTGTCTCTAAGCCACCCAGTCTTCAGCAATTTGTCAGGGAGCCAGAGCTGATTGAGACAGGTGGACATACGTCATTTGTGTATTCAAATAAAGAGAATTCAAAGGCAGGTGTTTAGGGAGGGAAAACGTGAGAGGATTACAGAGAGAGGAGAGAGAATATACAAGAGAGGACAAAAATTCAGCTGCCCAGGATTCCTGCAGCTTACACAACTAACTTTCAAACCTAAACTCCCGGAAAGAGGCAATTTCTCTGGACATGTCTGTTTCACTTTATACGGTAGATAGACTTCTGAAAAACTGGATACGAACAGGAATTTTACAAAATCCTTTTTGTATACACCTTCGAAAGCTCACAACTGTCTTAGTTCAGGTCACTATAGCAAACACACCTGAGACCAGGGGGCTTAGAGAGCAGACATCGGTTGCTCACAGCTCTGGAGGCTGGGAGTCCCAGAACAGGGTGACAGCTTGGTCTGGTTCTGGTGAGAACACTCTGCCTGGCTTGCAGCTCGCTGCCTTCCTGCTGAGTGCTCACATGGTGGAGAGAGAAGCGGGGCTCTGGTCTTTCTTTCTTCACTCATAAGGGTCCTAATCCCATCATGGGGCCCCACACTCATTAACCCTAATTTCCCACCAAAGACCCATCTCCTAGTACCATCACATTGAAGGTATGGGCTTCAACACAGAAACTTGGGGAGATACAAACATTTAGTCCGTTACACCATCTCCAGACCCATTCGTGAAGATAAGCGTCCTTTGGTAAGACAGAACATTGGTTCCTGACCTCTGAAATGTATCCTCTTGGCAAGTTTGAGTTTCCAAGTCTTCTGAATGTTCCTACATTCATGAGGCTAAAACAGTATTAGAGACATGCACTCCGGCCCCCCTCGTTATGCAGAGGAAGGGTCTGAGGTCCAAAGAAGCAACACGACTGAGCCACGGTCACACAGCTGGAGTGAGTCAGAGCTGAGCCTTGAACTTGAGAGTTCGCTCTTCTTGGCGGTTATTCACTTATACTGCCTGAAATAAGCAGGCCAGTGCCTGGGGCCTGGGAATCCGTTAGTTATGGGAGCCTGTAGTTCTAATGCCCTATTTTCTCCAAGTCAAAACTACACCATCGGGGTGTTCCTCTTTCTCATTGTGGAGTCATCTTTATTTTATTTATATTTTGCAGCAAAATGATTTAACTCAAATGTGCTCGGGCACAGAGGAAATCTGACCTGAAAGACGGTCTTTGTGGCAGAAGGAGAGCCAGCAGATACTTATTTCCTGCCTCTCCAAGGCCAGTAACATCCTGGTACAAGGGGATCCATCAATACATCTTTCATAAGGGCCTCTCTGCACAGTGAGGTGGAAAATCTTTCCAATGACTCTGGCCCATTTGTAACTCTGCCCTGAATAAAAGAAGGGATTGATCGGGGCTTGGACCGCTTCCATGCCCAGGAGCCTTCCTGCACCCCAGGAGGCAGTCTACAAATGGAATTCAATTGGCCAATTGCTCCTGGAAAAGGGAGCCCAGTAGGGGTCAGCACGGCCTCTGCAGAGCAAGCAATGAAGGGTTAACTATGCTCAGCCTTGCTCTGCTGGGGTCTGCAAGAGGGAGTGATGCCTGGACATCTCTAACAGAAAGAGGCTTAAGAGGAATCAGAGGGAAGGTTTGCCACTGGGTGCTCAAAAGCCACACCTCAGTTTCCCCTCCTGGTGACCCCCAATGAATAGGTGGTGTTATGTAGCCTCAGTGTGTTGTCCATCAGCCAATGGGTTGGCATTTCCTAAGCATCCTCAATGGGCTGGCAGAGCGGGATTGCTTGGAGGCTCCGTAACAGGACAGAGGGGCATGGAAGCTTGAAAAGGGTGGCCCATGGCTCTGCACACATCCCACGACC
This sequence comes from Leptonychotes weddellii, assembly GCF_054177405.1. Classification (NCBI taxonomy): domain Eukaryota; kingdom Metazoa; phylum Chordata; class Mammalia; order Carnivora; family Phocidae; genus Leptonychotes; species Leptonychotes weddellii. Next base: position 23,296,263 of record NC_138373.1, read on the forward strand.
CCAGTCTCCCCATATGGCGGCGATGCCCTGAGTGCTTTGCTGGCTGGGAGACCAGGAGACCTGAGCCCAGTTTTAGATGCTGACACTTGGGCAACCGACTTCTCCCTCTGGGCTGTGCTTTACTCTTCCTTAAAACTGGGGTGAGGGGACGCCTGGGCGGCTCAGTCTTTAAGCATCAGGTCATGATCCCAGGGTCCTGGGATCGAGCCCAGCATCGGGCTCCCTGCTCGGCCGGGAGCCTGCTTCTCCCTCTCCCACTCCCCCTGCTTGTGTTCCCTCTCTCGCTGTCTCTGTCAAATAAATAAAATCTTTTTAAAAAAAAAAACTGGGGTGAGTTATCTTAGGGCAGCGTTTCTCAATTTTTTGGAGGGGGGGACATTTTGGCCCCCCCCTTCCCCAGGGAGGCATTTAGAAATTTCTAGAGACATTTTTGGCTGTCACACTGGGGGATGGCGAGGGGGTGCTATTGGCATCTAGTACGCAGAAGCCAGGGACGCTGCTAGACATGCTACCGTGCCTGGGACAGCAACACACACACACACACCCCCACCCCCCCAAATGTTCCGGATCAAAATGTCAGTAAAGTTTGTCAAAGTCGACAAAGTGCAGAGAAGGAACTCACAGGTGGGTTCAGTCCTGAGACAGCGGCCCACACTCTCGCTCACCTACCCAAGGCCTCATCCAAATCCCTCCCTTCTTCCCCACTTCCTAGGCATGTGAACTTGAACGAGATAGCCTCAACGTTGAGATCAGTGGGATTACAGAACCTGATTTAAGCCAGAGTTGCCACGAGGATTAAAAATCAGTATCCTTCCCAGTACCTGGCACACAGCAGATGCTCAAGAAATGGGATGCATTATCTTCTGCAGCAAAAATAACATCTATCTCTTCTGTTGTGAGGATAAGTAAAACATGAAGCGTGGTTAGCATGGTGCCTGGTGTCATAGAGGATATGGGGCAAGCCTTGGTTGGTGAAGGCAAAGGATCAATCCATGAACACAAACATGAATGACAAGAACCGATGGAGGTTCATGGAAAAGCACATGTCCAGCATGGAGCTTAGCGTGCAGATGCTCAAAAGGTATCTGCTCGATGGAGAAGGGGGTTGCTCAGAGAAGTAGAAGAGTCTACAACAGGGTTTCTCAATCTGAGCATCACAGACATGAGGGGCCCGACAATTCTCCGCTGTGGGAGCTGTTCCATGCCCTGTAGAACGGTAGCAGCATCCCTCACCCCTACCCACTGAGCCTGAAGCATCCCTCCCTCCCTATCCTGGTCGTGACACCCAAAACTGTCTCTGGCCATTGCCAAGTGTTCCCTGGGGGGAACTGTTTCTAGTTGAGAATCACGGGTCTAAAAATGTCTGACACACAGTGGGCTCTCACTCAGCAAATATGCTAGAAGGAGGCAGGGAAAGAGGAGCGAGGCACCAAGGCTGACCTGCTGGACGCTTGCCCTTGGCTGCCTCCACCATCTCCCACTCGCGATGCACAAGGGGAGACAGGCTGTCCCCGAGCAGACACCAGCTGGGTTTCTCTGAAACAGACACCCTTAACTCAAGTGCACGGTTTCCACTTTGCCTTAAGAAGGCAACTTGTCCGAGAAGCCATCTGTCCAGTCCTAAGGATTTTATGTGGACATTGCAGTCAATCTCCACACCACTCAACCCGCCTTTCATTACTCTCCCTTCCAAGGGATTCTTTGGAAGTACTTCCAGTCCCAACTGGCTTAATGTCCCTATTGTGTGGATGAGTCATTGTAGTCAAGAAGAGGCACGGAGTGACTTTGTGTTTGTGGTTTGAGGCTCAGGGGTGGAAAAACCCATGCGTCTCTAGCATCCGAACCTAACCTTTCGGCAGATGGCGAGGGAGCTATGTCGGGAGACAGGAAAAAGCACAAGTCACAGGTGCACAGCTAGAGGGGCTGCCAGGGACACCGGGGGCGGGGGGCAGGGGAGAGAGGTCACGTGAGTTCAAAGGCAGCTGGGCTCAAAGGCTGGGGGCAGGACCACAATCAGATTGAAACTTCTAGGACCCGCCTTACAGAATGAGCTACAACAGAGTGGACTCACTGGACACTTCCTTAACACCCCTCTTCCTCACATCCCGGCTCCAGGCTTGGCCAAGTCCTCGGTCTTCCTGCATCCATCCACTTCTCTGCAGCCCCACCACCGTCTGCAGCTAGACACGAGCAGCAGACTCTGGACTGACCCCCCTGTGTTTACCTTGCCCACTCATGCTACCCTTTGACGGCCAGAGGGATCCACTGAAAAGGCCAATCAGATGCTACTCCTTTGCTTAAAAAGCCTTGCCTTTTTATTTTTCTTAGTACAAGGATGGAATTCTTACTGCAGCCTGCAAGGCCCAGCTGCCCACCCTCCACCTACCCCCTCACCACTCTCTGTCTTGCTTCTTAGCCTTCTCTCCAGTCATTACCAGGTTCCCACTCAGACCAGGACCTTTGTACATGCTGCTTTCTCTTCCTAAAATCATCCTTACCCAGATTTCTTCATTTCAGCTTAAATGGCACTTGCCAGGGAAATTCTGCTGGCCTTCCCTGGCCAAGTCCACCACTCAATAGTCTCAGAACACTGGGACATTTATTCCATTGCACTTAGTCTGGCTCAGTGACTGGCATCTGTCCCCACCAGATGATGCTGCTGCCTGAGGACAGAGCATCTGTTTTGTCCACTGATGTGTCTTTGCCCCTACCCAGTTCAGTAAACATTTGTGGAATACATGAACGCACGAATGGGGATGGGGGGAAGGAAGAGAGAAACTTGCTCCAAGTTTAGACAGAGTGTCCCTTTCAGGGGTCATGCCCCACGGCTACACTTCCAGATGCCATGGGAGAAAAAAGGGGGCCGGGCAGAGCATGGTGTCCACTCTGCCCAGGAAGAAGAGGTGGACTGCCTCTTTCTTCTCCCTTGGAAGCTTCCCTATTCCAGCCCCAGGTAGAGGAAGATGGGGCCTCCCTGCCCTCCCTTCCAGGGTAATCAGCCCCAGCAAATCTACCCACTGTTTTGATAACAAAGTGCCAAGCTCCCACTGCCTGGGGCAGTGGACAGGAGATGTGGACCCCGGTCTCAAGGAGCCCAGCAGCATCAGCACCATCTGGGGGCTGGCTGGGAAATGCAGAATCCCAGGCCCCCATTCCAGATGGGCTGAGTCAGAATCTGCATGTGAGCGGGACCCCAGGTGAGGTATGTAAGTGTGAAGCGTGCTGGGCTAGAGACCACTCAACAAAACCACCTGGAGGGTTTGCCCAACTGCACACCTCTAGACACCACCTACCCCGCCCCCAGTTTCTGATTCAGGTTCGAGGTGTGCAGGAGAGCCTGCATTTCTCTCAGGTGCAAGGTGATATCATCGGTCCCGGATCCAGCATTGAGAACCACTCTTTCCAGCTTTATGGGGGTCCAGGCAGGGCTCAGAGAGTCCCAGAAAGGCATTCTAAAAGAAGTGAGGGGGGTGCCTGGGTGGCTCAGTCAGTTAAGCATCTGCCTTCGGCTCAGGTCATGATCTCAGGGTCCTGGGATCGAGCCCCTCATCGGGCTCCGTGCTCAGCGGGGAGTCTGCTTCTCCCTCTCCTTCTTCCTCTCCTCTTCCTTCTCCTCTCTCTCAAATAAATAAATAAATCTTTAAAAAAATGTAAAAAGCGAGGTGTGAGCTGGAAAGATGAGTAAGATCTTGCCAGACAGCAGGTTAGAGGGGCGTTCTAGGCAGGGGGCACCATGTGAGCAAACCAGGCAGCATGAAGACGGGAAGGGGAGGGAAGGAAGGGAGCCTGGAGGTCACAGAATCGCTCCCCATCATGGCTCACACTCCCGCGGTGCTTACCCTGCATCAAGCCTCCTCCTGGGCCTTACATATTTCCATGCACTTCTCTTTCTTTTTCAACCGTTTAAAAGAAATAATGCTAGACTCACAGGAAGTTGCCAAGATAGTTACAGATAGTTCCGTGTTCCTGGCTTCCCCCCGATGGTGGCATCTTATGTAACCGTGGTGCAATGTTAAAGCCACACAATTAACACCAGCAGAACACTATTAACTAGAACCACAGACTATTTGGTTTTCACATTTTCCATGCATGTGTGCATGTGTGTGTGTGTGTGTGTATGTGTGTGTGGTGTTACTGCTCAGTCTCACAACTACCCTCTTGTCATCCCATTTTGTAGACAAAGAAACTAAAGCACATGGAGAGTAACTTACACAAGTTAGGGGGAGGAGACTGAATTCTGGAAGCCTAGCTCAAAGCCATTCCTCATTATTGCTTCTCTGGCAAATCCTGATATTTGTGCAAACTCATGGATCAGGGATATTCCCAGGGGGACCCACACCTCCAAAAGGAGGCCCATCCGAAGGACCGTGGGAAAAAGCCCCTCTGTCAGGGGCCGAGCAGAGAAGCTGGCGGAGGGGAGGATGGCCATGGATGCCCCGCACTGTCGGCCCCCAGGCAGCCTTGTTCCCAGCTCAAAGGCGCCCCTGTCCACTGGGTCTGCCCCCCAGGTACCTGGTCGGGTGATGTTCACAGGGCGGGCCTGGGCTGTCTGCCAACCTCAGGACCAGACAGCAATCTGCTGTCCCACATCCTGGCCCCTGCGCTGGCGCTTGGCAACCCCACAGAGGCCTGTTTGTGAAGGCAGGAAGGAGGCTGGGCCACTCAGCCTTCCCCTCCGCCAAGCTCTCAGCCCCTCGCGGCTGGGCTGGGCTGAGTGGAGGGGAGTGGGGACAGAGGACACACAGCGAGGCCTTACACCACCAAACAAGGCCTCCCTCACGGACAGGGCCCCCGGCCGCCGCCTCTGTGGCCAGTGACTACCAGACAAAGCTGCCTTTTGCTGCGGACTTTTATGGCTTGTTGGGCTTCTTGGAAGGGAATGTTCTCTGTGCTTACCAACACATAAAGATGATCTATGCATGTGGACAGGGACTGCTCAGACCCAAGCACACCGCTGGATTTGTGGCCAGATCGGTGGGGCTATGGGTGAATTCTTTCCTTCTTCAACGTGGCACTGTGTGTGTGTTGCTTTAATGCTATTTATGTAGTTAGGCAAAAAGGCTTCCTTTCATTAGGGGGAAAAAAAAAGATCAAGCCATAGGGGAAAAAAAAGTTAAAAAAACAAAAAACCACACTATGGCACTGGGAATGATTTTGCTTCAATGTCACCAGATCAGTGGTCTCATCTCTGGCCCTCTCCAAACCTCAGTTCCCTTGACTGCGAAAGTGTGGGTTTGGCGAGAAGGATCCACCCCAAACTATTAACCTACAGAGCTCTGTATGGGAGGAAGTGGGATTGAGGGGGCAGAGCTAAGGGAAGTCTTTTACTTGTATTTTGCCCAGAGATTCAATAAATGTAGCCTTGGGCAGGCCGCACCAACGGGTCACGGTCATTAACTATAAGTCAATCCACTCTGGGACGGTTGGGAGAACACTGAAACCCAACTGTTTTAAAACATTCTGCAAGTCAAACCAAAATGGCTGACTCCCTAGTTGCTAGTTTGACTTCTGAAGTCAACCCTTGTCCAAGATCAATTCAGGAGTTCTGGGACTTCTTTGAGCTTTGGATCAGGAGATTCTCGGGGGAAAGTGATCAACTGACAGGCCCGCAGGTAATGAACTGTGACCCTGGGGTGTCCACACAGCTCCCCACTCTCTGGCTAGAGGCCTCCCAGGCCAATTCCTCACCTAGCTCCCTTGGGTGCCACAGAGGAGGAGGAAAAACGCATGGTCAGCCTACCCCAGCTGCATGTGGCTAAGTCAAGGTCATCAAAGAGCCCCATAGAAAGCACTAGATTCAAGATACCAGAATATGTGTTGCCAGGTCCCCTCAGACTGCCAGAAGTTCCTCCCCCAACTCATTCCTACCAGTTGCTGCTCCTTGAATGACATCCATACGTTTGCTCTCCAAAAGAACCCATACCAGGAGGGGAAATGGACCCACAATTAACTGAGTGCAACATGTGAAACCAAATTACAATTTATATTGTCCCATTCCATAAAAGGAAAGCCTGCAATGAAAGACACAGAAGCCAGAAAACCACTATAACTAGAGATAGAAAATCAATAACCACGGCGAAAGAGGGGAAACTCTGCAAACCACAGCCAAGAGACTGATTCCAATTGACATCCGATAAGGCTCTGAGCTTCCTGGTGGCCAAAGCAAAAAGGGATGCACTACATTATATAGCTCATAATCTGACACCTAGAAATGTAGCCACAGAAAAAAGAAAAGCTAGGTCCTGGTACAATGTGCCTGGCAGGTGTGAGTGACGGGCAGGCAGGAGGCAATGAGGTCCAGAGGTGAGTGGCAGCCAGGCCAAGATTGGGCCTTTGGTTTATACTCCAAGTGGCATGAAGAGCCAGGGGCTGGCTGTGAGCAGAGGCATGACCGCACCTGACTCGTGATTTACAAGATTTACAAGAATAGCAACAGCTATGCTGAAAAGAGCCTGCTGGGGGGCAGAGAGAGAAGCAGGGAGACAGATCTGGAGGCTGGCACAAAATGCCACCCAAGAGATAGGGTATGACGAGCCCTGAGAATAAAACCCAGCCTACTTCCCAGCATCTACAAGGCTGGGCATGCTCTGGACCCTCCTCCCTGCTCAGCTCAAGCTCATGCCTCTTCTGCTCCTTCCAGCCACCATGATTTCTGTCCATTTCTTGTCACATGAGGTATCTGCATACCCTGTTCTTCCCTCACCCTTGTCCTTTGCAAGTCACCTTAAATGTCGGCCCCTGGAGAGCCCTTTCCCCAACCCCTGTCACATGTAGGACCTCCCTCAATTCCAGACTCTCCTGTTTCTTTCCTAGCTGACCATTACTATGGTCTGGTTTACTTCTTGGTTGGCCTATGTGGGCCCATCCCTCCACCAGGACGTCCAGTATTTCATGAAGACAGAGATGGGTCTTCCCTCTCCTCTCCTCCTCCATTAGAACCCAGGGCCTGACACATACCAGGTGCTTAAAAAACTCTGGTGAGTAAGCGAACCCTCTGAGGTAGACACATAAAGGCTAGGTTATGAAATGAAGCTCGGAGAGGTCCCACAGCTCTTGGTGGATCCCAGGTCCGACTCCAAGGCCAGGGCCCCTGACCCAATTGCTCTGGAGTGACATCAGAAGATCTTGGTCCGACCTTATTCTGCAAGACTCATCCCATTACATTAAGTCAAGATCTTTGTGCCTTGCCACAGAGCCTGTGATGAGGATAAGAGGAGGGTCAGGAAGTGGCCGCTGGAGTCAGGCCCCAGCGGCCAGAGCAAAGGGGGAGGAGGCAAGATCCCACCTGGCTGGCTGGCTGGCCTGACCACCACCATGTCCCACTGCTGGCAACACAAACTATCCTCCCTGAAGTACACAGCCTTTATCTGATCAATTTTCTAGGCTCTGCCAACCAAACAGTGGAATCCACAGGAAATTAAGCTTATTGACTCAGTCGTTGGGTACCACATGGAGAAGATATTTACACATGTCATCTGGGCCTGGGGGACTGTCGATTATTGGCAGTAAGTATTCATTGAGATTTGAATGACAGCTGGAGCAGGGATGGGGGAGTGGGGTGGGGGGCAGATACCCCATCTCTCCACTGCATGCAGATTTCTGAGTCCAGGTCCCTTCTCCCGAGCCCCCATTTTACCCCCATGTGGCTGGCTTGGGCAGTGAAAGGATCTGAGGTAAAGCTAATCTTCTGTGGAAACTGGTATCTGAAAGAAAGGACTTTTAAACTTCAGGCTGACTTAATGGGGCTCTTGTTGGCAGCAATGAATTGTGATATGATTCGATTTCTAGGTGTGTGCTTCATGCCATCTCTTCATGGTTCTTGGAGCTGTAACTTCTCCTTGGGTCATTTACGACTGGAGCGGAAAGGCAACCTTTGAGATTCATGATGGATGCAGCAGGGGCGTGGGGAATGAATGCCCCAATAAAAAGTAACCATAAATCAATAATGACATCAACAGCTAATAATTAGGGACCCAGCACATATGCTAGGCATGGTACAGATATTCATAGGCAATACTGCATTAACTTCACGTGTTCTTCTGTAGTAAGAATAAAATCCAAATTCCTTCTCATGGCCTTACGAGGCCCTATGGGATCTGCAGACTGCCTACCTCTGTAAGCTCCTCCTACCCCCACTCATTGCTATGTTTCAGCCACCAGACCAAACTCATTCCTGCCTCAGGACATTTGCACTGGTTACTCATCTGCCTGGAGCACTCTTCCCCACATCCTTGACTATCTGTCTGGTTTATTCCCGTCACTCAAAGCTGGGCTCAAATATCACCTATGCCCTCTGAGCTGCTATCCAACTTATCACCCTGTTTCATCCTCCCCATAGCACCTTTCCACTTCCTTCAAGTCTTCTTATTTACGTGTGCCTAGGTGTTTATAGTCTGTTTCTTCTCGCTAAGCTCCATGACGTTAGAGACCTTGGATTCTCAATATACCCAATGCCTGGAGACATGCCCACACATAGTAGAGGCTAAATCAAAACTCAGAAAGGAAGCAAAAGGGGGAAGGAAACTGGAGCCTGGCTTCAGGTGATGTTGCTGCAAAGCCTAGGTTCCTAACCACTGGGTGACACGGCCCCAGCACAGGACACTCTGAGTCAGCTGGACTTCCAAAGATAACGCCAGCATGTGGCTTTTGGGGGCAGGGGTACACTTCACCACAAGCCTGAGATTTTATCTTGTTTTATAAACCACTTCCTAAGACTCACCTGGGCTCCTTCATTAGGCACAGGGTAAGGCGTCCTGGCCTGGTTCTCTAACTTGTTTCCTAAAAGCTAGGATCAAGTCGGTGCCCCAGCAAAATGCAACGTCATGCAATGCGGGCGGCAGTTACGTGGATCCAAAGCACTACTGCAATTCAGAACCCGGCTCCGTGAATTCACCAACTGATTCTACAAATGCAGAGAATGAGCTTCTAGGCACTTTGGACAATGGAGAGATGAAGAAATAAAGCACAGTGGGGGACAAAGCGTGAGCTGTGTTGTCAGCGGCCGGAGGTCCCTCCTCGGGCTCTGCTTACTCCCTTGCTGGCTGAGCCTCAAAGAGCTGTCCCCATGTTCTAGGCCTCGGTTTTCACATCGGTAAAACGGGGATAATGACTGTCCGTCTATGGCAAAGGGCCTACTTTCAATGCCACATCAAGAAATACATGAAAAATATCTATACAGCAATTGGCACTTATGGGCGGCTAACAAGTGGTTGCGAAAGACTTACTTAAATGTCTACTATGTTCAAGATGCAACGGGGTACTTGCCTGAGTTTTCTCTTCCTCTTCTCTTCCTCTGTCATGCTGAGAAGCATGACAGGATGGACCCCGTATTATTTCCATTTTCCAAACCCCATATCAGAAGATGCCAGCTCCCCAGAGGGCAGACTATAAAATGGGGCCATTCTGGAATAGCTTCACGTCAAGGCCACACCGCCTGGATCTGTATTCCAGCTGTGCGACCTTGGGGAATATGAAGGACCTCCACCCTATTTCTGGGCCCGTTTCCTCAACCATTAGATGGCACAGTGGGTTGTGTCATCTTGCCCCTTCCCACCCCCTAACTCCATGTTCTAATCCCTCCCGCACTGGACTTCTTCAGGTCCTCAATTGCTCTAAGCCATCTGTGCCTCAGGGAGTTGGCATGCACTATTCCCTCTGCCTGGAACAGAGGGTGCTGCCTGAACATCCGGCCGCTGACAACACTTCCTTCCTTCACTGACAGGCTCCTTCTGCACCTCTCAACCTTCCCTGGCTGCCCTGTATAAAGCAGCCCATGCCGTTATATTTGATGGCAGCTCCTCAGTCATTTTCTTTATCACCACCATCAACAGGTGTAGTTCTGCACTGAGTGATGTTTACTATCCCCTGCCTATTTATTCCACAGAGTAGGAGACCATCAGCCTCCTAACGGACCACTTCTGCCTCGGTCAGCCGTGTATTTCCAGAACCTAGCATAATGCCTGGACCACAGCAGGTGCTCAATAAAGGTCTGGTAAGTGAGTGGACGAAGGCATGGCCTTCCCGCCAGTCTGCACACATCGAGGCCTTCATCAGACCCACTCCACAGAACCTGAACCACACCGTTCCCAATGCACACATCCAGTCCTTTCCCCACTCCGTCCCTTAAGGCAATGGGGTGTGGGTGACCTGGGTGCCATTCCTGGTTCCTCATTAGCTGTATAATCGGGGTAAAGCTTCTTAACCTCTCTGTGCCTGTTTCCTGACCATTAGGATGGTTTTAATGACACCAGGTCCTATGTCAAAGAACTGCTTTCCACATTAAATGAGTCAACATATGGAGAGCACGCAGGCTTGTGCCTTGTTCATGAGTAAAGGACATCCAGTCGTGGTAATAACTTCCGGTAACAGCCATTCCATGGCACCGACCGGAGGTCTACCTCACTCCCTTACCTTTCACACAGGTGTGTCGGCTCTTCATCCAGACAGCGGTTCTCTACCTTGGTGGCCCATGAGCATCAGCGGGGGAGCTTCCCATTACCCTGCCACCCGGGCGACACCCAGACCAATCCCATCAGCCTCTCTGGCAGGGGCTCAAGCACCCATTTTCAATCTCCCTACGTGATTCCAACATGGAGCAGAAATGGAGAACCTCCGTAAACTTATGCTCAAACAAACTTCAAAACTATCTGCTATATACCCTCCTCTTCAACAGACTTTATCATTTTTATTCTAATACCCTATGCTGGATCATTCTCAAACTACCCACTTAGACCAGTGACCAGTGGTTATCAACTGGGGGCAATGCTGTCCACCCCTCCCCCACCAGGGAATATCTGGCAATATCTGGAGACATTCTGGATATCACGACTTGGGGGGAAAGGTGCTACTGGTGCCCAGTGGGTAGAGACCAGGGAAGCTGCTGACCATTCTGCCATGCACAGGGCGGCCCGCGTGGCAAGGAATGAGCTAGCCCAAAATGTCAACAGTGCCGAGGCTAGGAAACTTTGCTAGAGTGTTATCCTTTCTGCGGGCGTGTGGAGGACAATAGAGACCAGCTGACAATGGAAAGAAAGAAGAGAAAGCAAAGGGAACTTGTCATTAGTGAATATCAACCTCCAGCCCCGTGCCAGGCAGATGTTTCAGGAATAACAACAATCACTACTATGCTGAGCACCTACCACAGGCTACAACAGCGCTGACGTGCCTTACTTAACCACGAGGCAATTCCAAGTTAGAGGATACTGTCCCCACCTCATGCGAAAGAAAGCAGGGACAGCAAGGTTAGGTAACTAGGCCAAGGTCACCAAGCGTGCACACAGATCTCAAATGTGAGCCCATTTTGTTTGACTCCAAAGTCAAGGCTGCCCCAGATCACACTTGCTGAGCCTCATCACATGCCAGACAATGCATGATGGTCTGAATGCTTCACATTTAGCTTAATTCATCTCCACGACAATTCTGTGAACCAGATACTACTACTGTCCTTATCCTCATCATCCTCATGTTACAGCCTGGGAACACTGAGGCAGAGTGGTGTGGAAGCCACTTGAAGACTTTCACACAGGTGGTAAGGAGCAGAGGTGGGATTTGAACCTGGGGAGGTAGATCCAGAATCTGGTTCATTTCTACCACACTCTGCCTTTTTTTTTTTTTTTAAAGATTTTATTTAGTTATGAGAGAGAGAGAGAGAGAGCACAAGCGGGGGGGGGGGGGAAGCAGGACCCTGAGATCATGATCTGAGCCAAAGGCAGACCTTAACCGACTGAGCCACCTGGGTGCCCCCACACTCTACTGCTTCTAAGAGAATGATGGAAGGAAGGATCCAACTCCTCTCTGCCTCAGGACCTTTGCACAAGCTGTTCCCGTAAACACCCTGCCTTTGGCCTCTTTGTCCAGCTCACTCTTTCTCATCCACTGGATCTCAGGTTATAAGTCACTTTCCTGGGACACCCTCCTTGTCCCTCTGACCAGATGGGTTATCGTTTTAAACTCTCTCTCTCTCAGCTCCACCCCTCACCTTCATAGCATTTCACAACTTACAGTGAACTCTTCACTTGTGCAAGTGTTTGCTGACAATGGTTTCCTCCTCTAGACTGCAGGCCTGGTGAGGACAGGGACTCTGCCTGCTTCGACAGCACTGCATCCCCAGGCACCTGGCATGATGCCCAGCACAAAAGGGGCGCTCCATTAAAGCTTGTGGCTGAATGCACGAAGCAGAGGCTCTGAAGCAAAAACAATAGTGGGTGTCAACCCAATCCACGTCCCCATCCCCGGAGAGGGATGGACTGAGCCGGCCTGGGGGGGCGGTGGGGGGCTGTCCAAATGCCTCCGTGATGGGTCAGGGCTGCAGAACTCTTCAGGCGAGCTGGCAGTGGAGGCCATAAACCAGCTCCCTGAGCCATCTCTTCTTCATGGTGGCTGGTCTTTATCATTTTCCAATCAACACTGGTTGAGTTCTAATTGATTTTCTAGGCTATCCCTCTCCAGAAGGGAGAAAGGCTCTGTTTACTGGGGCAGGGCGTAGAGGACAGGCCTTTTCTTCCTGCTGTATTTAATGGTGCTGCTAATCACGGAGATTAGACTAAAACAATTACAACAGCTAATTAAAGAACAATGCGGTTTTTGGCATCTTCACATAAATGGCACCATTGGGAATTCCTAACTCAGGCAAAGCAGGGATAATTAAAATCCCGCTCCACTCTCCCCACTCCAGCAGCTGGATCACGCTGATTAAACTGCAAATAAAACACATGAAACCAACACTGTGTAGTCTATCCAATTTCACTTAAAAGGGCTTTTAACTGATTCATAAACAGGGAAGCCGTAAACAGCAAATTATTTAACTAAAGCCAGTTCTTTTGTCATCGCCTTCCCCTTCATTCCCAACGCCGGACTCATGCATGCAGCCCAGGGGACGCGGGGCTGATGGGGCCGGAGGAACGGCTCCCAGAGCTTGACACCACTCACTCCTGCTCACGGGCGGGAGAACATCACCAACGTGCAGCTGTTGCCACTGGGTGTTTAATCCTGCTGCGAGAAAAAGATCGGGTGCTGCACGTGTCCCCAAAATGCCCAGGTTGACCTGAAAGGACCTTTTGACTCTACATGAAGGCTAGGTGGCATGAACAGACTGGTGCCAAGTGGAGCTAACATTCAGAAATGCTTCGCGTTACAACGTCGGAGAGCCACTCAGAGCCAGCCATCTTCTGGCTTAAAATGCAACCAACATCTACTAAGTAAGAAATAGCCTCGTTCTCAGGCTACGGGAAGACATGTCACGACAGCTGGATTCAAAAGCGTATTTGCTTCAGACAGAGACACAGACCCCGTTGACGTGCTTCCCAAGTCATTCCAGCAAGCAGGGTGATGTGGTTTGCTGCCACTGCTGAGAGATGGGAGTGGGGGAGAAAGGAGACAGAAGACAGGTCAAGGGAGGGAGCGAAACAGCACAGAAGAGGAAAAGTGAAAACGAGAGGCACGCTCAGTGAAAGCAATAAACAGGACAGAAAAACTGAGACGCCGAACGAGAGTGGTCATAGGAACTCTAAAAGCCCCGTGCTACACGCGTGCCTAGGATCTGAGCATGAGCATCTGTCCCACCTTGTGCCTTAGCCCTGAATGCCGGTGGCCTCTACGGCAACGTTTCTCGATCCAGCCGTGGGGATCCCCCTACTGCTCCCCATCAGAGTGGGAGTTTAATCAAAAAGAACAAAAAAGGAAGCATCAAAAGAAAAAGAAAAAAGGTTGACACGCTTGGGTCAATGTCCAATTATTATCTGAGTTTCTCAAACCATGCCCTCAATTTCCAAACGGGTCTCAGAACAGACAGTAACCACCGCTGTGTGACTGGCCCCGATCCACGGACTGCACTTTGAGGGGCTCCTTTCTAGAAGATCCCCCACTGGAGGGGGATGGTCACTGGGAATGCACTTCATCAGATTTACAATATTCCATTTACTGTCTACCACAAGTTGTTTGGGGGCCAAAAAAAGTAGGTTTTCAAATGCATGGAATTGTAGGAAGTAAAGACCAGAAAGAAATGCACCAAAGATGGTATTTCAGAGTGATGATTTTACTTTTTTCTTCTCTTTTCAAGCTTTTAAAAAAAATCCATCTTTTTAATATAAAGAACAGCAAAATTTTTAAAAGAACATCCCATCTATGAAGGCAAAGAAATAAGATGCTTTCTCATAACATGACTTATACTTATCATATAATAAGTATATTATGTAAAATATAATTATCAAATGGTCTAATAAAAGTTAGGTAACTGTATATAACCACATGCTGGAATTTTACACAGCCAATAAATATGATGTTTACAAAGAATACTCTATGATTTAAGGAGATGCTTTTGCAATTTGGTTGTACAATATCAAGTTACCAATATTCAAAGCTTTTTTACCCATATAAAACAGCTATTTCATATGGTTTAACCTAATGTTAAATGGAATAAAAAGGTTCACATGAACAGATTGAGATTGATTATTCACAAAATGCTCATGCATGGAAAAGACTGGGAAAATAGACAAAAAACTGTAACATGGTGATTTTTTTTTTTCTTCTTGGTCACTTTCCAAATTTCCAACCATGAGAACGTATTACTTTTGTAAGCAGGGGAAAAAAGTGCCTTTTCAATTTTTAACTCAAGAAAATTACTAGCATTTTTGAGCTTTTTATCCCAATTTTTTTTACCACTACCAAGAATTCCATTATAGTAAATAGCCATTTTTTTTTTTTTTTAGTATTGCAGACAAAACTGGTTCCTTAGTCTGTGTGCATGTATGTTGGGAGAAATGGGGATGAATGGCAAATTTAAATTCCTAAGTATTAACTGCTTAGATTATTATTAAATTCACTCATCATTTGCAAGAATGAAATGAGCAGTAAGCATTGTCTCTGTGTAAGAGAAAGAGCCTGTGATCATGAGGGACCTGAAGATCAGAGTCGCCCACTTATCTGAATCTGCCATTCACTCTCCTGTGACCTTGGACAACTCACTTCCATCTTTGTCGTGGCCCCAGTCTCTCCATCTTTAAAATGAAGAATTTTGAAAGGTTGACCTGTAAGCTCCTTCCCACTTTGATATTCCGTGATCCCATTCCATGATGGCCAAGATCATCTATGTAAGTTGCTGGGCCCAGTGCAAATGAAAACAAAGGGCATCTTATGAAGAAATTATTAAGAATTTCAAGAGAATGACAACAGAGCATTCAACCAAGGGCAGGGCCCTATTGAGCAAGGAGCCTTGTGTGTGACTGCCTGGGCACATGCCCATGGAGCCGGCCCAGCAGACAGTAGAAGGTAAAACAACAAACCACCACCACCCAAAACAGAAGGCGATTTAAAAGTGTTTGGCAGACCGAACATGTAGATTTCAGTAAGAATTCTCACAAGGTAGGTAACACACCTGTCAACAAAAATACTCAGCCTGAGTGATTAAAAGCCAACGACAATTGCCTTTTCACACTTGATTACAATCAGTTTCTATTTAAAAAACATGTCTCTGAATATAAAGTTGTGCCTGGATTTCACAGGCAAGCCAAACTCGGTGAACCTTTCCTCCGCTAACATCTGTGATCAAGATTAAAGTAACTCACAGTCAGCTCTGGCTACTGAAGCTCAAACGGGAGGATAAGATCTGGTATTTTGCAAAGTGCGAGGAGCCAGCCACGATCACCATCTGCTTCCAGAGCTCACTCACCCTTTCCTCAGTTACTATCAATCTGAGCCCTGGGACAACAGGACCATCATGGCAACTCAGTCCACCTTCCTGCCTTTGGATGGCAGGGGGAAGCCACACACAGAGAAACCTTGCTTGCACAAAACTCAGCTCCCCAAAACAGCTGCGGATAGGAGAGACACGCAGGTGTTCCCAGCTCTTGATCACAACCTGTTTGCTCTGTGCACAACTATAATGAGTTTGATGATTTCTAGAGGTGAGAAGCAAAGCCAGCTGATGGTCACAATCAGCCACGTTGAAAGCAGTGAGAACTAATGGCGCACAAGAAATACAAGAGCCGAAAAAATGATCAAAAGGCAGACAGAAAGATAAAAAGGACTCTGGGCCCAATGAGTGAAGAGCTAAAGCATTCTTGATGCCCTCAGGGGTCATTAGCACTTTTGGCAGAATCCAAAACCTAGTGCTTGAATGTGGGAGAGATTTCTTCAAGGAAGGTTTAACACATGCCCGGCATACTCTGTTTCTGAAGGTAGCAAAACAAGGGATATAATTTAGAAAGATCCTCACTGGTAAGACTTAACTCTTGAGAAAATTAGGACTGTCTTATCTCCCAAAGGCTCCAGATGGCTCAAGTTTTGCTGTACACATGCATACATATCATGTGTGCATGCTCATAGTCCCATTTCTTTGCACCCATTTGAAAAAATCGTTCTTATCACAGACCTTGTAGTCTAGAACAGGGAAGTGCGAACTTTTTCGGTGAAACGTCAGATAATAAAGACTTTTGTTTTACAGGCCATTTAGTCTCTGTTCAAATGGCTCAGCTCTGTCCTTATAGCTCAAAGCAGCCATGGACAGTATGTGATGAATGGGTGTGGCTGTGTTCCTAATAAAAACCCCACCTACAAAAACAGACAGCTGGCTGCATTTGGCCCATGAGACATAGTTTACCAATCCCCGGTCTAGAACAAAGAACATGGACTCTGATGGGCCCAGACCTGGATTCAAACCATCACTCTACTGTCCTGCTACTCTGAGACTCAGTTCCCTCTTTTAGAATATGGGGAATAATAATACCCACTTTGCAGGGTTATTGTGAGCATCAAAAAGAAAACAGAGCAGAATGTCCTCCACCCAGTAATTGTTTTTATCATCTATATGGTTTTTTTCTTGGTTCTGCACCCATACGGTTCTTTTCAGTCAACAATGGCCTTTCTCGACAATCCTCTCATTGCCCCACACCCACCCCCTGCTCATATTCCACAAGGTGGGGAGACAGACATCATCAACTGCTTTACTGATAAGGAAACAGAAACTCGCGAAAGTAGATATCGGAGCCAGAGGGGTGAAGCATACTATCAAAACCAACCACCCCTGGCTTTGAGTCTGTGACCTGTGCAAACACAGACACACGTGAATCTGCCCACTGAGAAATCTACCCAGCTCAAGCCCCAGCTTGGCCACTTGCCGGATGTATAACCCCAGGGTTATACATGACCACTCAGCTTAGGTTACTTCATTTGCAAAATAGAGTTAATAAGTTCTAGAAGGTTCTGCCTTAAAATGTTGAACACTTAGCATTGTGCCTAGTACATAGTCGGTGTTCTAGCAATTTCTGTTGAATGAGCCATTGTGGTTGTGGGGATTAAATGAGAGCAGTATTAGCCCCAGCGCCTGACATAGTGGTCAATAATGCTCATTGCTCTGTTAAAGACAGCTCTACACAAAACTACGTGTCTATGGAGATACTCTTATGTGTACACACACACACATACGGCTTGTGAGCTGCATGACGGCAGGGACTACATCTGACACAAAGCATTAAAGAACTGTTTGTCCATCTACGAACTTGCCAAAAAAACACTCCCACATATAAACAGACCACTGCAAACAAGCTAACAGATAGGCTGGGCTACCCAAGGTTCTTGAGATTCTCCATTCCCCAACCATTCATCCCCTGGAAGGAGCTGAGGAACGGGGTGATCCAAACTTGGGATTATGAAATTTTGTTGGCGATTTGCTGGGTTCCAGAATATCACCACCCACAGTGCTCAAAGCACCACTGCACTTCAGTCCCCTGAAATGTTCAGCACAGTGACTCTAGGATCCCATGAGGAGACCAAGGCTGGGGTTTCCACGGAGAACATCCCCAACAAGGTGCGGGAGGAGCAAGGAACACATGTATCAGATGGCGAGTGAGCACCGAGGAGGCTGGGGAACTGTCCCCTGAGCTGCCGGGATGAGGTTCTGTCTTTGGACAAAGACAACGTCTATCTGGAAGCAAAGAGTGAACAGATGCCCCACTGTGCTGCATGAAGGAGGGGTTATGCTCAACCAGGTCCCGGCCAGTCCCCCTTCCCGAGATCCCCCCAGAGGCCCAGGGGCCCCTTGGCTCCACGTGCAGGGGAGGCCGTCTCTGAGCCAAGAAGGCTCTGGAGGCGGCAGGGGCACCCACGATACAGTGCCCGAGGGCTGCCGTGCTGGGTGGCATGCCTCGACCCCAGGCAGCTGCCTTTGCTACGCCAAGGTGAAGCCCTTGGAACACGGACGCCCGTGCGTGAACCAGGGTGGAGGCTGTGTCCCCTTAGCATTACATAAACTAACAGCCTGGCTCCCTGGCCCTGAAACAGAATGAGCCAATGTCTGCCTCAGGCGAGGCAAAACCAAGTCCTCAGTCAGTGAGAACAGTACATGGAGGGCCAATGTAGCCTTTGGCTTGAAGAACTCAGCTGGTTCAACTGACACATGTTTTTCATTAAACGCTGCCTTGGGTTTGATTGTGGATGTGTTGTTGTCTGTGGGGGAGAGGGGGGAGGGCAGGGATTAAATCATCCTTCTGGAAAAGAGAAATAGCAGTGTATCGGATCTGTAGACAGACCGACACAGACACACACATACACACATAGGAGAGGTTCACATCCCCATTTCACTGACGGGCATACTGAGGATCCAAGAGGTGAGCTGCTAATAAGCAGAGCAGCAAAGATTCAAAGGCAGATATGAACACCGCACCGTCTACTCTTCTCCCCACCGTACTGTGGTGGTAGGGCTAGAATTCGTCCTATGTGCTGCCTCGCCATCTGGGGACAACCAGGAGGGCCTCAGCCTACATGTAAGTTCCCATGCCCACTGTGATCCCGCGGATAAGGTCCCCTGGCCCAACAACCCTCTGTGTCACAGAGACCAGGCACCGTTCCTGCCTATCCCCGAGGAGCGGCCTTCCATCCTCTGCCAGCCCTCGGGATTACTCAGACAAGACAGTCACATCCTCCTGTGGGGGGTAGCGGTCACCTCACCCTCTTGACACTACCAAGTCGGCCTCCCACAGACCTGGGGTGTTCACTGCCTTTCCAAGTGCAACTCTCCCTCGTGCCCCCCGCCAGCCTGGGACCCCACCAGGCATGTGGCCTCGTCCTCCCTCAGACTGACTACATGTGACTAATACACTGCTGTCCATCTCATCTGTCCCCTGTTGGATGTTTGGCCATCCCCATGAAGGCCAGGAATCGCTCCCTCACACACCACAGTGCTCCCCAAGAAAGGCAGGCCGATGAGGACATCCAGAGAATGGACTGTTGCAAAGCCCCCTTGAGATTTCGCCTTGTCAAGTGCTTCCTGCAGGGGAAACAGCTGCTCAGCGCCCCAAGAGGTGGGAACTGTGGACCCTGCAATTCACTAACAGAACCTCAGATCGGCCCCGGACTGGCTCTGAGGGCCACCAAGTGGTCCTTCTTCCTTCCCCATCCCACTGTCACCCTCCCACCCGTCTGGTGGCAGGAGCTCTGAATTCTGCAGCCTCCACCTTTCTTCCGCGTGGAGCCCAGGCAGGAGCCGCGGAGGAAGCCCCAGCAAGCCGCCCCATGGGCAGACAGCGCTCACGCACCTGGGGAGAGGTGAAACCCTGATTAACTGAACCCAACTAACCAGAACCATCGATTCACAGAGATCTCCTTTTGCTTCCTCCCAGGAGACTCCGAGCTCAGGGATGGAGGAACTCGTAATTTAAAAAGAAAAATTGTTTTCTTAGCTTTTCTCAGGTTCAGCTTTGATCCAGCCCACTTTATCATCGTGAGAACTGCACATGTGACTGGAAATTTTCTAGAGGCAATGTTTAAAAAAAAAAAAAAGGCAAAGAAATGGGAGAGATGGGTTTGAATAATCTATTTTAGTTAACCCAATATATTCAGAATATTATCATTTCATCACATAATCAATATGAAGAAGTATCAATGCACTATTTTATGTTGTCTGGGTTGTACTCGGTCTTTCCCACACCTAGAGAGCATTTCCAGAGCTTGGGGCGGGGGGTGGGCCGCACAGCTGGTGGCCTCCACGCTGGACAGCACAGACGTGGAACGAAGCCTGATGTGGCTATTTAGATGCTGATTCTGGGCATTTCCAACAAACCAGTCACCACTCAACAACTCCTTGCTTGCTAAGTGTTTTCTCCCAACTGGCTCAATGCAATTAACAGGCTGATCTCAGGCTCAGCTGGGTCTATGAGGACCTGCAGGGGGGCAGGGGGCTGCCAGGGCCCTTCTCCACCCCCAGGGCCCTTCTCCACCCCCAGGGCCCTTCCTCATGGAAAAGCAGCCCCCACCCCACTCCCTGCCTCTTTCTCAGTGATACCTATCGCTTGCGATACCCCGAGTATTCGCTCCACCTTTCACTTGCAAGAACTCACACTTTAGAAAAAAATAAAGTTAATAACTTCTTCAAAAAAGCCTTTTTCCTGCTAACCACCGAGGAATGGGTGGAGTTTGATGGTGCCCACAAAGGCCTTCCCCAAAGATGCTTGCGGTCAAACAGGAGCAGTGACAAATCCTGCATGAAAAAAAAAAAATCAACTACCAATGGATCTGGTAGAACTCGGCTGTTGCTGCCAGGAAGGAGGACTGACCAGCCTATGAGGCAGGTACCAGGATGACAGACAGAACGGAGGGCAGAAAAATGAAGGAGTTACCCACCTGCTGCGGACGAGCCAGGAACAGTCACCCTTCCCAAATATTAATCATTCATCTGCTAACGTTTCCAATTTTGCCCTATCCAGGGAGCATCTGTAGTTTTCTTTCTTTACCAACGCTCCTAAAATCAGCTTATCTGTATTTTTCTTTAATGAACTAATTTAAAAAGGAAACATTACCCGTAAATTGAAAAAAAAAAAAACCAATATAATTTGCCATAGATAGAATATAACTAGGAAAAGAAACAGATAGCTATTAATTTCTTTAAAGTCTGTTCATGCACTGCTTGAAATGATCTTGTGCACCGACTCTTCTGTGACACACCTGAGCTTTGCCTAGCGGGCTGGCAAGACTTGTGCAGGAGGGGGGCGGGGAAGACACCCCAGGTGGAGTGCACCCCGCGGAGAAAGGCGCAGAGCCAGCAATGCAGGCAGGAAACGGACACCCGCATAATTAAATCACCACAAGCACTTTCAGGTACGAGCAGTGGATTGAGCACGTTGGGAATTCGGAAAGACCCCTTGGAAAGTATTTTAAAAGCAAGGATTCAAACTATAGTGCTCTCCTAGCTCCCAGTTAACCCGAAAACAATTAACCGAAGCCCCCAGTGCCTCTCCCTCTTGTTTCCCAACACAGTCCTCTGACTGCACTTTTCCGGTGTGTGTGGGGGGGAAATCCTATTTCCTGGATGAAGACGAATTCTAAATGCAGATGTCCAAGGTCAGGGGGAGGGGGAGGGGGATGGGAATGGAGAAAAGGTGGGCAGGCAAAGGCCAATGAGAGAGGATGTTGACACCACTGGAAGCCCATCCCCCTCTGGAGAGTGTGTGAATTCTCCCAGGGCAACGCAAGCTGCCAGAGACACACACATACCTTGTAAAAGGTCAACTTCTAAATTGGTCAGGCAAGTCTAGCCAGGCTGAATTCCACAGGGAGGGGGGAAGGGCCAGCGTGATCTCTGATCCAGCTGAGCTGACATCCCCCAAACACAGAGGCTTTTGCAGGTGTGTGAGATCAGCCTTCTCCCAGCCAGTGGCTGCCTCCTTGGGGCCCCGAAAACCTTGACAGTGAAGAGCAGTCCCAGAGAGGACGCTCGCCTGCTCTCTCTCTCTCTCTTTCTCGATGGAGTGCAATGTGACTTCCTTGCCTACATAACCAGAGATCGTGCCTTCAACAGCCCTTGGAAAAGAAAGTCATATATTCCACAATACGATATTCATTAGACGCTATCATGGCATTTTATAAGGTCATATGTAACACCAGCTGTAGCTGTAAAAAAAAAAAATTTATTATTCAGACCCAGAAAGGCATATAAATCCCCAAAAAGTGCAGATTTTTCTTTTAAAAAGGGGTTTAATTCTTCCTACCTGTTGCTTCCATCCCTTCCTGGGAGACTGAACTTGAAATTCCACCCAAGCTCCTGGGTGCAAGATTCCACAGTGTTCAGTCCAAGGAAGGCCCCTCCGCCCCCAGCAGGGAAAACGAGGTGAGGGGCTCCGGAGGGCCTCATCCACTCCACCTGCTCCTTTGACAACCCCACAAGATGTTGCCCCACCTCCCGTGCCCGGGGGGAATTTCGTCTTTCCACCAAACACGTCCTTCATTCATGCATTCCTAGCCCAACTTTCTCTGTACCCTGCCCCCACTTGCCCAAATCCTACCCTGTCCATTCTATGTGTTAAAAAACCCCTTAAATATGTCCTCTCCTCTCTCTTCCCACTGTCACTGCTCCAGTTCAGACCTTTGTCGGGGTTCTGGGCTGAACGTCCCCACTCTGTCCCACTGCCACCAGACTCACCTCTCCAATCCGTTCTCCACATGGCAGCCAGAGTGATGCTCCCAAACGGACCTGGGACCATGCTACTCTGCAGCACAAAAACCTTCAGGGCGGGCCCCATTGCCTGTTAGGTGAATCTCGAGCTCTCTGATGGGCTTCTATTACCTGGGCCTGTGCCTAGCTCAACAGTCTCTTGCCGTTCTCGTCTCCTCCAACTGTGCTTCATTAACACCACATTTTTGTGATTTCTTGATGGGACCCATTCTATCTCATCTCTGTTTTCTCTGGGAATGCTCCGTGCGTCCCTTTGTCCCTGCCTCTCCTGGCCAACTCTCATTCACCCTTTAGGATATGGTGTGGGCAACAGCTCCTCCAGGAAGCCTTCTGGGATTATTCCGGCTTCTACTGTTTACTCCTACATTATCACAGACCTGATAATGCCCCAAAAGGGAGAAATAGCAAAAGTCCATTGATCTTACAATAATTCATCTCCAAATGATGGGGGTGGGGAAGGACAGAGAAAGACAGGGAGACAAAGCATTGGTATAACGTGGGAGACCCTGTTCCCCATTTCGCTCAGTGAGTACACACCATCTTGCAATGATCTGTCTCTCCATTAGGCAAAGAGGTGTCCCTGGGCTTGGGCGGGGGGGATCTGTGGAGAGAATTCTGAGGGTTCTAAATACATACATATTGATTTTCATCATTATTTGCACTAACTCTAACTTACATTTGGCATGTCCTTCAGTTACCAATGTAGGCACCAGACTGTAGGGGGATTTGCGAGACCTGAGACTGACACCCATGGAAATTACAGATATTTTCCTATCACACTGCTCTGGTAGCAGATGCTCAAAATATTATTTATACTTGTCACTACTTCAAAATTACGGTAGTTATTAGACCTGCAGCCAAATCTAGTTATTTAATGTGTTAATAAAGATGCAAATGCATTATTACTCCACGCATTTTTTATGTTTATATATATTTTGATAACTGCACTTCAATGTAACTGCTTGCCTTTGTAATCCCATGCACCTTTTTTTTTGCATTTAAAGTGTTATTTTTTTTTTTTAAGATTTTATTTATTTATTTGACAGAGACAGCGAGAGAGGGAACCCAAGCAGGGGGAGCAGGAGAGGGAGAAGCAGGCCTCCCGCCGAGCAGGAAGCCCGATGCGGGGCTCGATTCCAGGACCCTGGGATCATGACCTGAGCCGAAGGCAGACGCTTAACAACTGGGCCACCCAGGAGCCCCTAAAATGTTATTTTTAAAAAGTGGGTGGGAGGTGGAAAAAAACTTTAAAAAATAAGATATTTTTTTTTTTTTAAGATTTTATTTATTTATTTGACAGAGAGAGAGAAAGCCTAAGTAGACAGAGTGGCAGGCAGAGGGAGAGGGAGAAGAAGGCTCCCTGCTGAGCAGGGAGTCGGACGCGGGGCTCGATCCCAGGACCCTGGGATCATGACCTGAGCCGAAGGCAGCCGCCTAACCAACTGAACCACCCAGGCGCCCCTAAAAAATAAGATATTATTCAGAGAAGGGCGCCACAGTTTTCTCCAGATGACAAAGGGGTCCATGACACAGAAAAGATTCAAATGCCATGCTCTAGACGTGAGCTCCCTGAGCACAGGGCCCTGGGTCCTTCATCACCCAATCCCTAGTATCTGAAGAAGTGGTCAGTGTAAAGTAGGGATTTTTTTTTTATACGAACTGACACGAGGTGTTTATCCATCTATTCATCTACCTTCCTTCCTTCTATTTATCTGTCGTCTTTTATCCCTCTGTCCATCTGTCTAATCCAATGCACAGTTCTAACTCCTGACAGTTCCTCCGATGGCCCCAGACCCAGTTCTGCAGTGCAGCTGGGGACTTGGTCAGGAGGCAGTGTGATTGAGTCTGACAAAGGTGACGCCGTCTTCTTGCGTGGCCTTGGGTATGTGGCTGAATGTGCCTGGAGCTCGGTTGTCTTGCAGGCACCTCGCACAGGGCTCTCTCTCTAGCACTCACACCACAGGCTGGGGCCTCAAGCCCAGGCACCACAGCCTAACAGCGTCCAATCCATCTGCTTTCCAAAGCCCAGGAACGCTTTGCTTTTGTTTCCAAAATATCAGCGTGGCTGAGCCCTCAAAGAGGGTCATGGCTATTACCAAATCCACCGATCTGCAAGGCATGGTGGTTAAGAGTTCTGCCTAGGTCCAAATACCAGCTCCCCACTTCCTGTCCACATGATACACGACCTTGGGCGACACTGAATCTGCTCCTCTCTGAGCCTCAGTTTCATTGTCTGAGAGTGAGGATATGAACTGGACCTCCTTCTGCAGGGCTCATGGGGACGTTAAGTCAACACTCGGAGAGTACTTAGCACAGCGGCTGGCTAGGCCAGTCTTATTTATCACGTCTCCAAGGAGGCCTCCTCCGGCACCCAGGAAAAAGCAACAGATACCGCTTAAAAAAAAAATACTGCAACCCACTCCTTTCTGAAATGCAAATCAAAGCAGCAATATAGTGTTTTTACCCCATCAGCTTGACAGAGATGAAGACTGACAGATTGATAATTACCACTGCTTTTGAAAGTGAAAACAGGAAGTCGCTTTGAGAAGTGATCAGAAGAAAGCTCTGTATAGGTGAATTCAGCTACATCTGTCCAAATGTCAAATGCACACACCCTTTGAGTCATGATCCCAAATTCAGTCCTTCACCCTACACATGTACACACTCAGTGCTGAGAAGCTGTGTGTACGACAGTGGCCAGCATTAACAGAAAAAAAAAAAAAATCTAAATGTCCACCAACAGGAAGTCAGTGACATAAACGATGAAAGAATTCATTCAATTAGTATTTAATGAATAGTTTCTACACACGAGACACCACGCTGAGCGCTGGGTAACGAGCTGGACAAATCAGAAGGCAATTCAAAATAGTAAGGACGAGCAGTATGTGTGGATATGAAATGAGTGTAAGATACAGAGAAAGAAACCGTGAGTTGTTATAAAATATGTTTCATTAGATTCCAGCTCATGCAAACAAATAAAATCCTTGTCTATGCACACACCCCACACGTGCTAATATGCAAAGCAAAATCTGGAAAGAGAAAGGAGAAAAAGGTCAATGGTTGCTACCTCTGAAGACTGGGGAGAGGGGTACGGGAAATTTGACTTCTCACTTGACACTCCCTGTATTATGTGATTTTTAAAAAAATTTCTGATCGCGTGTTTGTATTGTTCTACATCCTTCTAATCCACAGTAAGTTCCGTGGCTCTGCCCTCAGAAGGATCCAGAATCAAACCACTTCTCTGAGCCTCCATGGTTAACACCCGGGTCCAAACCACCGCTGCCCTGCTCTGGATATTGTGATGGCCTCCTCCCTCCCCCATCTCCCCGCTCTTCCCCTTAACCAACTACAGTGCCCTTTCAGCACGGCAGGCACCCATTCCATTGTCCAAAGTCAGGCCATGTCACTCCCTGCTCAAAATCGTCTGAAGGCTTGCCTTTCTAAGTTCAACAAGATCCTAATGATCTGGCTTCACCTTCACGCCTTTTCCCCTTGCTCACTCCTGCTTTACCCATACCGGCTCCTAATGAATGACCATGCCAAGCACGTCCTACCTCAGGGCCTTTGCACTGGTTGCTCTCGGTTCCTCTACCTATCTGCAGGGCTCACCTACTCATGCTCTTTAGGTCTCTGCTTGAACATTCCCTCATCTCCACGCTCTCCTTGGCCCCACCAAAGTCGAAGGGCCGCCCCTCCTTGACTGACCTGGCCTAGCCCACCCCTCTCCTAACTTTTCTCCTTAGTACTTGTCACCATCTGATACAAACATATGAACACACATCTCTCATTTACAGTCTATCTAGAATGTGAGCTCATGAGGTCAGGGACTTCTACCTTGTTCACTGCCGTACCCCGGGCCCCTAAAACAGTGTCTAGCACATAGAAAGCATTCAATAAATATTCAGTGAATGAATTAATCAGTAACGTAACAAAATAATACAATGTACTATTGATAATAACTATGAAAAATAAATCCCCAAAAAAGACCTCACCCACCCAAAACTGATTAATAAGTGGAAATTAAAACCAAATATGTCCCCAGCCACAGCTGCCCTCAGAACACAGGGTGGAGGATCACCCAAGGACAAAGTAACACGCCAACATCTAACAGCCCGCACAGCACACAGCGGCCCGCTTGTTTGAGGCTGACACTCCGCACACAGGACTCTTTCATGGCCTGGAGAGAGTAAAGAGCTGCTTGTCTGAAGGCAGCACAGTGAGAGTCCAGTAACCAGGAGCGACTACCAGCCGGGTTAGAGCACATGACGGCCCCAAAACCGCAGACTATTTCCGGGGGTCAGGCGAGCCCACACCCTCCTGAGACAGCCAAGCCACGGCCCATGTGCCAGCCCCCCGCTTGCGGTCTTCAAGGGGACGGGCTTCTGGGGCCGTGCCCAGGATTCAGTCCACCCGCCACTGCGGATCAGAGCTGGGGCTTGGGGTCTCATCCCCTAGGAGTGCATCGAGGGCCCCCCCCAACCCTCTTGTGCTTCAGGGTTTGCTGGTTTTTCAGTGGAAGAAGAAACGTTTGAGCTTTCCTCTGTATCTTACCGCATCCCCACTGAGAGGCCGGGCAGGTGCTAATTTGCTTATAACCCAGCCCAAAGGAGCTCATGTGAGGGCAGAAACTTAAAATCCAATGACCCTGACAGCAAGGTGCCCAACCAGTGGACCTGACCTCACCCTGACAAGCGCCCTGACAGTGAGCTGACTTGCACACAATCCCTGCAAACCATACTTGGTGACGCCGGTGGTTCTCAGCTGGGGTGCATTTTACCCCCAGGAGACATCTGTGGCCACGTCTGGAGACATTTTTGGTTCTTACGACTGGGAAGGGGTAGTGGGTAGAGGTCGGGGATGCTCCTAAATATCCTACAGGGCACAGGCCAGCCCCCACCCCCAGGAAGAATGATCCAGTCCAAAACATCAGGGACGCTTCGGCAAAGCAACACTGGTGGATCAGGAAGGAAGGAGGTGGCTCTGGGTGGAGGAGACCCACACATGACCTACGGGCTGGGGACAGAAGAGCAGGAGTGATGAGACCCTGTCCTTCACCCTGTCCACCCTCCAACTTCGGGGCTACTAACAGGGTCCTGGCAGGAAGCTGTGTGGGGACTCTTGATCCTCCAAAGGGGGAAGTTGCTCCTTGCTACTAGCTGACTTCTAGAGGCCCACTGATCTTCCAATTTTTCAAAAATCTTCCAACCCCCCTTTCCCTTTCTCCTCTCCCCCGCCCCCCCTTCCCCAAAAAATCCCAAAACAAAAACCATGGGCCAGTGGGAGAGACTCAGCAGGAGGCTCATGTAGAACTTTGGGTCTAGGGCCACATAATGAAAAAGTCACCTCCTGCTTCCCATTAACCGGAGCCAAATTATAAATTGTGGCAGTCAGCATCTGGAAAAGGAGCTGGTTTAGGCCCCTTTTACAGCTGGAGTTTCTCTCCGCTAGCACTGAGTTGGCTGGGGTGTTCCTTCTGGGGACAGTGAAACTGCCCAACTGTCCTTGGCCCCACCCATCTGGCACCTGCGCCGAGCAAACTCTAGTTTTCCATGCTTCCTCCTTTCCTCTTCCTTGCAGTGGAAAAAAATCAGAGCTACAGTTCCCAGAAGAAAATGAGAAGGGCTTATCATTATTAAGAAGATGTTCCTGCTCAGGAAGGCAACTGAAGGCAGCGGGAGGGTTGCAGGGAGTTGGGGCGGGGGGCAGCTCACTGTTCCGTCCCGCTGTGAGAGGACACCCCCCCCCCACAGGACCTGCTGGGCTGGAGAAATGGCAACGGCTGACCCTCCCTCCCGGTGGCTCTCAGAGGCTCAAGGAGGGGTGGTGGCACTTCTGAGAAAACGGATTCAAATACTAAAATGATTCGATTTCCTGGAGGTGTGACAGAGAACAAAGGCGAGTATGCCAAGGCCTTGCTTGCTGGCAAGAAGAATCTGTCTTCTGTCTGTCTGTCTGTTCTGGGGCTGCCGGAAGGAGTGGATGGCCTGCCCCCCACCCCATCTTGTCACCCTAGACCTGAGTCCCTCCCCAGGTGAAGCAGCCCTTCCTGGCCTTGGAGCCAAGACAGACAGAAGGGGTGTGAGTGAGTGCTGAGACTCAGAGCAAAATGTCCCGTCTGGAGCCTCTCTTCTCACATATGTGGATCCTCTGATGCTTTATTTAGCACAGTGGTGTTGAGAATGTTTGTGTCTCAGTTTGGGGGGAGTTGTCACCAACAGAAAGACAGCTATGATCCACTGCCCAGAAAAATACTCCTACACCCACAACTGGGCATTCTGTTTCACTAGCTTCACCATTCCTGTGCATCCATTCTGGGGCCTTCCTTTGGTTTGAAGACAGGCCCCCCCCCTCCCCCGCACCTACTGTAGCAAAACAGGACATGAAAAGGACAGTGCCCCCCCCCCCCGCCCCCACAGTGCTGTGTTAGCAAGGGCCTGGTGGCAAGCTTCATGGCCAGGGCGGGGTTCCCGAAGGAAAGAGAGGCTACTCCCCTAGGGAATAATGGGGGAGACTTTACAAAGAGATGCTTCCTAAGGGCAACAAAGCAGGGCTAGCCATGGTGGGGAGCTGGCAAGACCCTGGGGAATGGTGTTATCGGATCCTGAAGAACGAAGCTGTACAGGACAGTCCTTCCGGGGGCTGTGGCCCACACCGGCAGACATGGAAAATGACCCCCATCCCACTGTCCTCCCACCCTCCCAGCTCCCACCAGTGCCTCCTCTTAGCCAAAGCAAGGACAAGTCCATACGGATGAACCCCATCGAGGTCAAGCCTCTGGGGGCCCAAAGACAGGAGGAGAAGGGTAGAGCGTGGATCTGCTGGGGGCAGGGGACAGAAGACCCCCAACACGCTTCATTTGGACCCCTCAAGAGCGTGATGGTCTTAGATCAAGTATTTACCCTCTCAATGCCTCTGGGTCTTCACCTGCAAGGAAGGGGGACAAGGGTCCCCTCCCCCAAGCACTGCTGTCAGGATTAGATGAGATCACGTGTACGAAGCGCTTAGCCCCGTCCGAGGTACGGAGGAAACACACCAAGAGCAAACAGCATCGAGGCCCTCTTCCGTTAAATTCTGCAAGTCTGGGCCCTGCGTGTTGATTTTTACGTCCTTCCTACACCTGGACTTTGTCATGCTGCCCTTTCATATGAAAAGCGATTTTCTTGACTGAATTATCTTGATAACTAGAACCTCAAAACCCAGCCTGAACACTCTAGCACCAGAACCTTCTCTTTTTAAGCTCTCTGGTTTGCACAGCGCTGCCCAAAATCCCTGTGGAGAAGACAGACTAAACCTCAAAGATGCTGGTCCGTTTGATATTTATACCAAACGTCTGCGTTGCCTCCTCCCTGGGCCTTCGGCTTGTAATTCCATGCAAATCTGGTGACACTGCCTTGTTGCCCAGCGGGCTGTCCGGCGGTGGGCGGGCTTCTGCCTCGGTGCGTGCTTGAAGTCGGGGTTTGGGGAGTCTCTGTAGGAAGCCGCGTCTGCGGGAAGGGAAATGGGAGTGTCTGCTTCCCAACGTGTGGCCACTTTGCTTCCCCTCTGCAGGGAGAAGCCGCCCACAGCCTGGAGCTCCTCTTTGTCACCTGCACTTGACTCCACAGGGACGCGTATTTCCAGACGCGAAGGCCTGGGGTTGCCAGGTGAGTGATCTCCCTCTCAATCTCCACGTGTACCTACTGTTAACTGCATCTAATCTCTACCTAATCTACATTTACATCCATATCTAATCTATATCACGTATAGCTCCTACTGTGTACATTATACATACATGCATTATACAAGATAATGTATATATACATTAGAAATGACGTATATCATGGCGCCTGGGTGGCTCAGTCGGTTAAGCGTATGCCTTCAGCTCAGGTCATGATCTCAGGGTCCTGGGATCGAGCCCCGCATCAGGCTCCCTGCTCAGTGGGGAGTCTGCTTCTCCCTCTGCCTAACGCTCCCCCTGTTTGTACACTTTCTCTCTCTCTGACAAATAAAGTCTTTAAAAAAAAGATAGGACATAAATTGGATAGAGATTAGAGTTATATAGATTATAGAATTATACTTTTCTAATATATATTACATCTGATATAGAATATATCCATTATAATGTATACATTGTACGTTACATATATATTAGGTAATTAGAGGTCTACAACCATATTTATATCTGCACACCTAGCTCTTATCTTTAGGTCTAATCTCTATATTTAAACTGTATCTCAGCAACAAAGCAATAAAGGAGATGGTATTTCTAATTCAGGCTCTACCACTTACTGTGTTACTTTTAAAAGGAGACTTGGTCTCTCTGGGCCTTACAGTTGGCTCATCTGAAAAATGGGCTAAGATTAGTACCTGCCTCGTGGGGTTGCATGACCTGACAGATAAAGGCTAGATGGCCAGGTTCAAATCCTGGCTGTCCCACTTGTTAGCTACTGGACAAGTTATCTTAACCTCTGTGCCTCAGTGTGTCTGGAAAATGGGGAGGACGTTAACACCTTCCATAGGGGACACTTGTGAAATCTGTGTGAGCGAATCTATGCCAAGCGCTCACTTAGAAGAGTGCCCAGCACATACTATGCGTGCTTAATGAATGTTAGCTAAAAATGCTAAATTTACAAATACGTGTACCATGTACAGTTCCCCACTCAGAATAAACATATATTCTATGTGTATTAGTCATTGTTGACAAGAGTCATGATTCTAAGTGTTCTCAAGTCAAGTGCCAAACTCACACCTTCAACATCTTTGGCAAAGTCAACTCCCACCAAGAAGAGAGGGACAGTGATCTCAACACGATCTATTTTTTGAAACAGTACATGTGGCTGGGCTTTGGGGAACTTGCTATTTGTGGAATATTGCATCACACCGTTTACCCTGAGTCACAGAGACTAGAAAGACGCCCAGGGCCGGAGGACCACAAATCCTCCCTGAGAATGTTTCCATTGCCCGGGTCCAGCCTCCCTGCCTTTGCCTAGGCAGGGGTCCAGTTGGTCACCTCCCCGCTCCAACCGCCACTGGGCCTGATGAGAGATCCAGCAAGCCAGACCCAGAGGGAAAGATCGCAGTAGAGGGACTTAGCCTGTCTCAAAACCAGCCTTGTCTGCTCCAGAGAGGTTCTGCCCCACCAAGGCTCGTGGGAGGAAAGCAGACGGGCTGAGAAGCAATTTGGTCTTGCTGTCCTCTCAACAGATGCTGGGCACCATAAGAATTAATGGGCTGGAGACTCAGGTAAGGGCCATTCAAAAGCTCCCTGATTACTCCAAAAACCGCTCTCCACGGAGGAAAAGGTTAATCGAAGCCCGGAGCTGGAAGAGAAGCGAGTCTACGGCAATTGCTTTATCCCCAGGGGAGTGGGGGAAAGAGCTTCGGGAGAGACAAGTTTGCACAGAGGAGGTTGTGGTCGGCCTGGGAGAAAGGAACCAGGCCTCAAAATCGAGTTATTTGCAAAGCCTGCTCCACTGGTCCAGGGGCCTTGGCCAGTTCCTCTCTGAACCAGAGCCAAGTAGCTACGTTTTCATCTTTTTCTCACCACTGCATATTCTCTGCACTGTTGAGCCATAAATCTCTCAGGAAACCATCTCTGAGAGGTGTTTTTCCCTTTTACCTAGCTGTGCACACACTCACACGTGTCATGAGTCATTACTCTGCGTGCCTACTCGGTCACTGTCAACACAGACCCAGGGACTTTGGGGGATGAATGGGTCGTGGCTGGAGCCTGGATGCGGGTGAAGGCTGATACTAACCAGAGAGGGGGACGCTGGAACATAAACAAGACAATACCCTTTTCTACATGATCACAATTCCACTACTGGGGTTATCTTCGTAAAATGAGCTGTCTGCAGAGCAAATAGGGGTGCGCTAGGGTATCTCGCCCTTGGCGCTACGGACATTTTGGGGGCAGATAATTCTTTCTTGGGTATTTGGAGGGGGGGGGTTTAGCGGCAGCCCTGACCTCTACTCACCAGATGACCGTGGCACTGCCCCGCCCCCAAGTCGTAACAAAAATGTCTCAAGACACTGTCAAATGTCCCCTGGGCAGGGCTGGTGAATTTACCCCCCAGTTGTGAGCCGCTGGTTTTGTCTGAGGCTTTAGCTCAGCAGAACATGAGCCAGCCAATTAGCTAATGGTAACTGTTAGCCAGATTTCTCACATAAGTCCCCATTATCAGCACCGCATTATAAAATCCAAAGTTCCTTTGACCCTGGCGAGACGCACTGGACATCTGTTTGACGGGCCGGCTCCAAATTCGAGCACCTTCTCCCCCGGATCACCCCACCTCCTGCCAGTCCTTTCCCTTCACCCTGGCCTGATAAGGTAATTCCTTATTCATCTTGACATTCTAATGACATGAAGGCCCTGAAGGAGCTCGAAGGAGCTAGTGATTTAA
This sequence comes from Leptonychotes weddellii, assembly GCF_054177405.1. Lineage (NCBI taxonomy): Eukaryota > Metazoa > Chordata > Mammalia > Carnivora > Phocidae > Leptonychotes > Leptonychotes weddellii. The sequence goes on from NC_138373.1 coordinate 23,329,083, forward strand.
TTGATTCTAAGGAAAACTGGCATTATTTTCATAGGAATCCAGATATAATATGCAAAATGTTCCGAACGCTATCACTGTGGTCTCTGAGCTTGTAACACTTTCTCAACTGTGAGCTCTCGGCTCCTGAGCTTGAACCTCACTTCGAGAGAGAGCCCTCCCTGAACAAGTTCCTCTGCGGTGCCCAGCTGCCCCTGCTTACAAACTGTTTGTCCATTTCTGTTCACTTATTACTACCTGAAATTATTTGTTCAGAAATTAACGGACTCCCGCAACCAGAATGGGCGCTCCATGGGCAAGGAACCTTCTGTCCGGTCCATGGCTGTATTTTTAGCATCTCGCACAAGGCCTGGCCCCAGTACTATTAGAATAAGCAAACGGATGAATGAATTTGCATAGGCACAATTTCTAAAGTATTAATTTCATTCTACCCACTTCTCACTTTCTTCCTGAGCTTCGCTCACCATCCTCATGGTCCCAGCATCATCTTTAAAGAAAGTGAATATAGTTAACTCCTTCCTCTTATACTCCCCGTTAGTTGATCAAAGACATTCAAGTACCTGGTGGATTGGTGAACACCAAGTAATCAGGAGTTTTCCTCCTGATGCCCTTGATCTTCAGGTCCTGGGAGAAATCTCCACGTAAACGAAGACTTGCTCCCTTCTAAGCACAGCCAACTTTACAAATACCCAGATTGACAAATCTTTGCTCTAAGAGTTCCTTCATTACAACTCCCAGGGCATCTATTTGAGTAGAGGCTATTAACTAATTGACAGTGAAGCTGTTCGGTGTGGGGCGGGGCAGGGTGTGTGTGTGCAGAATGGAAAGATAAGGCAGGCAGAGAGGCTAAAATTAAATGACAAGAGGCCTTGCCAAATTGGAGTAGATTCAGAAATGATAAGCCATCTTGGGGACCAATGAGAAAGAGAGAATCAAATAATGAGCATTTAAATTTATCAAAACACTATTGATGTGCAAGGAGAGGTTTCATCTTTGTTTTAAAATAAATTTTCTACGGGCTCCACTGCCTAAACCATTTTATCTACAAGCCTCGTGGCAACCTATCTGTCAAAGAATTACTCACTGTGCAAAACATTATATCTATTTATCTACGTATCTGCTCACCTATCATCCATCTGCCTCTCCACCTATTTATCTAAGTACATCTGGGGATATTTGTGCAAAGCATCCATCTATCTATCTAGACCTCGGGTTGTATACATCAAGCCCCTCCCTTCCAGCTTTGCCTGAGCTATTTGAATCTACTAGTCAAGGCAACTTTTTTTTCTGGAAAAAGAAGAGGTTGAGAAGATAGATTCTGGGATCTTCTGACCCTGAGTTTGACACTCACCAAAGCTCTGAGCTTCCAGGGTGACCCTGGGCAAGTTACTTAACCTCTGTGACCCTTAGGTTCCTCATCTGGAAAATGGGTATCATGAGAACACCTACGAAATGACGGCATCTGGGATTCAATGGGAGGAGCCAGTTCTTGGCAAACGGAAACGTCAGTGCCAGGGAGGGGACCATGGGAATGCTGCCAACCACATTCCAACTCCTTTCACACTTGCTTTTTCATCTCTCGGTCCCCTGGTTCCTGGGTAACCACCGTCAGGGCTTCCTTGGTACACCCCAGGGGCAGCCCGTTGAGGGAAGGCTGACGCCAGGGATTTAAACCTTCCTAGGCTTCCTCCTTCTATTAATCTGGCCATTAAGCAGAGCGGGTTCTGCTGACGCCAACACACGCAGAGGTCTGCGATGCTCCAGCCAACGAGCAGCAGAGGAGTCCTTAGCAGCCCAGCCGTCTATCTCCCTGACCTCCGAACGGCTGCACGAGAACAGATTTGCCAAGGACTGGGTGAGGACCCCACGCATGCGCAGAGGGAAGGGGCCCTGTGAGGGCTGAGCCACAGACACGTGATGTACAGCCACAGCTCACAGTGAACTCTGGAAGACAGGTCTCCCCGTGACACCTGTGCTCCAGGATGGAGCAGCTAATGCCTCTCTTAGGAGCGAAGGGGGCTGGGGGGGTGGGGGGGGAGAGAAGTGGGAGCTGACCCAGGCCTCACACATCTGCTGCCTGCCTCTGCACGGTTGGGTCTGCCAAGCTCGGCCACATCTGCTGTCTTGCCCCTGCCATATGGGTAATATCTGGGGCACCACTTTCTGCCAGAAAACTCATCCATGCCCCTCTTGTCTGATCCGCCTGTGGGCAGCTGAATGGGGTCCCATCGTGAGTCCCAGGATGGACGGAGGCCCAGCACAGAGTAAGATCTGGTCACGGGCTTGTGCCAACAGTTACAGAAAAACATTAGTACTTTGGATGGGTTCCAGAGCCTCTTTCACACAGGAAGTTAGAACTCGGGAAAGACAACAACAGCCTACAGCTCCCCGAAGACCAAGGACCAGATGAGGCTGATGGAATGGTGTGGACACAAAGTGAGTCATCTCCCCGATGGCACAGCACCAACGCAGAAGGCCCGTCTCGTGCCATGGCTGGCCATGCATGGAGGGTCAACGCCCTCGGGCTAACGGGTGTGACTCCAAGAGGGGTCCCTGTGTGGGGGTGAGCTGTCCCCCTCACAGCATGCTAGCCAAAGCCAACAGCATGTGACTGTTCTTTCCTGGGGAGGTTTTTTTTTTTTTTTTAATTTTTTTTTTTATTCTTATGTTAATCCCCATACATTACATCATTAGTTTTAGATGTAGTGTTCCATGATTCATTGTTTGTGCATAACACCCAGTGCTCCATGCAGAACGTGCCCTCCTCAGT
>NC_138373.1:23332349-23433529 GCF_054177405.1 Leptonychotes weddellii
ATACCACATCTTCTTTATCCAGTCATCTGTCGATAGACATCTTGGCTCTTTCCACAGTTTGGCTATTGTGGACATTGCTGCTATAAACATCGGGGTGCACGTACCCCTTTGGATCCCTACTTTTGTATCTTTGGGGTAAATATCCTGGGGAGGTTTTGAAGGGCTGACTGGATGTTCTTCATAGTGAAGGATACCAGAGGGCCAAGAACAGAACTATCTGGGGTGTAGCCGCCCCACCCTGGGAGAGAAGATTTGGCTTCCAGAATTCTGGACACGGACCATGTGCCCAGGGGCTCTCCTGCATCTACTAAGTTTTCCTCTGGGGAAGGAGGGATGATGAAGAGGAGAAGGGCCATCCTTTGAAAGCACACCTGGGAAGTTCTCTGGCAATCCACTGAGGAGACTGGGGAGGGCCCTGTTTTCCAAAGAGGGGCAGACACAGCCCTGAGAGTGCATGCAAATGATTTGGGGGGGCACTCAAAAGGAACTTTTACATGTTACTAGTTTCGTATTTATTTTAATGTTGTGCCAAACAAACAACAAAAAAATTGAACTAGCATGTGATTTCACACTTGTGGTTTCACCAGTATCATTCCTTGTGATAGTGTTTCTCATCCTCGACACTGGTGACATTTTAGGCCAGACCATTCTCCGCTGTGCGGGGGCTGGCCTGTGCAATGTACAACAGTTAGCCCCATCCCTGGGGTCCACCCACCAGATGCCTGGAGTAAGCGCCCCCACCCCAAGGTGAGAGAACCAAAAATGTCTTCAGATACTGCCAAATGTCCTCCAGAGATCCAAGATAGCCTTGACTGGGAACCATGAGCTTAGGATGAGCCCACTTATGATAGTTAAGTAAGCTGATTTAAAGAAAATCTATTTTTAGGTGACTTGGAACAAGTGTGATTCCCTTAAGGTTAACATGGCTAAGGGGGTAGGTGAGCGGCAGGAGTTTGGATAGAAGCAGACCAGAGGATGGCCAAACAGGGGGAGGGACCTGGGTCCTCATGCCCCGTCAAAGCCACGCCCACTGTTCTTTCCTGCCCACTCTCTTGCCTGGTCATCCCTGAGGCCGACGTAACGAAATGTGCGCGCAGGGGAACATGAGAAGGTGGAAGACTCCCCTTTCCCCACCATGTGTGGCCTTCCTGAGCAAGGATGGAGAAGCACGGTGGGTTTGCTCATTCCCCTTGGGTAGACTGAGGCAGAGACATGGTGAAAGGGCAAGAACCCAGGGAGGAGGCTGGAGAGTAAGATAGCAGGTGGTCCTTGCTAGAGAACTCCAGAAACAGCCACAGAGCTGCCCTTCCACCTTGAAGTGTTCACACAGGCTTGCCTATCCCGGACACTCAAATGCTGTTAGCTGTGGGGTTCTGGATGGGCTCTGGATGGGCTCCATCCTGTCTCCTCTCTTTACTGTGTGACCAATGCTGGGAGCCCAGGAAATGATCGATCCAAAGAAACCTCCCCTTCAAGCCCAGCCGGACAGGCAACTGTCTGTTGGGTTCGAAAGCTATACCTCAGCAGCACTTACGACTTTACAGATACCAGTTTCTGCTGTTCTCACCACAACCCTCCGAGGAGGGCACTACCCTCATGGTAATATTCCAGATGGGAAGAGGGAGGCTGAGAGGCTAGGTCGCCTTTCAGGGCCAGAAGATGGGTACGCAGATGCCCAGGTACACACGTGCGTGCACACACACAATCAGCTCATGTGTGTACCCACCTGTGTATGTGGGCATACATTCCAGCGGCAGGGGGATGGCCGAATGTGCCCATCCAGTCTCTCTGAGTCAAGGAGCCAAGAGGGTGTACCAATCCTCCTGGAGAGCTGGTGCAGAGATAAGTGACAAAGGCCATGGGAAGGTACTGACCTGGGTCTCCAGGGTGATCGGGGGACTTGGATGAGGGTCCTGTGGGAAGAGAGATGAAACACACGTAAGCGATGGGGAAAATGGAACCTACCAACCCAGCGAGATCTCTTCCGTGTTTTACTATCTCCCCCATTCCACGACTCATGAGAAGAGCTTGGCCCATCCCCAGTCTCTCCTCAACTTCCCTCCACACCCCGATGATTAAGGAGGCTCAAGTTTTTCATGCAAAATGATCAAGTGTAAGGAAATAGGAAAGAAAACACACTCATCGATTATCTCCAAGTGTGTTAAAATCCTCTATACAAAGGAGAGGATGGATCCGTAAGAGGATGAGAAATAAATCTGAAAGAATATCGAGTCCCGATTAGGGGCAAGGCCACCAATTTGTGTCTGGTCTTGGAAAAAATGAGGGAAGAAAAATAGAGACAGAAAAAGAAGAGCTTAATTCCTAGTTTTCTAGCACATTCCAATGGGCTGGGGAAGAGCCTTTTTAGGATAGAGAAGGCCAGAGAAAATTCCTATTCATTCACTCTCTACAAAAGCCAATTGACTGGAAATGCTTGGTGGTAATGTCGCAAGTCATTAAACATGAACTCTTTAGGTGGCGGGGGGGGGGGGGCAGGGTGGCAGAGAGGAGGGAGGGACGGGTGGGGAGGAGGTAGTGGTTTTCAGCAAGTGGTTTCCAAGGAAAACAGGAAACCCAGCACATAAAGGCTATTTTTGTCGGCACTCTGTCAGCTCTGAACTTAACCTTAGATTCACGATTCTGGGAAAGCAACCTCAAGCTGCCTGTTCCAGAGAATGGGAACGATTTTAGGGCCCTGAGGTGCAAGCTCAGTTTGGAAGCTTTGCTTTGTGCAAGCCGATTTCCCAACACGGGCTTCTAGGAAGCCACGCAAGTGGGCACCCCCTGGCCTACATGGTGAATAAGAAGGAAGTGCAGGAATCACGCTGTATTTGTCCTTCTGTGGTCTTAGTTCACTCAGCATAATGTCCTCAAGGTTCATCCACGTTGTCACAGGTGGCAGGATTCCCTTCTTTTTTAAGGCTGAGTAACATTCCACTAATACCTATACCACATCTTCTTGATCCATTCATCCATCAACGGACATGTAGGTTGTTTCCGTATCTTGGCCGTTGTATGGCTTCAGTGAACGTGGGAGGGCAGATGTCATGATTCCACTTACATGAAGAATCTAAAATCGTCAAATTCATGGAATCAGAGGGTGGAAGGGTGACTGTCGGGGGCTGGGGGAGAGGGAATGGGGCTTTGCTACTCAACAGGTGCAAAGTTTCAGGCACGCAGGATGAATCAACTCTAGAGTTCAGGCGTATGACGCTGTAGCTATAGTTGACAACACTGTATGGTACACACAAAATTTTGTTAAGAGGGTAGATCTCATGTTAAGTGTTCTTACCACATTAAAAAAAAAAAAAGGAAGTTAGCAAAATTGGAACATTTTAAACCCCTACCCTAGGTGAACAGTCAACTCATTTTCTTGATGACTCCTCTGTGGTATCTTTATAATGATGCCGAAGTCATTCTGAGCTCAAGATGAGGGGTTCCTCTCCCCCGATTCCAGTTCTGAATCTAGTTCCTAGCAGTTCTCCAATGGTACAGCTCAAAGCTTACTCCCAGGAAAACATCTAATTCTAATTTTCACACTCAGGCATGGAATATTCCTCACACCCAGGAAGATATGGAGGGGAACCCTCCTCCTGCTCTCTGGACATTGCAGCCTTGGCCCATAAAGGAACTTGGAGAGGTCTTGAAAATATTTTAGGCTTCTCTCTTCAAACCCTCACTAGCTCCTTCCCAAGGGTGAAGAAGTGAGAGCCATATGGGTGAGAACCTTCGCTGCGCCATTCGAGTGAGCTGGCTCGTTGTTTTAGCCATTCTTCATGGAGCCCACTCTAGCCAGCCTCTTGCAGGGAGAGAGAGTCAATCAATCTTGTTCTTCCAGTTTCCCTGGGACAAGCAAGCATACTGGACGGGGCCCACTTTTGTCTTTGGGAGGCAAGGCTGTCCTCCTGGTCTGTGAGGTCTTCAGCTCCGAGTCAGTCTGTGTGTCTGTCTCTCTGGCCATTCACATTCATCTAGATTCAGCCAGAAGATAAGAAGTTTCCTCTCGCACTCAAACATTAGCCTCATTCTCAAAGCCAGGTCCTAGTGGAGCACTAAACTGGGGTGTTGGGTGCACGCCCAGATTAATTAAGCTGTAGTTCACAGCCCGTTTGGCTATGGCTTAGGGTTTATGCTTCACTGCTCAGAATCCTGAAGGGGTAGAGAGGGGAGACTGCCATCCTGAACCCCTAAGAACAACTTCAAGGAAAAGACCATGTTTGGGAAACCACAGAAAACTCTGTCAACTATGTTGACAAAACCCAGAGCCTGATCCCTAGATATGATAAAGCACCAACCCTTTATCTGGTATTCCAAGATCAGAAACCCTACTGGAACATGGTCAGGGGTCCAATCTTATCTATTTAGCACATTAATGACCTAGCCAGGAAGAAGACAGAGTACTCCAAGTGGCCATGTCGTTAACATTCGGGGCTCACTTGCCAACAAAATGTTGCTCCCCTCCCTCTGTGCACATTCAAAATATAAGACTCTCCCTACAGAGGGTCCATCCAGAAGATTCCAGGTATGACTATATATCTGTGAGGTCTCACTTTCAGCAACATCCTCCTTAATTGGAAAGGTTAACGAAGTGGAACCGGGTCAATGATGCTGTCTGCCTAATCCATCTTGTCTGTCTAAACTGGGGCTCTTTGGTTTACAGTAGAGTAAATTCCTGTCTGTCAGGGGAAAGGCTCCTGGAGACCAAAGGGGAATTTGCAACATGCTCTCATGCTACAGTGGAGTGCTTTTGGAATCTTAATGCAGGTACCGGGAGCTACGAACTGCCTTAAGCAAGGAAAGCTCTTTCATATCATCTATTGCAATGACTCAATTGGGGAAGTCAAAAAGGGAACTAGGTAGACTGATTTAATGGCCTGCATTCTTCACCACTCCCTATAGTCACACCCTTTGGTCACATGACTTTGCATTTCTTTGCAGTGTTCTTCCCCATCCCTTGACCTTGGGCTTGCCCATTTGATTTGCTTTGTCCAAGGGGAGCTTAGCAAATAGGACATAAGCAGAAGCTTAAAATATGCTTGCGGGATTGAGTGGGAGCTCTTGCCCTTTTGCCATCACCGCAAGAAGAACACGCTCCAGGTACCCTGCTGGTCCAAGGAGGAGGAGACACACGTGGAACAGAACCATACCCAACCTGCAGCTTGAAGCCCAGCCCAGCCTTGATCAGCCAGCCTTCAGACACATACAGGATATACGCTTGTTGTTTCAAGCCATTGAGTTTCAGGGTGATTTATTATACAGCCATCACTGTGGTCATAACTAACTGATACACTTTCTAAAGATGGACCTTTGATAGAACCCCAACATGATGTACAAACCCTCCAGCCTTGGAAACATAAGGATACATACTCTCCCTTGGTCTTCCAATAAACCCCCAGAACCTGAAATAATTACAACGTGTAACTATGTTCTAGGACCTACTATGTGCCACACTCCACGTGAGCTGTACATTATGCTGAGCAAGGAAAAAACTCAACCACTAAGATCTTACACTATATATGAGTTAGCTTTCACCCCTCTTCGCCCAATGTACCGGTCCTTCTGAATTTATTTAAATGCCATCACAGCAACGTTAACAGAAATGATTGCTCAGAGTCCTCTTGCCCGGAGAAAAAGACAGTTTTCATTCCTCTGTTTCATTCTCGACTTTATCCCATGGGCATATTACTTGACCAAGGTTTGGAACAGTCATGAATACTAGTGATACTGAGTAACTTACTATGTTACTAATTAAGTGATGGCTAATAACTTAAGTTCTTACCATGTTCCAGGCACAGGCTTCACCTCTACACATGTAGAATTCCTCTGACCCCTTGTAACAACCCTGTGAGGTAGATACTACCATTATTCTCTTTACAGAAACGGGGAAACTGAGGACCAGAGAGATTGAGTAACCTGCCCAAGGTTGCACAGACAGTGCTGAAACCTGGATCGAACCCCAGTGCCCTGCACTTGAGATGCCTGTGCTCTGCTACTTTACGGTAGCCCTACTGGAGAACACAAGTCCACCCCAGACAAAGTAATCCTGCAGCCCGGACAGTGTCTACTACAAGGAAGAACACTCATGGCAAATCAGCAGCAGCACCTTAACCACGAGAATCCTTTTTTAAAAAGGTAGTGGACATGGTTGGTAGAAATTACCACACAGGCCCCGACTGAAAACAAAACACAGCCACCTCACCATAGCAGGGAACCAAATCCATCCACACCTATTAATGAGTTCCGACTCAGTCGCTAGCACTATGCCTGGTGGGCACCAGGAGGGGGCCAGAAAGGACTTTAAAGTGACTCTGTGCATGCTCCTATTCCCAAAGCTAACTGTTTAAATAAAAGGCGGGAGTCTGATTATAGATTCCGGAGAAATGAAACTTGTTGGCACCTCATGAGTCTTGCTCGTAAGACCAGGAAGCCAGGCTCAAATACTTTTGAGCCCATCGAGGCCAAAAGCCTGATTTTGACAAGCAATGAAGCTTTCATAAAGAAAAGAGAGAGAGGACGAGGAATTTCATTATCGTTCCATGCATGAATCAAACATTTCTGGTTCCCCTGGTCGGTGCTGAGCCCTGAGCCTGGCCTCAGCCATTGAAAGGGGTGTTCTCTTCCTGAGCTTTGAAGATCTCATATGATAGTGTTTGCTCTTGAGTGGTAAGCAATGGCTTTGATGGGGATAGGACAGTCCTGTGACTCAAGTCTTCAGAGCCAGACTTCCCCATCCGGCCCATCAAGTCAGCAGACAGACAACAGGCCCGACGGTCCAACCCCTGCATGGATGTACTTCGGAAGGCTGGCGTGGCCCCCTGTCCTGGAAAAACCTCTGATGGGGTCTACAGAAGTAGAAGCTTCCACCATCAGGAGATTGTGCCTTATTCTTGGTCACCATCAAACACCAGGTGCCTCGGGAAATGCAAGGAGCTCTTCATGGGATCCGAGATGGAAAGAAACAAGATCTCACCAACAGCATTCCTGCCTGCTAGAGGCCACCAAGGAAGACCACCAAGTAGTAGCTGAGTTTGGATGCCAAGCCAGACACCCAAAGAGATGCTGTCACTCAAGTTAAGGGACCAGTAGGAGGCCAAGAAAGTTCACGCAGAGGAAAACAGTGCAGGTTTGGGGTCAGACCCTGGGCTGAAATCACGCGTAACCCCTGTATTAGTTGGCTTGGGCTGCCATAACTGAACACGCCAGACTGGGTCGCTGACGGGACAGAAATGTGTTTTTCCCTAGTTCTGGAGGCTGCAAGTCCAAGATCAAGGTGTGAGCGGAGCTGCTGTCTGCTGAGGACTTTCCCTGTGGCTTGCAAATGAGCACATTCTTTCTCACTGTGTCTTCACATGGTCTTTCCTCCGTGCCTGAGCATCTCTGGCGTCTCCTTGGTGTCCAAATCTTTCTTACAAGGACACCAGTCAGACTGGATCAGGACCCACCCTATAGGCCGCATATGAACTTCATCCCTTCTGTAAAGGCCCTGTCCCCAAACACAGTCCTCTTCAGAGGTGCTGGGGTTTGGCAAGTCGGTAGAATAACAACCCCTTAGTAGACCTGTGACCTTGGGCAAACTTCTTAGCTTCTGTGAGCTCTACCTTTCTCATTTACACAATGTAAACAGGTGGGACCATATTCTCCAACAGCGCTACTACAGGAGAGTATAGAACTGACTAGGATTTTTTTTTTCCAAGTTAAAAGGGGCACTAGGAAATAATGACACTAGCTTAAGAGGTAGAAATCTGGACTGTGTCACGCAGACCCAGATACAGAGTCACCTCCTCATCCTAAAAATGGGATACCACTGGGGCACCTGGGTGTCTCAGTCAGTTGGGCATCTGCCTTCGGCTCAGGTCATGGTCCCGGGGTCCTGGGATCGAGCCCCGCATCGGGCTCCCTGCTCAGCGGGGAGCCTGCTTCTCCCTCTCCCTCTGCCACTCCCCCGGCTTGTGCTCTCTCTCTCTCACCTTCTCTGTCAAATGAATAAATAAAATCTTTAAAAAAAATAAAAAGAAAATGGGATACCACTGACATCGTGGGTTGCCCTCGATGGTAAATAAAGCCAGGTATTTTAAACGTCTGACGTATGATTAAAAGCTCAAAAATCATCTTCCCTTTGTTTTCTTCTTCCAGGCTTTTGAAGGCTACCAGCCCTCCACACCCAACCGACTAAACCACAGTTCTTCTAAACGGCCAGTTATTATCTATGCCAGCTGAAACAATCCTATGTGACAGCAGTGAAATGGGTAGATGGAGCTATTTCATTGTCTGGGCTTACTTGGGGCCAAGCACATGAAATCCTTGCAACTCTGCCAAGGAAGGTATCATGCTCCCCATTTTACAGATCAGATGAACTGAAGCTCAGGGGGGAGAATCTGCTCAAAAACACAGGTCTGATAAGGGACAGAGCCAGGACTGGTGCTTAGGTTTGGGAGCTGCCAGAAACTGGCACCCGAACCAATATCCTGGTGTTTCCAAAATGAACTTAGTGAATCGGGATCTCTCTGGGCAAGGAGCCAAAGAATCTGCATTTTATTAAACAGCCCTGGGGGAGTCTTCTGTATACCTTACACTGGGGCACGGGTAATGTAAGACGGAAAGCATCCAAGGTGATAGACAGCCTGTGAGAAACCAGGACTAGGACCTCTCACCTCTAGTCCCCAGCCAGCCACCGAGGGTCTGAGGTATGCATGGAGCTCTGGTGCTCACACTCTGTGTCCCCCAAGAAATGTTCATCATGGGGTGTCGTCGTCTGTCTGGGCTGCTAGAACAGAATACCACAGGCTGGGTGGCTTAAACACAACAGAAATTTATTTCTCATAGTTCTGAAGGCCAGAGGGTCCAAGATCAAGGTGACGGCACATTCTGGTTCATAGACCATTTTCTCCTTGCTGTGCCTTCCCCTAGAAGAACAGGTGAGGGAGCTCTCCAGTATCCTTTCCAAAATGGCGCTTGTCACATTCTTGAGAACTCTGCCCTCAAGAGCTCATCACCCATCTCCTAATACCATCACCCTGGGGGTTAGGATTTCAACATGTGAGCTTGAGGGGGACACACCATTCAGTCCACAGTGGGGTACAGGGTATTTTCTGCTCCTTCCCTTCTTTCCATGTATATGGTGATGGTCTCCCTCCTGCCCCAGAAACCCTGTCAACCTCCCTCTTCTTTCCAGCGTCCCCTCCCCAGGGATGTGTGGCTCCTTTTGACTCCCCTTCAGGGTCTAGATGCAGCCATCAAGGTGCTCGCAACAATGGGGCTTTTTCTCGAGATGTCCCTCTGGGATTTCACAATGAGCTTATCTCCTGTGTCAGCGGCTCCTGGGGCGAAGGCCGAGCACGTGCATGGTGGGCAGTACTGGTCGACAAGGGAGAGATGCCCCCAGCACAGAAGTCCCCTTGTTCTCTGAGAAAGGCTGCATGTGGAATGCGAACACCAGCCAGAATCACACAGCGTGCACCTTGTTGGAAAATGCCAACTCATCTTTAAGTAAGACTGGGAAGAAAACAGAAACCTCACTGACAGGTCAAGGGTGCTCACACTGCTTTAGCGGTATGGTGACAGATCGAGTCAGGCCCTTAAAATTGGGCTGGGGGTGGGGGGGGACGTTTTCTCGCTCTGTCATCGGTCTCTGTTTTTCAAAGTTTTAAACATTTACGGGTCTCTTTGCTACTCTGCATTCCCTCCACATTTTTTAGGCTACACTCCAGAACTAAGCAATGGAACCTCAAGATAAACTTCAGGCGCTTAGAGTTGGTTCACCACCCACGGCCTTGGAAGACAGAAGAAGCCACAGGGGCATGGAAACCTGGGAATGATTTTAATGCTTCTCCAGGTTGGCGTGTGCATCTTTGAGAACAAACAGTTATCAAAAATCTAAACCATTATGTATGAAACACTCTGTTCTGTGTGTGCCTCAAGAGATTCTGTGATTCTTTGCAAAGCACAAAGAATCACAATTCTTGGAACTACAAGGTTTTGAATACATCTACCTGAAAGATGAGAGACTTGAGGTCTAAAGTGTTAAGATGGGGTGGTCAATCGGTGGCATCTGGATGATTCATGCTGGGGGGTATTTTGGGGCCTGTAACATTGATGAAAGATTTAAAATTGTTGCCAAGGTCCTAAAACCAGGATACTTCACATGCAACCCCAGATTTCTCACTTCTTTTTTTAAAAATGAGAGATTCAGCAACACGGGACATACATTCCTCCAAGACAGCAAGGTTCCTGGCACTGTAAGCAACTGCGTCTGTCACCTCCACTGATTAACGCAATTCGCCCAGGGTCGCATGGCTGATCAGTATCAACAGTAATTGGAGGAGTAGCTAACATCGGCTCATAGTGAATGTAAGACATTATCGTTAGTGGATTGTAAGACCGATCTCATTTAAACCCCATAACAACAACGAATAGCTCCATTTTACAGATGGTACGACAGGCTCAGAGGAGAAAGTAATTTGCTCACCTTACTTGTTAGTAAGTAGCAGAGCCAGGATTTAGACCAGGGCAGCCCAGCTCCCAAGGGCTACACTTTTGGACCATAGAGTTATACTGCTTTCCAGTAGTACAACCACATCGTGAATTGGAATCACTAAACCAAGAGTTCATGGTTCTGGGACTAGCTCACGGTTCTAGGAGTAGCTCACCCTAAGAAGCCTTATGGAGCAGAGAACTGGATCACATGCTCCTCATACCAGATCTTCCCATCTCCTTGCTGGGGGTCTTCAGGCTAATTCTTTAACTTGTCACAATAATCATAAGGATAACCAACTCGGATGGACAATGTGAAGCCTGACTCAGACGATAGAGCAGAGCCCGCTCAGTCTTGGTGTACAGCGGGTGAACCACAAGTCACTTTCCTCTTGGAAGGCAAGGACTATCACACTGTAGTGTTCTGCTTTTCAGAGCTCAAAGGCATTTCAGACCAGAAACAAGACATGCCACGTGCCAAGAGAAATCTGAGAAACGCAGCCTCCACCCAACATAGCCGGGCAAGAGGAGCTGGTAGATCCCTCCAGGGCTCCACATCCTTCTGAAGCTGGCCACCTGGGCTCCGCCTGGACACAAGCCGCATCCCCAGCTCAGCCCAATAATTAGCTTTTCCCCAGGCACAGGCCGTGGCACCTACCAATTTTGCACCCACTTGCTGTGGTCACCAAGATGGCAGGCGGCCCACCGGAACCAATGCTGTCAAGTGTCCTACAGACACTGTCCAGGGTTCCAAAGACACTAGGTTTTTGTTCTATAGTTTCTGGGGCTACTGGGTGGGTTTTCTGTCCCACGGGGAAACTGTTTAGATGTGAGACCCAGAAGCCAAGACTGTGAGTGCCAGGAAGAGACTTAGAAGTGCAGGATAGGTGAGCAGCACCTTCCTACATGGTGCCCAAGGTGGAGATCACCAAGAAAGTACTTGGCCTCAAAGTCTCAATACGGCCCTATGAGCAGACATTACCAAGAGATTCCCATTCCTAGGAGATGAGACTTTTTTCTGTCCCTGACCTCAATCAAGCCCTTCATTTTCTGGTGAGGAGGAGGAGATCGAGGATGTGAAATGAATGTCCTAAGGGCCTAAGGTTCTTGGTACCACATCCTGGGTTCATCCCTTTTTGCCAAAATAAATATCTATGCATGTCCGTCCTGCCTTTTCTTCATTTACTCTTCTTCCCCTCCCTCCACACAAGAGCTTCTAACCAGGACACTTTTGTTCAAAGGATAGCATATCCCAGCTCTGGAAAAACTGATTCAGCAGTGCTTCGGGACTGGAGCATTTCCAAGAGGCCACACACAGACCTGCTGATTCAAGCCATGGGGGGAAACCAATCTCAGAATGCTGGGCACATGGAGGGGAGAGCTTGGTCATGGTTGCAAAAGGGGAGGGCCTCAGCTCCAGGCTGTGCCTTGGAACTGGGGAGACTTCTTCCTAGACTGGAAGAGATGGTTGGCAGGAGAACCTGCTGGGGACAGACGGGCAGAGGGTTCCTACGGTGAGAGTCAAGGTCAAAGCCAGGAGGTTTCAGGCGAGAGAGACTCAGTGCCTCCTTCCTGCCCCCTGGCCTTCTCCTAGGCTTCTCAGTGATCACGATGGTGGGGAGGACAATGACGGCATCAATGACGATAGCCATTAAGATACCTATGATGAAAATCCTTATGAAGCACATTTAGCAATTCATTTTAAAAAATCCTCATCCCATCCTCATGGGATGGCTACTACAGGATGGCCATGGAGTCTGGAAACACAGATGATTTTTTTTTTTAAGATTTTATTTATTTATTTCACAAAGAGAGAGAGATAGTGAGAGCAGGAACACAAGCAGGGGGAGTGGGAGAGGGAGAAGCAGGCTTCCCGCCAAGCAGGGAGCCCGATGCAGGGCTCGATCCCAGGGCCCTGGGATCATGACCCGAGCCGAAGGCAGACACTTAATGACTGAGCCACCCAGGCGCCCCAAGATGATTTTATATTATGCTCTTACGTTTGGGAGATGCCCTTGATGACAATGTGTATTTGCCTCTAGTTTCCAGACTATGGACCCTCCAGTAGTACTGTTGCTAATTTACAGGGGAGAAAACAGAGGCTCAGGAAGGTAACAAGACTTGCCCAGAAGCCACAGAGACAGGCCCGCTGAACCTTCCTATCTTCATAGAAAAAAAAAAAAAAAAAGTAATGAAAATGCTCAGATGTGGTATGGATTGACTTACATGGTACACAGTACTTGAACATTTTTTTTCACTAGTTGCCAACCTTCAAAAATTAGGTGATTTCACAACATCTAGATTTCTGGCTTTTCTTAAAATGTCAGAAGACCCGGCCAGGTGGGCATGCTGGTTGTCATGGCTGCAGCCGAAGCCAAGCAGCTGCTCCTTCCTTAAGGTGGGTACACACCCTCCCCTTGGCCATGATCCTCACCCTACCCACCTGGGCTGGCCTGAGTTTGTGACCCCCCCAACCCCATCTCTTAACCACTGCAGTTTACTGATCCCCCCAAAGGAAGGTACCATTTTAGCCCCTGGATGGCTTAGTCAACATGACCCCATCCTCACCTCCAGTCCCAAGAAAAGAAAAGTTCTGGATGCTGGAACTTGAGAGAAGAAAGAGAAAAGCTCTAATAATTTGCAAGTAAGTTCAACACTGTGGTTTATTCTTTTAGGAGCCTCTACCTGGAGCTCCACAGTCTAGACTTTTCCTGGGGTGGTGGGACCAGACAGGGGAGGTGGCAGTGGGCTTTGGTGCAGAGCACAGAACAGGAAGAGGTTATTAGCACCACTGTTTTCTGGCTTCCTGCATGGCCAACTCATACAGCTGCCTGTGAACTGGCTGTTTGTTCCTAGCTGTCCCGGAAGGAAGCGCTCTCATCACCCACGACAACAGAGTTGGCCTAAGGAACTGAGAACGTGCACGGGGACTCTGAGCCCGGCTCTCCTTCTGCACAGGGCAACCCCAGAGCTGCGGAGACAGGAAAATGGGAAGAAAGCACAGCCCGGGATAGAGCATCCTGCAGACCGCTGACAAAGCCCCAGCTGGGGGACAGGGAGGAGGAGGAGGAGGCCAGAGGAAGGGGGTCCGGCAGGGCACATGGATTTCATACAATGAGCTCCTTTCATCAGTGAATACAGGACTCGCCTCAACTCAGTCTCAATGGCTTTGTTTCTGAAACAACCCATTCTACACCCAGAAGGCCAAGTTTGCCAGACCCTGTGCCAAGGTCAGGCAAGAGCCTGAGACCCCCAAGCAAGCTGCTAATCAGCACCCAGGAGATGAGCATGGTGCTCAGCGCTGCTTGGCTGACCCAAAGTCTACAAAGATCCCCTTTTATTTTTATGCTTTTCTGCACTGGGGTTGGAGGGGGGGCTTGCTCACATGCGTGACATGTTTGGCATAACTGTAGGATCTATTCATGGTAGTAAATGCTCCCTTCCCACGAACTTCATTGAGACATCTGTGCAGAGGGGGCGGGTCAGGACGAGAAAGGACTGGAGAGGCAAGAGACAAGTTAAAGCCTGCGGTCTCGAGGTGACCAAATTCAAGATGCAGTAGGACTCCCTGCGGATGACCCCACAGTGGCCTGTTTTGCAAGCATGTTGAGAGCCTCCCCTTCAAGGATTTATTGTGCAGGTAGCGAAAAGCCTACTGGGGGCATGTGGGAAGTATTCCATTCAGACATGTTTGTTTAGCCCACACAAGGTTTTCAATAGGAAAATGTTCAATACGATGCCAACACCTAATATTCGGGAGGTTTCATGTAAAACTGCAAAGTCCTGGCATTTCTTGGAAAATCGGGAGACCTGACAACATGAACCCATCACCTTCATAAGGCACCAGTGGTCTGGATCTGGGGAGCAGGTGTCTCCTGTGGAAGGGGCATGTGTCCTGCAGCCTGCCCAGCCCCCAGGCAGGCTTCCCTTCCTAAGACAGCCTCATGGCCGCCATGGGCCCTGGACTCTGCAGTCTTGGATTTATGAAGCCCCAACGCTCTCAGCGAAGGCCCTGGGATTAGAGAGAAATACACGATCTGGATCGTAGGGTGGTTGTAAAGCACACTTGGCTACAAAATCCAAGGACAATTTGACTTAAAAAGCACAGATGAGCGCACATCCAAGAACACTGGGTTGGGAGCGGAGTCCACGCCCACGAGTAGGGGTGGGGGTCCTCTACCCTTATCACTCCCCACTATATACTATTTTGACAACTGGTCCTGCTTTCTCAAGGCCAGGGACGATCTTCTTTTGTTTTTATGTTTAACCAAGTCCTGCGGCTACACACAGACAGCACTCGGTACGTTCTTAACCCAAATCAACTGAACCCCAAGTCACGCTGGGCTGGGATTTAGAAGATGAACACTCAGAACCCAGCCAACTCAGGAGCTGTAGGTTTTCCTGCCTGTAAGTCAAGCTCCGACTGCAAAGATGGGCCTTGGGAATGAAAGGCCGAGCAGAAGGAGGGGAGCTCCACGGACGGATCAGCTCACAGGAGATGGAGCAGCAGAGAGGTTCCTCTGTAGACGATATACTGCGTATCTGCTGAGCCATGGGCTCCTGGGACGATATTCCACGTACTGACATCATAAAATGAAATCAAGTTCCCTATTTCTCCAAAGCTACAAAAACTCAAGAGAAATAAGGCAGGCCCCCTCCGTGGTGGCAGGTGCAAGATTATTTATTGTAGATTTCTAGGTCCAAGAAGGTAGATAGAGGTTTCTTCCACTTGCTTCTGCTGAATGGAGCCTGGACCATCATTCTCTGGCTCACATAGGATTGTGTGTGTGTGCCCATAAGCACACACATGCAAACGTCTGTGAGCATTCCCGTGAGTACAGGTGTGGTCTCTTCCGCCTGAGGTCCTCCAAAGAGCTGCAGTGAGATCTGTGGGTCATCCTTGCCTGGCATCCCTCATTTTGGGGAATTTCCTCTGAGTCACCCCACCCCTGGTACTAATTTCAAATGGCCACCATGGTGGGAAGGGGAAGCCCACTCCAGGAGAGATCCCACTGAGCAGACGTTTATTTCTGAGCCGGGACATTAACAAGAAAGAAGAAAAGAGAAAGCAGGGAGTCTTTTATTTCTGCACTTTGCATTTAGTTATAATTATTCATGCAGGAACATCTTTAAACACCAAAAGGGGGGAAATATTACAGTTGCTCTGATTTCACACGCTAACTGTATTTACATGCTAACAGCATTTCTCAGGGACAATTATCTTATTACTAGTGCACTAATCTTTTCAATCTTTTCAACACAGTTTACAGCTGCAGACTTCAAAAATTAAGGCTAATTAAGACCCTGTTTTCCAGCAGGTATGGTAAACTACTTACACATTTTAACCCAGTGAAAGAAAATTGGTATGGGGAAAGGGTTTGAAGGGGGGGCGGGCACAATGTCAAAGGTAGAGAGAAGAGGCTGTGTGGCTTCCATTAATTGGAGGGCTAAAACCCTCCCGACTGGATTGTAGAATCCAGCAGACAAGTTGCATTCCCGGAAGGACCTGCAGATATCAGGACCAAGGACAGCTGGTTTGGCCTGTTCCAGGGGACAGGGACTAATTTCCCTGGAACGGGCCAGGGACTAATTTCCAGTTCTGGCGTGCTTCCATGTGACTTCTGCTCTGGAGCAGGTGGAAAACATGGACTCTTGCGTCAGTTTACCCGCACTCAAACGCGGGCTTGGTGGATTACTCTGCTCGACCTTGAGCAAGTTACTTAACACCTTGGTGCCTCAGTTTCCCCATGAGAAATAGGAGGAATAATAACACCTACCCCTCAAGCCTGCTATCAGGACTGACTGAGTTCATATTTGTAAAGCACTTAGAATAACGTCTGGTTCACAATCATCATCCGATAAGTATTTCTTTTAAAAAGTGTGGGCTCTAAGGACTAATCACTGGAGGCCGTAACATACCTACTAAACATCTGTTTTCCAACGTGCTCTTGACCTCATACAATCTCATTGTATCAGGAGCCATTTGAGAATTGCTCATATATCATCAGAGCTGTATTTACTGTGTCTGTTAGCAACGTATTCTCCAATTACTTGTCCTGCTATCTCATTAGCTGCCATATAAAACCAACACCTTGGACCATTCAGGATTATTTTTTGTTTTGTTTTAAATCACAGAGAAGCAGACCTGTCCCGGAAGGGCTGTTGTGGCTCCCCAGATTTGCAGCTGAAGCCCTGAGACCCAGGCACAGCCCGGGCATCCCTGGTTGCAGCATCTGAGGAGACGCTCATCAGTTCCTCGCCGTGCTCAGGCCGCTAAAGGTCCTCGAGCACCTGCTGCGGGTTTCGACCCAGACGTGGCCATCTACAGCCCCATCTGTTTGAACTCTCACCCTAACCCCGTGAGTGGGCACCGAGGAATAGGGGATGTGGAGGAGGTAATGCTGCCCCCATTTCACAGATGAGGAGACTGAGGCTTTAAACAACTTCTTGATGACCGCTCAACTTGCTAACAAAACAAAGTTGCAATGTGGCACCAATAAGTAATATTCTCTCCTTCCAGGTTTCCTTAAGCTAGCCGGGTCTGTCTGTCAAGGGGATTACTGCACTAATTACTGCACCCCACCTGCACCAACCATGCTACCCGTCAGGCACTACTGTAAACCGGGGACCTGGACTACCTCAATCCGTGTGACTACCTCATAAGGCACGGACTGTGATTAGCCTCTATTTTATGGATGAGGAAACTGCACTCTGAGAGGTTATCCAAGACGCCCAAAGTCACACAGCGGCAAAATGCTGGAGCCAGAATTTGACCAAATTCAGGAGATCTGGTTCCAGATCCCCTGCTCTTGAATACTCTGAAATGGAGCCTCTCATTAAAGCCTGTAAAAGTCCACAACTGTTGCCTTTTCAGTAAACACATAAGGTATGCCAACCTGGACGGAACAGGGAGGGATCGATTCAATCATCATATATCGAACAACTGATGACAAAATCAGTGATTTAGTTACGTTTGTGATACATGCTGCCCAAGAGGAGGACGTAGGGAGGACACAAAACAGAGGAACTTCACCCATGATGGGGGAATCAGGAAGGTTCTTTCAGGAAGGGAGAATTAAAGTGGGCTTCAAAGAAAGAGCAAGGATCAACTCACCCAAGATGGGAAAGTGGACAAGCATTTTAGGAGAAGGAACAGCATTAACGAAGGCTCTGAGGCAGGAAGGGACACATCACTTTTAAGGAACAAAGAGAAGAAGCCTGAGCCTAGAATGCTGAGGCGTGAGGGGCACAGGAGACAAGGGAGGATCTGGTGCAAGGGCTGAGCCACGGAGTCCCTGGGGGTCCTAAGAAGTTTGCATTTTATCCAAAGAGCAGCAGAGAATCACGGATGAGGTTCATGTGCAGAGTGACATGCATCTTTCCCAGAAGCCAGCTTTCGGTCCTACAACCTAGATCATATTTACATGACTTTACACCAACAGGTCCAAAGGAACCTCTGAAAACCAACTCAGTGGACTAACATGCTGAAAATTTTCATGATGAGTTTCAAGTAGTTTCTACTTTCCATTTTTAGGGATGATAACATATCCCACACCATCTAAAACATAGGTTGCTACTACCTACCAAGCTTTACAAATGATTCAATCCTCATTATCATTATAGACAATGAAAAAAAATCAAGTGATATGTCGCAGCATATTAAAGTCTGATAAAGGGGCGCCTGAGTGGCTCAGTTGGTTAAGCGACCGCCTTCAGCTCAGGTCATGATCCTGGAGTCCCGGGATCGAGTCCCGCATCGGGCTCCCTGCTCGGCAGGGAGTCTGCTTCTCCCTCTGACCCTCCCCCCTCTCATGCTCTTTCTCTCTCATTCTCTCTCTCAAATAAATAAATAAAATCTTAAAAAAAAGTCTGATAAAATATCTTCTGTCTAAAAAAAGACCAAAAAAAAAATCAATCTGTTAGACAAACATCAATTTACAGCTCTGAGTTCTATGGCTTATGTAAATGCCATGGGCAAAAACATAGAAAAAACATCACCCTACAACACACACACACACACACACACACACACACACACTTGAACTATATATACCACTTCCTGTCAGCTCCCATTTACTGACCCCTACTATGTGCTCTGTGCTCTGGTTTATTTCAACCTCATAACTAATGTGACTGCCATTCAGTTTCCCTGAAACTGAGGACATGGGTGTTCATTACTAAAATGAGAATATCCCAAACTAGGACAAGTAGGTCGCTCTACTCACAACAACCACAGGTATTATTTTAAGGAAAACACAGGCTCAGAAAGGTAAAAAACACTTGTAAGGAGTGGGGACCAAGGTTCAATCCTTTTTTAAAAGATTTTATTTATTTGAGAGAGAGAGAGAGAGAGCACGTGAGCTGCGGGGAAGGGCAGAGGGAGACAGAGAGAAGCAGACTGCCCACGAACCAGGGAGCCCAATGAGGGATGGTTTCCATCCCAGGACCCTGAGATCATGACCTAAGCCGAAGGCAGACGCTTAATTGACTGAACCACCGAGGCGCGCGCCCCCCAACCAAGGTTTAATCCTGTGTGCAGCTAGCCTGATCTACCCCCTGGAGATGAAAACCACTTGGTTGGCTCATTGTCCCCCTCCTCCCAAGCCTCTCAAGACTTCTCCCTGACACACATCCCCACGGGGAAGGCCTTTGTGGGAACGAAGCTGGGATCCCAAGCAATGAGTCTATCCTTTCCACAATTCAATGCTCTGTTCCAAAGATAACCAGAATGCTCAGGGAGCCCCCAAGACCCAGACAGGACTTATTTTCTATTTCTGGCTTAACCATGGGATGCCTACGAGATTTGAGCATTTGAGCACAGCAGCTCAGCCTGGGACCATCTCCCCTTGAAGCGGAGGCTGGGCAAGCAGCTCGGAATCAGCCTGCTGGGGGTCACACAAGCCAAAGAAATTCTTGACCTCGGCTGAGACCTAGAATCACAGAGCTACAAAGAACCTGGAGACTATCACATCCAGCTGTGCTCATTATAGAGACAGAAAAACCGAGGCTCAGAAGAACTGAGATACCCAGAGTATTTGCACTGTCCTTTTTCTCCTGGGCTTCTTTCTCCATAGTTGAATTAGAGTTGGTCCGATATGTATACGCAAATGTTAGGGGTTTTTAATCCTGTGGGCATGGCATAGAGCTGATACTCAATAGATGCTCAGTGAGTGAACACCATCAACAAGCATTTACTAGGCACAGGGTTGGAGGGACTGTGTGTGTGTGTGTGTGTGTGTGTATAAAAGAGACACACACACACACACACAGAGACACCGTAGTTCCCATACCAAATGGGAGCTCGATTGTTCCAAGACACGTTTTTTTCTTAACAACAAAATAATCATTTTAATATAATCACCTTTATAATTTTGATTATATCTACTGGAGTTTCTCCAACAGGCCAGGCCCTTACAAGGAAACGTGCTTGAGGTTTTCTTCTGCCGGGTCACCAGAAAGCAGCCGTTTTCCAAAAGGTGGCCCTTTTAATACCCACCTGCAGAACCAAACCTGAAATCCTAGTCGGTATTCCAGCAAGATGCCTCCTTCTAACAGAGGTCGTTTCTAGGAAGGCTCCCTTTCGTTCAAGTAAAGCAATCATGGCTACCATTTATCAAGCATCTATTATGCGCTAAGTACTTCTTTGGTCCTCTCTCTTTGCAATTCTCCTTTCCAGCTTCACAAGGACACTGCGAGGCAGAGATCCCCCGTTCACAGCGGAGACAAGAGAGGCCAAGCGACAGGTCAGTAACTGCTCCAGGGTCACAGAGCTCATGGGAGGCAGAGCCGAGCTCCGAACTGACCTTCCAAGTCCGAGTTCTTTCATCCCATGTCCTACGATTCTCAGATTCAAGCCCACCTCCACCCTCTACTTTCTGGTCAGTATTTTTCCCATGCGCCAAACACTCCAAGGAGCTTGATTTTTACAAGGGCTACACAACAAGCAGTCTAAAATCTCTGTCCTCTCTCAGCTTTATCACAACGTTTGCAAGCAGAGGCGCGCCGCAAAGTTACCGAGTCTCAACCGCTTCATCTGTTCAATGGGTACAACTCCAAACCCCCTCTCAGGACTGTTGCCAGAAACAAAGTCGAGGGCAGCCAAAGGTGGATCTTCCGATCCCAGAATGGTCAGAGGCGAGTGGGTTTTCGTGCCAGATGTCCGTCTAAGCCAACTGTCGAATGCTCCCCTGGGCGAACGGCCCAACCCACCATGGTCCGCTCCACCGCGTTACCTCCTAAAATAACCGCTGCTAACTTCAGTTGGCTCCCCATAACGCCTAAATATAGAAGGAAATACTCAAGAGGCCCCATCTGGCAGCAGCTTCTCCCAAACTCAGCCCAAACAGCTCACTTCTAACACGATCTCCAACACCTGACAGGCAGCTTTAAAAATCAGACAGGCAGCTGAGAGACAGGAAACCCCTGCGGGGTTAGCACAGTCCGTCAGGACAGCGATGCCCCGGGCCTTCTGGGCAAACTCACTGCAATAAAATGCGAGCTTCTCCCAGGGAGGGTGCAGTGGGCGGGGGTCATCAATAGCGTGCTGGTGACGTCATCCAATTGTACATTTTACGTATCTGCAATTTATCACAAGTCAACTATTCCCCAGTAAAGTTGGACCAAACAAGTTGAGAAAAACTATTTAATGCCATTCAGCTGTAAGAGAGAATAAAAGGCAATACTGAAATAAAATAAAATAAAATTTTATTTTAAGGGGTTGGATTAGAAAATTTCTAACCTTTCAGCTCTGACCGTCTATGAAATTATGGTTCTAAGTCCAGGCAACCACTACAGAAGGAAGACCAACGACTTCTAGGAATTAACCTATTTCTCAACTAATAATGAGGACAGCTACCATTGACTGAGCTCTTGCCAGGCACTATGCTTGGTTCTCTGTAAACCTTCTGTCATAAATCCCCACCGCCAGCCCATAAGGCAGTCACTGGTATTTTTCCCATTGAACAGATGAGGAAATGGAGGCACAGTGGGGCCGTCTGTCCAGAATCTGGACCAGGTCTTTCACGTTCTTGGGGTGCCTGGGTGGCTCAGTCGGCCAGTGGGAGACGCGCTTAGCAGGCCCACGCCCCGTGCCCGACCAATCCGATGGCCTCTGAAGGCACTGGGAACCGGCCAGGGTGCTGAGAGCCGTGTGGACACCCACCCACAGGTCCTGGGAAGACCAGTCCCCACTCTGAGCACTGATTGAGAGTAAGATCTATGCAAAGTGCTTTAGTGCATTACCTTCTGGAGACCCCAAGGGAGTTACTCTCGTGCCTATGTCCCAGGTCAGGAAACTGAGGCTCAGAGAGGTAAAGCGATCTCCTCAAGGTCACAGCCATGGGCAGAGCCAGGATCTGAACCCGGCAGGGGGGTCTGATTCCAGAGGACAAGTTCCAAACCACTACACAGTCCTGGGTCCCAAGACAAGAGCATGCCTCGCTCCCTGCTGAGATGCATCTGCTTCCTTCCAACCATGTGGGGGCAGAGACTTTTGTTCTGGTGGAAGGAGAAGGGCGGGGGGGTTCGGAGAAAGACCCGGGCAGATCCCAGGGGGAGGGACAATCCTTCTACACCACAGTCCCTCCAGGCAAACACAGAGATGCTGCTTCTTGCTTTTGCTCAGGCCATTCCCTTGGGCAGGAATGCCTTCTCTTCCTGGCCCACCTGGAGAATTCTTATTTACCCTTCCCAACTCAACTCAGATTTTTCTTCTTCGAGACCTTTCCTGATCTCTCAAAGACAAGTTGACTAGCTCCCTGCTACCACCACCATCACCAACTACAAGTACCTCGTGACCACCTCCTTCTTGGCACTGATCTTCCTCAAGATTGGTGATGGGCGGGACCCGAGTCTCAGCCACCCCTGTTCTCCCAGAGCCAATGAGGGTCCCATAGGGTCCCCAAACGGCCAATGTGGACTTTGAATGGCAAGGATAAGATGAACAGCTTAAACAAAAGGAACATTTAAATTTTAAGAGGTGAATTAAGAACTGCCTTAGGTCAAAAACAGAGTCATGAGTATCTTTCAACTCTCAGGCCCTGGAGACAGGCCAGGAAGACTTCACTCAGCTAGGTTCTAGCTGTGTGACCCTAAGCAAAGGGGTTAACCTCTCAGAGCTCAGCGGTTCCCATCTCTAAGGTGGGATAGCATTAGGATCTACCTGAAGGGGTTAATCATGAGGGTCAAGTGAGCTAAGAATGTATGGAAAGCACTTGCCATGGGGCCCTGGCTCAGACAGAGCCCTGAGTAAATGCCTGCAATCACTCGCAAGCCACGAAACAAATGACCTAGGCATCGGAGCTCAAGGACTTCAAGGACTGGCCAGCTCTTAGAACAAAAGCAGATCAGAGTGAAGGAGGTGGCATTGTACGACCAACCTCCGGTAGACAGGTGATTGGTCCATGTCCTCCCCTTTACTTCCCACCAAGTTCCGGAAGACTCCACGCCCATTTGGTCTCTCAGCTGGCCAGCCTGGTTGTCAGGGGTCCTCAGACAGAAGGCCAACGACCAGTCACCCAGGAGCTGAATATGGCTCTTAGATATGTTTTGGCTTTAGCCTGCAATGCATTTTCAACGTTTTCAACTAGTTGCCAAATATCTAAAGTTCAGGAAGACTGTGTGTTGTTCAAATTCCGGATGTCCGGCCTTCCTTGAAAAAGCAGATCTGGCCACATGGGGTCCCCACTTCCATCGGCCGGAGCTGAGAAGCAACTGTCCACTTCTGAGGGTATATAAGTGCTCTCTGGGGACGCCTGGGTGGCTCAGTCGTTAAGCGTCTGCCTTTGGCTCAGGTCATGATCCCAGAGTCCTGGGATCGAGCCCCGCATCGGGCTCCCTGCTCGGCGGGAAGCCTGCCTCTCCCTCTCCCACTCCCCCTGCTTGTGTTCCCTCTTCCGCTGTGTCTCTCTCTGTCAAATAAATAAAGAAAATCTTAAAAAAAAAAAAAAATAAGTGCTCTCTGTCCCCACGTGGCCACCACCCCTGTGTTCGTTACCTGCCCCGCTCAGAAGGCATCTAACTTTCCACGTCTTTGCCTAGGAGAAGGGATTTCCAGAAATAGGTACCCACCGGCTGTTTCACTTAGCAGAAGCAGTCAGCTAGGGTCAGGGAGCAGCTCTGAGTCTGAGTTAAAATCTGTACTCCAAACGCACCTGATTCCCCTCTGACATCACCAATAGGTAAGGACACAGATGGATCTGTTTAATAATAAGCTACTGTGTCTTTGCCGCCTCTCTCACGTAGAAAACAAAAAATAAGTCACTAGCGGCGCAGCGTATCCATCCACACCCGACAGAGGGGGGCCGGGTGGTGCCATCCTGTACCTTGCACAGGCCTGGAGCAGTCCCTGGTTTCAGGTTCAAGCAGGGGCCTTGAGGGATGCAGGCACTGCGGATAGGCCTGGTCCTGAAAGTTCTCTGCATCCGCTCCCGGAGCAAGGAGGGAATGATGGGGAAAGAAAGACAGCCAGATGCAGAGATGAAGCTGCTCACGTCACTTTTGTGTCTCCTCCGACGTGTCACCTCTTGCGCGAGGTGACAGCGGTTACCCTGGTAAAGGCAGGCCCCCGCTCTTTAACACACACACTCACACCCATATGCCCACACCGCACTGCTTTCCCCCAGCACTTTCCACAACCCCTGTGGTGCCTTATTTATTTGTTCTCACACACTCCCTTCCACTGGACTGCACGCTGAACGGAAGGGCAGGGCCCTTCCCTGATCTGGTCTGTTTCCAAACAGTTGTCTGTTAATGGCACCTCAGGCAGTGCTGGGCACCAACCAGGCCCCTACTGGAAATCTGCTAAATGCATCCCTGACTAACACTTGGTACCCTGTACCGTTTCCAGACCACCCATGAGTACACAACAGTTTCACGATTCTTGCCCTGTGTCTCCGGCGCCCATACAACTTAGTATTGTCTCCAGCCAACTCTCACTGTTTACTGAAATATGTCTATTAAAAATACCAGATTTAAGGGGCACCTGGGTGGCTCAGTGAGTTAAGCGTCTGACTTCAGCTTGGGTCATGATCCCAGGGTCCTGGGATCGAGTCCTGCATCAGGCTCCCTGCTCAGTGGGGAGCCTGCTTCTCCTTCTCCCTCCGCCCCTCCACCCCTCCGTCCTGCTTGTGCTCTCTCTCTCAAATAAATAAAATCTTTAAAAAATATATCAGACTTTATGGCAGCATATTTAGGCAGTCAAGAGGCATTTGTAATCGATGAGCTTTGAAGATGACCATCACTTATTAGCTGTGTGACCTTGGAAGAGTGAGTTCGCCTCTTGGTGCCTCGGTTTCCCCACCTGTAAAACAGTCATGAGTGCAACCTCCATGTGTTAGGGGCAAGTGAGCTGAAACATGGAAAGTGAATTCATAGCAAGTGCTTCTTAGAATTGTGGTTGGACCAAGCAAGCTCAAGGTGATTACTATTCTCATATTAGTGTATTTATGGGAAAACACTGTATCACTCGCCATATTAAAATACATATATGACCATTTTTTAAAAGGTCATTGACGTAACAGCTAAAAAACACTTTTGGAGACACAGGCTTCGCCTCTGCTTTGCTACTACCTAAATGTCTAAAGCTCCCCTCTCCCCAGATCCCCATTCTCCCGTCCTTTATAAATGAGGACGTCGGACCAGTCACTCTTAAGAGTCCATCCTTCCTCCAGCTCCAGACCCCCAATCCTCCAACAAGCCTACCTTACAAGAAATCAAACTGGAAAACTGGAGTCTACACAAAGGGAGCAAAAGGGAAGAGCTGGGGGGACAGGGGGAGGTTATTCACATTCCAAAGGGATTTGCTCTGACAAAAGGATTAACAGCAGAGTTGCTTTAAATAGCAGCTTAAGCCTTGTTTATGGATTACTAAATGCTTGATGGTGGAGGGGCCAGGAACTTGTGGCCAAAGCGTGATTAGGCCCAGCCAGAAATTAAAAAGTTGAGTACGTTCTCCTTAAAATTATAATGGGAATCAACAAGAGAAACGACCCCATTTCAAAGAAACCTATTCCTGCCCAATATTTTGGGCATGTGTCAAGTGCTTTAAAGCAGGTGCACCTCCATCCGTGAGTTTAGAGCAGTCCAGCCTGTTTATTTTTTTTTTTTTTAAGATTTTCTTTATTTATTTGACAGAGAGAGACATAGCGAGAGAGGGAACACAAGCAGGGGGAGTGGGAGAGGGAGAAGCAGGCTTCCCGCTGAGCACAGAGCCCGATGCGGGGCTCGATCCCAGGACCCTGGGATCATGACCTGAGCCGAAGGCAGCCGCTTAACGACTGAGCCACCCACGTGCCCCCAGCCTGTTTATTTTTAAGCCGCTACTATAACAACATTGGCAGCTTATGAGATGCCGTAACTGCTTGTCACGTTCCAGCTTGAGGATGGGACGTGCATCATCTCATCTAATTGTCAGAGGCTGGGAGAGGGGACAGGGCTCACCCAGAGCGAGTGCATGGCAGAGAATTCAAGCCCAAGTAGGGGAACCGGACACGGAAATTAGATTATAAAAGGCAGAATCCTTGCCTCAAGGAGGACACGAAAGATCAGCTAGAGAGTTCAACGGATACAGAGAAGGATGCCAAACGCCCTGTGACTTCTGTGAGGGCAGAGAAAGAAGATACCAAGGGTTCGGGGTGTGCCCACAGCCAGGTGTGACCTCAACCAACCTCCGGTCGTTAGCCCCCCCACCCCAGTCCCCAGATTCCTCTCCTCCATCCTTAATGCCGAGGCAACTCTCATCAGAATGTCTCCGAGCACAAACCAGTCTGTCCTGGGGAACTCTGCTCCCCAAAGGTGGGCCGTGGGCCCGGCAGGTGAAGAGAGAGAGGAAGTCTGTTGCAGGCCCTCTCCCAAGGCTGGTGCTGCCTGACCAGGCTACCTGAGAGCTTCTGGCTGCCTCATTTTCCTCCCTTGAAAAATGGGGCTATTAGCTACCCCCCACCTCCCTCGGCAGGGAAGTGCTGGTGATTAATTAGGTAACATCTGTGAAGCACTCCCAGCTTTCTGGAGAAGGGCACCTTGGGAGCGGAGCTATAAAACCACGGAGGAGCAGGCTATTATCAGCATGATCATTATTATTATCATCTTCATCATGACACTCTCCTGCCGGAGGACCTGCACTGGCTCCCCATTGCCCCAAGAAGGTGCAGTTAGGAGACTGGTGGGCAAGACCACTGGCACCCTGCTGTTCTTGGCCTCATCCCTCTTGCTCATCCACATGCAGCACACCCCACAGCCCCCACGGAGAGCCCGGCCACCTGCACATCCTCCCCTGGTACCCATTCGCCCTGCCGAGGACCTCCCCGGACATCCAAGCTGGGGGCGCAACACCCCACCTGCTCCTTTTTGGGGTGAGAGCCCACGATTTCCCTTCTCTGGAGGGTTCTGTTAGCACAGATACACAGGTGCACGTGAAATCAGGATCTTGTAGGAGGTTCTTCCCAGAGCTTTAAAACGTGGATACTACGCAAACCAGGACTCGGTCTCTTATATCTCCAACTAGAGAATAAGCACACTGAGGACCAGATGGAGGTCAGAGAAAGTTCCAAATTCATAAGTGGAGCCATGGTAAGTAGCTAACTGCATCAGCAAAGAATCTGGGTTGAGAGAGAACAGAGCTCCCCGTTCTGCCTCTGACCACATCCCTGGGCCCCAACTTCCTCCTCTGCAAAACAGAGATCATCAACGTAACAGGCGTGGTCAAAAAGAACAAAATCTGGACTCAGTAAGGAGATGATCTGAAAGGATCCTTCGCAAAAGGAAGAACAAGACTATTGCATTAAAGGGACAGGGCTCATGCACTCGGGCGCACGCTCTCAGCACGGGATCTGCCAGCATCTCCAATGTTAGGAGTTTTCTTTTCTAGGGAGGAGTAAACAAGACAGAAAGAACTGTGGGGACGTGGGATGGAAAGGTCAGGGGACCCAACAGATGAGAGGATGTTTCACCCTGAAGCCAGTCTGTCCTCGGGAAGGGCTGTCTGCTGGCTCAGGCGGAGGGTGGGCGGAAGCACAGAAGAGAAGCATCACCAAAGTTTGGTTAACCAGCCTTTTGTTCTAACCGGCGCGAACAAGCATCAAAGTGAGTCATCTCTTAGGCAAAGAAAGGGAATTTGGAGGGCGTGTGTCTGGCCTCATCATAGGTAAACAAGGGGGCAGCCGTGCATCATAACTGAGTCACATGGAGAAGGGTGGTCCTTTGTAGTAAGCGTTTTTCCAGAACACAAAAGGGTGGGGTTTTCTTGCCTCTTTTCGAGGAGCACAGGGCTCAGGTAAAATTCAACACTGTCAATATTCAAGAAGGTTGTTGTGTGGACTCAGTGTGATAATGCACAGAAAGTGTTTAAAGCAAACTCAACACTAGCTGTTTTTAGTTTTCATTAATGACTGTTTACTTCCAGGATAATCTAGAAGACTGTCTGTTAGAGTCGGAAGGTAAAGAACATTCTGGAACTGTGTTGCAGGTAAATATGTAGCCTGGGAGTGCATTTTTATTTGGCCAGTTAGACCCATGATGCTACAGATTCCCAATAAACTTGCTCTCTATGCAGCCCCAGGACATTGTCACGTCATCTTCTCTCAAGCCTTAGATCTTAAACCTCAAGTACATTCAACCTGGCCCCTGGCCATTGATTGACAAGTTAAAAGAAAAAAAGGAAGCTAAATATACGCCCCACCATCCCAACTGCCCCCAAGAATCAAAGCGGACAGGGACAGGATGGAGAACCAGGAGTTAAAGAAAATGTGTGGCGGAAAATTCTCTACTAACGTTTTATCCTCGCTATTATCAGTGGCGTGCAAGCCTGTTTTAAATTTACCGGCAGCTTTTTAAGCTGCCACCTAGCTCTTGAGGTATTTTTAGTCAAGTAGAAATTCATTTGGAGCCTAAAGTCAGGAAATGGAATCATGTCAGGTGTTGCTCTTACAGAATTCCGGCCGTGCCCTTTGTCTGCTGTCTTCCCCACATCTCATTTGCACACAATTAAATAATCACTTCACCCCCCACTTCTCCAGCATCTTTAGCATCTCCCTGCAGAGGGAAAAACGCCAGGGAAGTTGGGCGCTAGGTTTAAGAGATCTATTCTTAATCCAAACGTCACTTCCATCAGCAGGAACAGACTGGGGCGGGGGGAGGGGGTGGGGGGGGAGCGATTTACAAGGAAAATAGGGCCCTGAACCAGAATGAAAGAACAAGTTCCGCTTTCCCCGCTCAAAAGAGACGTCTCCAATGAGGCCGTGGCTATATATACATTTGTCAGCTGCCAAAAGGCGTTCGCAGACACAGGAGGAAGGAACTTAAAACAATACTGCCAGCCTGGAAGCAATGTGGAGGTACCTAAGTCAACTGGAGAACCACCCACCCAGCAGCTTAAGCCAAAAATTCAGGAGTCACTCTGGATTCCTCTCTTCGTGGCCCGCAGCTGACCCACCTCCAATTCACCGCCAGGTCCAACAGAACCTGCCACCAAAAATGTGTCCAGCACCGACCACTTCCGATCCGGACCCCCGCCATGCTAGTCCAAGTCCCTGCACTCCTCGTGCTCCCTCCCGTGTCCACCCAGCAGCCGGGGGCACCTTTAAAAAATCATAACCCAGGGGCTCCTGGTTGGCTCAGTTGGTTAAGCATCTGGTTCTTGATCTCAGTTCAGGTCTCAAGCTCAGGGTCGTGAGTTCAAGCCCCACGTTGGGTTCCACACCCAGTGTGGAGCCTGCTTGAAAAAATAATAAATAAATAAATCACCACCCACATAACACACAAAATAGCAAATCGTAAACACTCCCATGTCACGAGGAACAAAATCTAAACTTCTCACTCGTTGGGAAACACCCTCCTGGATCTTACTCCTGCCTGTTTCTCGAGCTCATCTTACTCGCCCCTTTGCCTCTTCCTCTAGGACTAAAAGCCTTCTGTTTCTAGAACATTCCATTCTCTCTGATGCCTCAAAGCCTCTTCCCTCTGCCTGGAATGCTTTTTCTCCAGGTTTTCACATGGCTTCTCTGGTCCTTCCGGTCTCAGGTCAAATGTGCCCTCCTCATAAGCCCCTCTGGCGACCACCCTCCTCTCTGTCACATATCCTGCTTTAATTTCATGTACAATATTTTCCTTTTTTTTTTTTTTTGTCTCTTTGATCACTGTATCTTGTACTCAGCATGCACACCAGTATCTTCCCATAGCTGGTGCTCAAGAAATACGTGTTGAATGAACGAATGACCGTAGGAAGAAGGCATGGCAGAGGCACATTAAGGGAACAGGTGAATTTGGAGGGCGTGGTGTGTCCTTTACAGTACAGCACATCTCAATTTAGACGCTGAGTCTTCACCAGAAATATGCGTTCTGTATTTAGAGTTCATAAAAATACCAAATGAAAAAATAAATTCTCAGGCCTGACTTGTTCCAAAAGTTAAAAGCTTTCCAATAACTGTATCCGGTTTTAAACTAAAATGAATTAAAATTAAATAGAATTAAGAATTCTATTTCTCATCCTGGGCTGTATTTCAAGGGCTCCAATAGCCGTGGTGGCTGGCGGCCACAATGCTGGGGGCCACCAGTGTGGCCCACGCCACCCAGCACGCCAGGGGTAAAAATCATTCCAATGGGGAGGCAGAGTGTCTGGGAGAACCGCTCTGGAGGAAAGGGTCAGTAACTCCATCCTCACTGACCTCTGGCGTGACCTTGGCCGGAGTGTGCAATGCTCCAGAGCCTCCGTGTCGGCACGAGGAGGACACCATTTCTGGAAGCATGTGAGGCCAGGCACAGAGGGAGCAGCATGAGGGACAGTGAAGAGCGCCAGCCCCAGAGCTGGGCTGTCTCAGTTCAAGTCCTATCAGTGCCATGCACTAGCTGTGCGTCTTTCGGCACACTCTTAAACTTCTCTGTGCCTCAGTTTACACATAGGCAAAAGGTCAGCACCTAACCCACAGAGGAGCCAGAAGGGTCAAATGAGACCGTGTACAGAAAGCACCAGGCACACAGCAAGGTCCCAGTATAATCCCTGTCATCACTATTACCCATTATGACACGTCAAGAAGTACAGAAGGACACAGGCACCCCAGGTAAACGGACGCCAAGCTTCTAAAGCAGGGAACTAACCAGATCATTCATAGGACAAAGGACTCCCGTCGGAGACTCCTTTAAATATGGTGAAATCTCGGAAGGGCTTTTCACATAGGCATCGATTTCCCATATTGACGTGGAATCCTTCAGAGGCCCTTCTGGGAGGGCCCCAGACCCAGTGTGTCCTCGATGTCATTCCCATCTGTTTGCTAGTTGGATGGGAGACTCGGCTCCAGTCCCTCGGCAGTGGGAGGCTGTGATGGTTCACCCGACGCTGGCGTGGAGAGACCGATATTGGCAGGGGTCTGTCAGATTTTAGGGCCACTAAGAGGACCATATGTTCAAAGTGGCCCCGGGCAAGCCCCAACTAGAGCGTCCACCCCCCAGGGGTCGGCTGCCAGATTCTTGGTGCAAGAGAAAGAGGAACAGTCTGGTGGTAGGTCCCCGCAGCAGATGGGACTGTCCCAGTCTATTCAGAAATGGCTGCAAATTGGTATTTTTATCCCACTCCTGGACAGGTCTGCAAAGCCTGAAAGTGCCTTGTCACTCACTCCTTGATTCCTGAGCACCTCCTTCAAGACGGTCCCTGTGCAAAGACACACCAAGTCTGCTGGTGAGTTAGAGAAACGGAGTTTACTTTCCTGGCAGTCTGAAAGCTCAGACTGCCTTTATCAGCTGCGTGACCTTAGGCAAACTGCTCAACCTCTCAGAGACTCAATCCCCTTAACTGTGAAATGGAGACAGCAGCAGGGCCTTCCATATAAACTCGCTGTGAGAACTGAGTAACTACAAATGAAGGGTTCAGGATAGCTCCTGGCACACAGTAAGTGCTCAATTAATGTTTTCATTCTCAGTTGTACTAGTAGACTACTTGTAAGGGACTAAGTTCTGGATATAAAAGAGGCGACTAACTCAGGAGATCAGTAAACTACAATAGTCAAATCCAGACTGGTGGCTTGATTTTGTAAATAAAATTTTACTGGAACTCAGCCACACCCATCACTTACATATTATCTCTAGC
Organism: Leptonychotes weddellii; assembly: GCF_054177405.1. Classification (NCBI taxonomy): domain Eukaryota; kingdom Metazoa; phylum Chordata; class Mammalia; order Carnivora; family Phocidae; genus Leptonychotes; species Leptonychotes weddellii. Next base: position 23,363,893 of record NC_138373.1, read on the forward strand.
TGCTTTAGCATAGCAGAAACATGGGTGAGTAGTTGCCAAGGAGACTGAATGGCCCTCGATGTCTAAAACATTTACTATCTGGTCCTTTAAGAAGAGGTTTGCCAACCTCTGATCTAATCCAAATGGGTGGGGATGAGATCAGGGAAGGCTTCCTGGAGAAGGTGACAACTTAACTTTTCCTTGGCCAGTATTAATTCTTGCTTTTCACAGTGTTCTGGAAGAGCATCCTTAGACCACCAGGTTTGGGTAACAGAAAGGAGGCCATCAACCCCTACCTTATATTAAATTCTATAGCAGAAGCCACCAAATGGTGGCTCATGGGGCCAGAAACAGCCCATAAACCTGTTTTGTATGGCCCCTGTGGTGCTTAAAAAGACCAGAGACAACACTGGAAGACCTCCCGTAATAATCTGCCTTTGAGGCTTCCATTAAAAATTCTGAGTATCTAGAACCCCGTGGACCCACCCTCCTGCCGAACCCTCTTTGGATGGGGTGCCTATTCTCTAGCTCATTGTGATCCCCACCATACCCACATCCTTCTCCTGTTTTCTATGGATCCCGCGTCTGTGGCCTCTGCTCTGTGGCTGGCGAAGGCCTCTCTCACAGATCCTCTGGTACCCAGACGAGCCAATCACTGCCACCTTACAGATGGGAAAACCGAAGTTCAGAGAGGTTAAGTGACTTCCATAAGGATGCCCAGCTGGGAACTGATAATGTTGGACAGGACCCAGGGCCTCTGTCTCTAGATCCCTGCCGTCTTCAGGCACTCAAACAAAAGAATCAGCCATCACTACGATTTTTCTAGAGCACTTTACAGTTGGCTGAGCTCTTTCACACACCCAAGCCTTTATTACAGAATATAAGAGATCTTGGATCCGCATAGGATGCATAAAGATTAAAGAGCAGACGTTCACCAAAGGACTCATGAGGCAAGAGGTAAAAACTCTAGAAAAATAAGGACAAGAAGTGGACAGGTCTCAGAGGTCAGAATTGACCAATCTGATGAACCAAACAAAAAGTGACTGAGCATCTGCTGGAGACAGGTCACAGAGAGAGACCCGGTTCCCTTTCTGAGGTTGGCAATCTCACGGGGAGGACAACACAAGGCAGATTGTGTTTCTGGCAAGAGCAAAGACCAGCCACAGGATGACCTAAGGCCCACTCAGGGCAAGGGGGTGGACACATAGATTTGAGGGGATAGGAGTGGGTCTTTATTCAGGGTAGGCAGTGCATGGTGGGTCAAGGGAGGCTCTTCGATGATGTATTCATTTCTCATATAACAAAGTTCCACAGTGTGGCTTACACCCTGGACATTTACTGTCTCTGGAAGCTACAAGTCTGAGATCCAGGTGTTGGCAGGGGTTGGTCCCTTCTGAGGCTGGCGCGGAAAGTCTGTCCCACGCCACTCTCCTAGCATCTGGTGGTTTCCTGGCCGTCTTTGGCATTCCTTGGTTTGTAAAAAGCATCACCCCAATATCTGCCTTCATCTTCACGTATTGGGTGGGTGCCTGTGTCCAAATTGCCCCTTTTTATAAGGACACTGGTCATACTGGATTAGAAGCCTGCCTGACCCCCAACATGACCTCATCTATGCTAATGACACTGGCAATGACCCTCTTTCTCAATAAGGTCACATTCCAAGGTCTGAGGATTAGGACTTCGACATACGCATTCTTGGGGACACAATTCAGCCCATAACAGACAGTCTCTTCGAGAAAGCACGGAGCCAGGAGCTGAGAGTCTCCAAACCCTTTCTGAGTCTCCTCCCTCTGAGGACTAAAGACCTGGGTTCCCCACCCCTGACTTTCTTTTTTTATTTATTTATTTTTTTTTTTTTTTAAGATTTTTTATTTATTTATTTGAGAGAGAGAATGAGATAGAGAGAGCATGAGAGGGGGGAGGGTCAGAGGGAGAAGCAGGCTCCTCGCCGAGCAGGGAGCCCCATGCGGGACTTGATCCAGGGACTCCAGGATCATGACCTGAGCCGAAGGCAGTCGCTTAACCAACTGAGCCACTCAGGCGCCCCCCACCCCTGACTTTCTAATGAGAGTCCCACAGGAGGTTCTGATGCTGCTCCCAGGATTTGAGGGAGGGGCGTGAGCAGCTGTAGGCACCCAGCCCTGAAAGCAGGAGGGGAGGCCCGTCCCCCTTTTCATTACATCGTGCAAAACAGAAAACTCAATTTATTTGAGAACAAACAGGCTCGGTGACTTCTCGGCATCTACATGCAAGAGCATCAGCCAGCATCATGCCCTGGCCACACACTCCGAGGGACCTAGATTGGGAAAATAATGGCATTTTCTCAACAAATTATCTCCCAGCTGAAGTAATAACTTGTTTATAGATATGCCAATTCAGATTTTCATCCCCTTAACCTACCTCCGAAAGAAACACAGTGTTGTCCCCATAGCAAAATAGCAGCACTTTCCGTGGCCACCCCCCTCCTTTCCCACTGCGCCCCACCCCCCGCACCCCTATTGAGCCTTTTTTAATTTTAAGCCATTGACAGAGTCTCTTTGGAAACTATGTGCTCACATCTCAGGTCAACAACATCCTCCTGCTCAGCTCCAATAAAATACACACTGTCAGAGATAAAGCAAATATTTCTCTGAGAAGGAAAAAACAGAACCACTGTGCTTTAAATACAAGCACCAAGGACCCAGCCAGTAAGTTTTCCCAATGGCTGCCATAGAGTTAACTGGTCCTCGCTGGGATCCAGAGTCCTTCTGCAACAAGGAGACCACAGCCTCAAATGCCCCCGGCTCCCCCAGCTCCCACGGCCTTCCCAGTCTACGGCCACATAGGTGGGAAGGACGGGAGCTGGAGTGACGTTGAGCATGGGCTGTCCCGGCGCCACGTTAGGTCCAAGGTGCCTTGGCGAATGACACAGATACGCTGCCTTCTGCCCTCCTTGAGTTACAGTCTAGTAGGGGCGACACGCAATCAAGCAAGCAAGCAAGCACCCTATCTATACAGCCAGCTTGTAGTAAGAGCTACATGTGAAAGAAACAAGGTGTGGAGTTAAGAGATGAAGGACAGCCAGTGGTACTAGATCTGAGACACGAAGGAGGAGACCAACCCGACCCTGGCAGAGGGAAGAGGGCTTGTGCACAGCCACCAGCCATCCAGTGCCAAGAGGGACAGAGCTTGGGAATGCAGAACAGAGAGCGACTTGACTGGGGAGAGGGCGGGGAACGAGTAGATGGCCGTGATGTTGAACAGTGGCGAGAGTCAGAAGGTGCAAGGTCAGGAGATGGGATTTTTTTCTAAATGCAGCAAGAAGCCACTGCAAGGTCTCGAGCAGGGGGATGCCATAATCCAGTCCTCCCTCTTAGTCAACCTCTCTCTCTCTCCCTCTCTTACAATATATTCTTCAGAGCCAATTCTAGGACATCAGTCCTTGACCAAGTGCAACTCTCTCTGGAATGAATTCCAGATTCGACTCAACCTCAGCGTGGATGAGTTCTTTTGGAGCATGGCTGGGAACACTGGAAGGGAGACCGTGCATGGGGACACCTGTCCCTTGGGAGTGGGGGAATGTCGCAGAGGAAGAGGCACAAGGAAGCAAGGGGAGAGGGCTTCGGATCGGCTGCTCAAACCACCCCCCCACTTGGCCTGGTGGTTGCCGGGAGTGGTACAGCGCAGGGTGGGGGCAGCTTTCATGAAAAGTCAGAAGGGACTTCCTGCAAGTTCAATTACTGCCTAAATTTATAAACGGAGATATACTTATGGGTCCATATTTAGCATTTCTAAGCTTACGTGGTGGGAATAGTTATGATTTTCCCCAAGAACTGGCCAGGACAACTTTGAGCTTGGTGATGTAGTTACGTGTCACGTTCTATGACCGAGGGAATGGGTGACTTCCTTTAACATCCCTGTCTACATTCCTGGGCGGGTCATTTAACTTCTCTTTTGCCTCAGTTTCTGCATCTGTAAAACGGGAATAATAACATCTCCATCTCCAGAAGCAGAAGGGATAAAATATAAGAACCCACGCTAAGCACTCGGGAGAATGCCTGGCTTAACTGTTCAGTGAAGGCTCAGTGGCTATGGCTGTTAACTATCACATGAACCCCCACACCATTTAGGGGCACCCGGCACTGGTGGAATGTTTGTCAGCTGGTTTTGTCACGCCTAACAATTTAGTACGGAAGTAATCGGGAAAAAAAGCCGTAAATTCAAAGATATTTACAACATTATTTATTTAAAACACCAACACAAGTATCTAAACATTCGACACTATGGGAACCGTAGCATTCACTGAAAAACATCAACTCAATGGAAAATTATGCACTAATTCGATAGATTACTACAGAGACCTCAAAATGCGTTAATGATGTTTACAAAATGGTATTAAGTGGATATGACAAACACAGTGAGAAACAATGGAAGTAGACTAAGCTGGAAGAGACAATGAAGGCGCGAAAATAGTCTTGGGTTGGAAAGCTGGGTCATGGCTGAAGTTTTCAAAAGATGGCGAACACAGGGAAATACAAAAGAAACTGCACAAAAAAGTGACAGTCAAACTTGTGAATGCAATTCCTTGTAAAGCAACAGTCTTCCCTGGGATGGCAAAGCCCTCCGTGGAAGGGGAGATTCTCCATTGCTAAGCTCTTCCGGCACTGGGCTTGTCTTATTCTATATACTTGGGCATCTTTTCCACTCTATCTTGTATTTTTTTTTTTAAAGATTTTATTTATTTTTTAGAGAGCGAGCGAGAGAGAAACAGCATGAGAGGGGAGAGGGTCAGAGGGAGAAGCAGGCTCCCCGCTGAGCCGGGAGCCCGATGTGGGACTCGATCCCAGGACCCTGGGATCATGACCTGAGCCGAAGGCAGACGCTTAACTATCTGAGCCACCCAGGCGCCCTCTATCTTGTATTTTAATGAATGAGTCATGGAATACATCACAACACACTTAGTGAGGGCCTACTGTGTGCAAGATTGGTGCAGAAGGGCCACCAGCACAGCTCCAAGAGGAAGGGCCTCGCTTACGAATATGATAAGCAAAGATGGACCAGTAACTGACACAGGCCAACAACAGCTAACACTGAGTGCTGGGGGTTGTTAGGAGGGTTTTATGGGAATAATCCCCTTTAATCCTCATATCCAACCTCAGATGCAGCTTCGGCCATCTGCGAGATGAGAAACACTCAGCAAGAGCAAAGGACATGCCCAAGGTCACGTGGTCAGTGGCGGAGCAAGGATCTGGACCTCAGCCTCATCCCCGGGGCACCTTCTCTCACCACTCTGCAATCACCACATTCCCAGATGCCCACCCAGGAATTTCTCACCCTTGTCTCTGTGTCTATTGAGACCTGGCCTCCCAGAGCTCAAGCCCAGCCTAAGACGTTGGGCTCTCCAGGGGCTGGGTAAAGAGCGTCCACTGTGTGGATTAAGGACAAAGAGAGTCTGCAGTTCAGGCTGGAGAATTTTTTAAGGCCCTCTTGGGAAACTGCAGTGGCGTCAGGGAGACCGCATGTGTGTGCGTGTGTGTATGTGTGTGTGTGTGTAGGGGAGCTCAAGTGGAGGGTGGCAAGCATGTGTGAGCATAGGGGGATACAGGGCATGGAGAGGGATGGATGCCTCTCCCCTGCCCAGGTGGGACAGAATAGGCTGAGCAGCCCCAGTGAGACCCTTAAAGAGTCTCTGGTGCTGTCACTTTCCACCTCAGATCTCAAAGCGCTGGGTCTTTTGCTCAGAATGCAAAAGAAGAAGCTGGCACAATTCCAGTCAAAACTATCAGCATGAAGTAAGGCCCACAGAAGCTCGTGCACACACACACACACACGCACGCACGTGTGCACATCTACCTACCACTTACTTGGGGCCAGGAGTCGCCTCATGTACCCTTCCTAATTAGCCTGTGAAGTGGGGACAGTTATCAGCCCCATTATATAGGTGAGAAAACCGAGGCTTACTTGCTCTGTCAAGGTCACGTGGTCCTGATTTTAATCCAGGCAGCCTGTCTCACTCGGGAACACACGCATGCATGCACACAGCAGTGTACGCACAAACCATATGCAGAGTTGTGTCCACACACACCATATGCAGAGTTGTGTCCACACACACAAGAGATGGGCCTACACACGTGGACAAATGTGGCACAAGTATGTACCTGGGGGGCTGCCACTGTGACTACATGCAGCCCCATCTCCATACAAGGGCCCCAGTGCTCCACACACCTCCAGGGGGCACCAGGCGCACAGAATACAAAGCAAGTACAAGCACGGAGCTTTCTGGAGGGGTAACTCAGAGGAGAAAAATCCATATTTAGGGTTCCCTTGGCTAACCAAACGGCCCCGCTCCCCCGAGCCACCTCTCTCCGCAGGGGACACTGCCACCGAGCCTCGCCGCGGCCGTGCGGAGCGGGGGGCTGATGCCACCAAAGGAGGCAACTCCAGCCTGGGAATGAATGCGCTGCTTGTCGGCTCTGCCCCAGGAAGCGGCACAACGCAGTGCCCTGTTTCTCCTGGGACCGCAGCCCCGAGTCCGTTCCAGAACTCATTTTCACGTCTTCCCAACAGACACAAGGCCCGCTCAGTTCTAGAGAGCTGGTGTGGCTGCCAAGGCCCGGTGGAGGGAAAGGGCCTTGAAAAGTGACTTTTATGAAACATCCCTGCTCGCGGAGGCCAAGCCACGAGGCCCGAACGGCTGACTTTCCATTCACCACACACCCCACCCGAAGACGGGGCGGGGGGCCTCCGCGACAGCTGGCCCTTGTTCTCGCCCGCTGGGAGCCCCGGGGAGTCGGAATTCATGGGGCTGGCAGTGCAGAAGGCTTGGCAGGGAACCCCGCTTCTGGCATCTTCCTCGGGGGCCACGGCTTGCCGTGGTCAGCCAAGATGGTCCGATGCAAGAGCTGGGGAACGTCTGTACGCGGTGGGTCCTTGGTGCGTGCGGAGCTGCCCAGGTTGAGACCAAGGCAGGCAGGCTCTCCGTCACGTGCGGTGGCCCCTGGGGTACAGTGAGGGTGAGCTAGCAGAGGGGAAGACGAAGGTCTCACCGATTCACGTATTCATTCACTCGACAAATATTTACTGAGCACCTACTACGTGCCAGTGTGGCTATTTCAGGCACACTCAGGGTGAATACTACAGGCTCCACCCTCATGCCGCCTGTTCTCGAAATTGTCACGCTCTCCCCAGCCCTCCCCCACATAATAGCTGTGTGACCTGGAGCACACCACATCCCCTCTTGGTGCACCAGTGAGGTCTCTCCTAGGCTTCTGGGAGCCACCAGACGTCCCCTGGGAGCCTGAGCTAGACGGAGTTGCTTTCCATCACTTGCAGCCAAGAGTTCTGCCCAGGAGATTAGGAAAGAGAGCGGAGAAGACAAAAAGCAGGTTCGAGAATGCTGCGGGGAGCTGGTGAGTCATTTGCTCATCTGGAAAGCAGATGGGGAGACACGTGGGGTGAAGGAGGCCCTGGGGAAGAAGAGAAGCTGCATTCACTCCAACCTTCTCTGACAGCCCTTGGAAGCTAGGGGTCAAGAGAGACCACAAGGCCCTTTAAGACAAAGAGGAAGATGTTGAACAGCTAAATGGATAATTCAAAAGAAAACAAAAGCGGCGGCCTTTTCTTCTCTGGAGGCTTTCAGTGTTCATTAAAACATTATTTGGTGTGCTTAGGACATGCTAGGCCCTGGGCTGGGTGTGGGGCTGCAACAGGAAAATCAACAATAGAGCAGAGAGTGTTCCTGCGAGGGTCATAGAGTCTTTCAAAAGTCCCTCTTTTGACTGGAGCCCCTTGGCATTACGCATTCATTCCTTTGCCTGCTCACCACCCGTCTGCAGGGCTCCAGCTGAAATAGGGCCCACACGGAGTCCGGTGTGGCACACGGCCTTGGGAATCAGGCAGGTCTGCATTCGAATCCAGACTCGGCTCCTACAGGCCATGCCAGCCGGAGCAACCCAGTCAGCCTCTCAGAGCCTCCGTTACCTGCCCCATACAATGGAAATCATGCAGATTTCCTTGCAGGGAATGAATGGGAGCGTGCTTTTTTAAAGCCCCTACTGGGCCCAGCGACGTGCCCTTGGTGAGTGCTCAGTGGTACACAGGAACTTATTACACAGCCCTACGAAGCCTTCGGAGCCAGAGCCTCCGGGACGCACAGCACTGCTCTTGTAGAAGCAAGCTCAACTTCCTTGGGGTTCACACTCAGTCCTGAGTTTCGTACCTGGATGCCCACAATTGCTCAGCCAGGAATTTCCTCACCACGTAGCCGATTTCCAGCCTCACACTGGAAACATTCCTCCAGTTTATTCAAAACCCACTGGAGGGGACCACAATATCCTCGGTTGACATGTTTTTAGCTTCTAGAAGGATAAGCAATGTTAGATTTTGGGGGGAAGGGACATTCAGAGGTTGAGGCTTGTTCTGAGTTCAGAGGCCAGATTTAGACAGCACCGAGGACCCAAACTGAGTCCTAGAAACTGGGCCAAAGGATCTGCACGTAATGATACATATCAAAACCAGAGAAAGCCTTAGTCAAGGGGGAAAAAAAAAGATGAAAATTACAAAGATGTTCTTCTGAAACCACCTTCTAAAAGTGAATAGAAAGAGCATGAAGCTGCCCAACTGTGCCCCAGCCTCCCCCTGCAGAGCTAGAAAGAGTAACAGGTCCATTTCCAACTTGCAATTTAATTCTATTTTGAAGTTTACTGGAAAGCAGAAAATAAAAAAGGAATCCGAGAGAGGCCTGCAGTTTGAAGACAAAAGCAACATTGAAACACATGTTAGACCAAAGAATTCAAAAGGCCTGGCAGCTTGGGTTCTCCCCCACCCCACCCCCGCCCCCTATCTTGACAGTCCCTCAAGCCCCCTCATACACCAGCAAATTAGCGATGATGTGTGTGCTCTTGACTTTGAACCACAGTTAACCTTCCTGGTTCTTCGTGCAAGGAGCCAAAATGGGATGGTCACACGTTGAGAAAAAATACCCACTGGACGTACTCAAAGGTTTCTGAAGCATTGATATTTGAAGGGCATGTGTAAGGGAGGGTGTTAGCTGCAGACAGCAGACTCAAAAGGAACTCTGAATGTGACCAGGTGACCTGCAGGGTCTTTGAGGGTCTGAAACCTGCAACCCAGCCCTTATGGACTTGGAGCAATTTAGCCAGTGTGTGAGGCCCAGCCTGGCTGTGAGGCTTACACAAGCTCCCATAGGCCAAGCATTCAATACAGTGCCTGAAACATAAATGTGTATAAAAATATTAGCTGTAGCTGCTACTGTTGATGTTGATAATAAAAACTTGAATAACATTAGAACCCCCTCCGTGGGGCTAGTTTTCTGATAGAGTGCCGTGACAGCCAAGAGCTATCTCTTTAATGCAATTTGCTCCCCAATTAATTAATTATATTATATCCAAATTGAATTATATTGTCTCATTCTCCGAGGAACTGGCAGCTTCACCTTGGGCTGCTAAAAATGTCCTGCCACCAAAAATTGCTTATAAAGCATCCCTGTCATTTCGCTCAATGAAAGGAAGTTTATTAGTTTGTGAAGAAGTCTTTTGGCCATGAGGCCTTGTGACACTGAATTGAGGAAAATCACTTCTAAGAGCAGCCGTAAGCACTCCTTGGGCTGGCTCTGAGTTTGGGGGGGTCACTGCTCAAGAGGGTAACTTTTTCGAGACCTTCGATCTCTGATAGCTCTGGGTCAAAGAGCGCAACTGTGACACATCCCATTTCAGCTCTGTCCCGTGAGAAAGACCCAATGCCTACCTGGCTTCCAAATGTAGTCAGGGGCTCCAGAAACCATCCAAGAAGAAAAGCCTAGTGCTGATGGCCTCTGTCTGAGAAGCAGGAGGCCCATCTTCCTGACTGTGATGGGCACAGGTAGACCAGCTGTTAAATCATGAAATTCACCGCTAACACTCAGCCCCTGCTCTCAACAGTAGGGGGCAACGCGGGCGAAGGTGAAAAGGATGTTTTCTTTCTACTGGCCCATTATGTTTAGAAAGCCCATTCAGACTTCTTGGGAGACACAGCAGGGAAAACCAGACCTTCCCCCACTGCAAGAGATCATGTTTTCAATGGGCAGGTGCCCAAGGCCTCTTAATCTCACCAACTTGGCTTAAAGGGCGTGTGTAAAGAGTACGTGCAAGATGGCTTCTCTGGGCCCCCAAGTGCACGCCCCCAAGTTATCCACAGATCCTGCAGTTGAAGGTCTATATCCTGATGAGGTGGAGTTTATGTTCTCCAGGCTACAGTTCAGCCCAAATCTAAGGGAATCACTCACATGAAAAATACGTGAATAGCACCCCTAGAGGTATGGAAGTGTGGAGGTGTGCATGACGTAATACTCATATCCATGTAAGGCGGTCCGCACACGCATGCATGTGCGTGCGCACATACACACACACCCCAAGGATTCCAGAACCGCAGGCTTAACCTTGCCTAGATTCAACCATGTTGCCCATGGTGTCGAGACCAGAATAAAACCCATGTAAACAGATTAAATGCCATGACAACCAAATTCCAATCTTACAAATACCAAGGATTGGAGTGGGGGAAGGAGACTCTCTTTGAGCAGAGCAGAGAAGGGAGAAGGCAGAGAGGCTCTGGATCATTTAAATGATCAACATTCTTTCCAACTCTGATGGGAATTCCTCTCATATTTGGGTTCTCCCAGTCAACCACCATCCACCATCTTGGAAGGTGGCCCAACTGACGGAGCTCCAAGGGGATCCAATGACATTTACTTTCCCAGCCAAGAGACACCTCCATAGGGGTATATCTCTAGCTGCACTGTTGTTTTCCTGATGGTCCTACTGTTGGGAAAAAGGAGGAAGGGATATATAATTTGTCAAATCCTACACCTGATCTGCAATCCAGCCCATGTTCACTATATTTGTATCTGTTCAGGAGCTCACTCCAGTGACTAACATGGGCTGAGTGTACCCGGAGGGTGAACAGGCATAGTGACACTCCCCACTTCCCCCCCCGAAACTCAGTATCACTCAAGCTTAGATACACCATGAGGCAAAGGACACCTCACCGAGCAATCCAACCTTACAGGAGGGCCAGATGTGAACCCCCAAAGGAGGTGTCGGTCCTGGTTCTTGGCACAGAGACGTTCACAGGTCCTTCAACGCCGGGAGAAAAACGCCTTTTGTGGTTGCTAAACGCTGTTTTCCCCTTCTTCTAGTCCACCCCAAACGTTCTCAGAATACCCTTCCAAACTCAGCTACGGTGCCACTTCTCCAAGGGGGCTTCCGTGGTGCCTCAGACTGGGGCAGGCCACCCCCCGCACACTCTAATTAACCTGTCTCCTCCACTAAACTACAAACTCCAGGAGGTCAGAGGATGGGCCGACGTGCTCACCATTATGCCTCCGGTGTCTAGCCCAGAGCCTGACACACAGTACACACTCACAGAGCACAGCCCACAGACACACACGGCCACGGCTGGCCTATCTGTGCTCCTGATGCTCTAGTCAGAAAAGAGGGGGCACTTCCGAAGACAAGATGCATACATGTATAACCACCGCATACCTCCGTACTCTGGGGGTCCCGGGCTGGTTCGGCACCCTTCCAGGACTCCCCGGCGGTCATGCCAACACGTGAGCAAAGAAGGGGGTTGTTCTCGCGGTGTTTTCTTAGATTCTTTGTCCGGCTGGCACCCAGGCATCACGGGGTCAATGATATTAACAGACACCTTTTCTTATTTTCTGTATTCTTGAGGCTCCAGCACTGGGGTGGGTGGGGGGCTCCCAGGCCTAGCCAATTCTTACATATAGCAGAGTCGGCCATGGGCACGCCTTTCATATACAAACCAAGCGATGGATGCCTGGACTATACGCCCCCCCAACTCCCACCTTATCTAGCTCACACACAAGCCAGCATCTCCCCTGCTCTAAGTCATGTCAGGCCAGGCACCAGGTGGCCAGAGACCACCTCTAGAGCCAAAGCCCCCCGGCGTTATTCAGACCAGCCAGTCCCAACCGTTCTCTCTGCCCTGCCTTGCCTTTCCTATGGAAGACCCAGTAAGGCTCCAGCAGAGACTCTCCCCGCCCTCCAGCCTCCTGCTCCCTGACCCGACCATGCCGTTCCTCCCGTGGGAAGCCCTGCTTCTCGTTTCTAAGGGAACCGTGAGGAAGATGAAACTTTCCTTTAAAGGGCACTGGCCTCTCCGTGTCATCCCTCAGTCACCTTTACAAGGTGAGACCCGGGCACGGGACAAGGGTGGACGCGTGGGCGGGTCTCCTTATGAGTGTCCTGCCTTGCTTGGCCACGCTCCCACGGCAGGCCCCACTCCCCCACTCCAGCGGACTCAGCAGCAACCACAGGAAGCCTTGACACAGGCAATCTGAAAGGAGAAAATGAACATTTCTGCAGAGCGAGGTGGAAAACAAGTCACAGAAACGGAGCTCGGTGTCCTGGTGAAGACTGGGGCCAGACCACCTGTGCATGCCTGAGTGCCACGCCTGCCACCTGCTCGCGTGGGCCCTGCTCAGCTGTTCTCACCCTCAACTGCCCTTCCCTCACCTGCAGAACGGAGGGTGGGGGGCGAGGATGTAAGCACATCAACAGCGTGAGTGCCCAGCGCATGGTCAGTGCTACGGTTCTTCACTCCCCCGTCAAGCTAGGCATTCGAAGGAATCTGGACCAGCCCCCTGCGCATGAAAAATCACCCCAGTGCTTGCGCCTTTTATCCTGCACTTAACGATACGCGCCTGGCAGCACGCACAGAACCTCAGTATAAGCACCAGAAACCAACCTCACGCAGCAAGCCAACCAGCTAGGGCTGATCGTCATCCCCATTTTACAGACGACAAAACTGAGGCTCAGCCAAGAGGATGAGCCCACTGTCAACCTCCCCCATTTCTTGTCGCCCGACTTCAGCAAATATGGATTGAGCTACGTGCCAGGGCCTGGGCTGGGAGCCGTGAACATAGCAACACGGCGATGGGCTTAGTCTTTCTTTTTGTGGGGCTGTCCTGTGGGCTGGAGAATGGTTAGCAGCATCCCTGGGCTCTACCCACTAGCTGCCAGCAACACCCCCCTCTCTTGTCATGACAGCCAAAAACGTCCCCAGACGTTGCCCAATGTCTACTCCCACCCCTGCTGGGGGCCACCAGTATAAAGAAGGGCATTCTTTTTTTTTTTGGAGAGAGAGAAAGTGTGAGCAGGGGGAGGAGCAGATGGAGGGGTAGAGAGAGAATCCCAAGGAGACTCCACATTCAGCACGGACCAGAACATAGGACTTGATCTCACGACCCTGAGAGCATGACCTGAGCTGAAATAAAGATTCAGATGCTTAACCAACTGAGCCACCCAGGCGCCCTGAGAAGGGGATTCTTAACTACCATGCTATTTCAGGGCAAACCAGAGGCCTGTGCCTGTGGGATATAGAACTGGCCTTTCCCTGACCCAGTTAATAGAGAGGATGCAATGGCCCTGAACGACACACAGCCGCATGATCACAGAAGACCTCTTAAGATAAGGATGTGAGGATGGAAACGTGCGTGATGTAAGGCTGGTGAGCTGGGGGTTGGGGAAGAAGCCACGCAAATCAACACTATGGCCAGCAGAGAAATCTACCCTTTGTGCCGTATCCACGTGTGTTACTCAGGTACAGTTGGGGTCACTTTAAACATCAAATAATGACCAGGCAATGACTTCTGTTCACGGGGACCCTTCACAAGCTATAGGACTTCACTTAACAGTTTAGGTAAGATGTCATGGAGAGCTTGCAACTCTAAAGGCATGAGCTTCAGGCTCGGTTTTGACCCTGGAGGATGGAGATCATGAGCAGAAGGAGAGAGCAAAAAGGGGCCAGGTGGTCCAAATGTTCAGCTGAATGGTGTGTAGCCATTTCCAAAAGAGAAGAAAATATCACTGACTTATTCTTAATTTATCCTCACGACAGCCTCTTATGGTAAATATCCTATTTTGCCAGTGAGGAAACTGGAGCTTGGAGAGATTAGAAATTGTGGAATTCAGCATCCAGCTAGTAAGCCTTAACTCCTACCACGTTCCCCTCACTCTCTCCATGCTACCTACACCGGCCTTCTTGTGCTCCTGCCCCAGGACATTTGCACAGGTTGTTTCTTGTGCCTGGATGACCCTCTCCTCCCTTCTTCCCCTGGCTCACTCCACTCAACCTTCATATCTCACCCTGTTCATCTGCCAAGAAGCCTTCTCTGGCCCTTCTCCAGACCAAACCACCCTATTAAAAGCTCTCTGATCGTCACAGCTTCTTTTTCTGTATCAGGACTTGTAAAAGTTGCAATTTAACAGAAAAGCCACTGTTGTTGGCTCCCCGCTGTATGCATACCTCAGATGCAAGAGGCCCACAGATTTTTCGACATTCCCCTCATGGAGAGATGGGATCTTATTCCCCTTGAAACGGGGCTCACCGCGGTGACTTGTTTTGACCAAGAGAATGCGGCAGAAATGATGTTCTAGGAGCTCGGAGCCCAGGTGATAAGAAGCTCCCACTGGGACTCTGGAACATTCACTTTTGGGAAGCCTCCTTTTGGAACCCAGCCATCATTCCGGGAGAAGCCCAAGCCACATGTGCTCTCGTCAACAGCTCCAGATGAGCTCCCAGCCAGCAGCCAGCACCAGCTTCCAGCCGTGGGAATGAGACACGCTGAGCAGCCATCCCAGCCAAACCTTTAGACGCCTACAGCCCCGGCCCGTATCTGACCGTAACACATGCAAAAATCCAAGGGACAACCGCCCAGCTGAGCCTAGTCAACCCATAAGACTTTAAGAGGTAAGAACTGTTTAAGCCTCGAGGTTTGTGAGCAATTTGTTCCATAGCGATAGATAGGACCCCACAGGATCCAGGTTAGGTGTACATACGTAGGGCAGCAACCACAGCTAGATATGTAGTAAATACACTACCTCTTGATTAAATGAAGACTTGAATATGTGAATTAACTAATGGTAGAGGTGGGATTTGGACCAGATCATATAAACTCAAATCCCCCTTCCCTTTTCTTTTTAACCATAACCTAATGTTCCCTTAAAAAGGAAAAGAGTTTAAAAAAAAAAAAAGGAAAATATTTTCTTCCTGCGTATCATATTTGCACAGGTTTGGGAGGGGAAGTGGAACGCTCAAACTGAGTCTTGTCCCAAGATGGTTGCTCAGCAGTTTGCTATCCCAGAGGAAGTTCAGAGTTAAAAAGCCAGCTTGCTCTTGTGTCGTCATGCCCTCACCATGGCATGGCACAAGGGCCAACAACTTCTTCTGCAAAGGGTCACGTAATAAATATTTTCACCTTTGCATGCCATAAGGTCTCTGTTAGAACTATTCAATTCTGCCATAGAGTGAAAGCTGCCATAGACAATACGTAAATGGATGGGTATGGCTGTGTTCCAATAAAACTTTATTTATAAACACAAACAGTGGGCCAGATCTGCCCATCCCTGGTAACAGAACATAATACAGTCATCCTTTTTTTTTTTTTTTAATGTTTTATTTATTTATTCATGAAAGTCAGAGAGAGAGAGAGAGAGGCAGAGGAAGAGGGAGAAGGAGGCTCCCCACCTAGCAGGGAGCCCGATGCGGGACTCGATCCCAGAACCCTGGGATCATGACCTGAGCCGAAGGCAGACTCTTAACCATCTGAGCCACCCAGGCGCCCCAATACAGTCATCCTTAAATGTGGGAGTGATCATGTTGTTTGCAGACCCAATGAAACAGGCAATGCTTCCAATGGAAATAACTTTCAGTACTTAACGTTGCATTGCAGACAGCATCTTTCACTGTATTTCAGCAAGGTCAAACAGGCTCAGGTGCCAAAGATGTAAAAAGAAGAGAGAGTAAAAAAAAAAAAAAAATTAATATAGGAAAAAATCTGATCCATCGACCTCCCTTTTGTCTTCTGTAAATTGGGGGAGGGGATGTCAGCTCCCTTTGATTTGAGTATGGAATGCCTATCACCAGCTCATGGGAGCAACATTCCATGAGAATGGTGTTTGCAGACCATCGAGGCAGCTCTTGGCAAAGAAAACTTCCCCTCTTAAGCCCTCAATGAACTATTTGTTGATAAATAATTGGATCTATGTCTATTAGAATTAGAGTAATCCACTTGTTGCTATTATTAGCCCATTCAACATTAGAGCTCAGTTACTGGTTGAAGTTTATTCAAAGCAGCAAAACATTGTCTAATGGTCTCCTTACTTGTTTGTCTTTGTAGGATCAGGACTTCGATTTCAGAAAGTACTACGTAGGTTAGCCAAAATTGAGCTTAGGTATACATAAAGCACAATGCACAAATTATGGCTTGTACCCAAACTCTAGATTTCAGAGTTATATACAGTTAATTTTTTTTTTTAAACTTTGGGTTTTAAAATAATTACAGACTCTATACATTTAATTTTTTATTTTTTTTTTAAAGATTTTATTTATTTATTTGAGACAGAGAGAATGAGAGACAGAGAGCATGAGAGGGAGGAGAGTCAGAGGGAGAAGCAGACTCCCTGCCGAGCAGGGAGCCCGATGCGGGACTCGATCCAGGGACTCCTGGATCATGACCTGAGCCAAAGGCAGTCGCTTAACCAACTGAGCCACCCAGGCGCCCTATACATTTAATTTTTAAATGGCTAATGTTAATTCTCAGAGAACAGAAATTTGTCGTGTTAGTTATTACTAGGATTCACGGCTCAAGAGGTAAAGAATTTCTGAACTCACAAAGCGATTTTTAAAAATAGTACTGTGTCGGGGCGCCTGGGTGGCTCAGTCGTTAAGCGTCTGCCTTCGGCTCAGGTCATGATCCCAGGGTCCTGGGATCGAGCCCCGCATCGGGCTCCCTGCTCCGTGGGAAGCCTGCTTCTCCCTCTCCCACTCCCCCTGCTTGTGTTCCCTCTCTCGCTGTGTCTCTCTCTGTCAGATAAATAAATAAAATCTTTAAAAAAAATAAAAAATAAAAATAGTACTGTGTCATTTTGTTCTTAGACCAGTCCCAGGATTAAACAGGTATACCGTCTTCATTTTATAGGTGAAAAAAGTGAGGTTCACCATAAGTACCAGTGACTTGCCCACGGTCATAGCTTGTAAGGGGCAGAAACAAGGCTGCAGACCACAACTCCTAGCTCCGTGCCCCTGCATGGGGACACCTCAGGAGAATGGGGTAACTCCTCTCCAGTTAGAATTAATACGCAACACATGTATTTCTATTATTCTTTGCAAAGTTTAGCATCATCCAAAAAAAAAAAAAATGTTAGCTTGGCCAATTATTCAGATTTTTTTTAGCTAGGGGTCCAAATGTTCAATTGAATGGGTGTGCATGTTATTGGTGACACCATATTTTTAAAGGGAGGCGACTGCCCAATAATGACCCAAAGGCTTGGCTTGGAAGCAAATTTCAATCACAAACATCAATTTACTGCCTGAATTTGCCTCCATTTCAATAACTGAATCTTTCTTGATTGACTCAGTAAAACCCACTTCAGATTTAAACACCAGGGTGGGAGGTGGGCTGGTCCAAGCCAGATGGCCTTGTCTTTGGGCCCTTACCAAACAGAAGCCAGCTGCGTCTTCAACAGTGCACGTGATCCCGCCAGGGATGCGCATACACTGTCCCTCCCCCAACAGTGTGCTCACCCTGGGGCTACTTTCACTTTGCAAGCTGGTTTTATTAGAGTAACCTTTCAGATCAAATATTACGATCCCATGAAGAGCCAGCAGAAAATTTAGAATTGGAGGGGCGCCTGGGTGGCTCGGTTGGTTAAGCGTCTGCCTCCGGTTCAGGTCATGATCCCAGGGTCCTGGGATCGAGCCCCGCATCGGGCTCCCTGCTCAGCGGGAAGCCTGCTTCTCCCTCTCCCACTCTCCCTGCTTGTGCGAGCACACGCTCTCTGTCAAATAAATAAATAAAATCTTTAAGAAAAAAAAAAGAAAGAAAACTAAGAATTGAACATATATTTTGATCTTAAAAAAAAAAAAAATACACCTGTGTCTTGCCTCTCACTGTTCTTTACATGGGAGGCAAAGGGGAGCTCGAGACAGAAAATTCATTGTGAAGCTTCGGAAAAATCTTTGCTAATTAAGGAGCAGCAGGCTGTATTTTCCAAAGAGGATTGCAACTATGTCGCCTACCCCATATATTCTTTCCACTCATGCCCTGTCTCCCCATCCCAACAAGGGCTAGGGTCTCTTTTTCCAGCCCCTAGAATCTAGGTGGGCGCTGTGACTGTTCTGAGTGACACAAAATGGCTGGAGTGATGCTGTGCCCGTTCCAGCTGGAGCCCTCAACTTCCTGGTGGCCTCCACGTCCTGCCTCCCAGAGGCCAGTGGCCACGTAAGAAGGGTCCTTTCCCTGAGACCATCCTGCTGGGAGAAAATCATGTCACGGCAGAAGGCTCTGGAAGACAAGATGCCACGTGGGGAGAGAAGGAGCTCAAGAAGCAACAAGATGGCAAACATATGGATGAAGTGATCATTCCAGAAGTGGCTCACCCAGCCCCAGCTGCTGCCACACAGAACAGAAGCAAACCGCCCAGCAGAGCTTTTCCTAAATCCCGGACCCCGACAAAAATCAGGCGCAAAACCAAATGGTTGTTTCAAGCCACCAGGATTTCAGATAATGTGCTTTACAGTAATAGAAAACTGGTACACATATATATTTTTTAAATTATAACATAAGGTAGCTCTCATTCGAGGCCCTGGTAACGGCCATATCATCTGTGGACTGCAAAGTGGGAGTTCTGCCCGGGGTAGGACGGCATGCTGACCCCAGCAGGACACTCTCTCTAGTCTTCCTCTAAGAGGGGGGCTTTAGTGTCCCTGCTAGGCCCCAGAGAGACCAGCAGTGACCCCAAGCTCGGTTATCCCGATTTGAGACCTTAGCCCCTGGAGAGCTACGGGCTTTAAGGGAAAATGTGATCGCCACAGCCAACTACAGTCTCTTCCCTCCTGGGGATCTCGCTGGCTTCGCCAAGTCTACCTGGTCCCTCCTCCTTCTGTTCCCAAGCTGCAACCCCCAACTGCGGGCCCATGTCCTCCTGCCCACTGGGGCTGCCCACTCCGGGGAGGGGCCTGTTGACTGATACCCCATGAAACTGCCCAACTCGCGACGGAGCTCAGCCCTGGGCCGTCAGGACAATACCTCAAGGGCACAGGAGTCTGCCCCTCCATAGCCAGCAGTTGGGCTCTTTCAGAACCCATTAAGGTGATTTTTTCTCCTCCAAGGCCCTTCCGTGAGGACCGAATACTAACGAACCTCCCCTACAAAGGAGGGGTCTCCTGCTGCCCTCGGTGCTGGGCGGTGGGGACAGTGTGTGGGCTGGCCTCCCTGCCACCTCACTCGCCTGGGCTTTCGTGTGGGAGTCAGTATCGATTACTGTTATTTTATGGGATGACTAAGGGCTCTCTCTGCCAGGCAGGGGGGCCTTGGGAACAATCCTCACGGAGTCCCCGCAAGTCTGACGCCCAAATCCACGGGACCCTAGCTGTCGGCGGCGCAAGCTGTCTTTGCCTCCTGAGACCGGGCAGGAAGTCTAAGCTGGCCTCAGTTTCACTATGTGTGCCTTTCGATCTGTCCATCCAACCAGGGGATGCTTGGACATCCTTCTCCCATTCTTTCCCCCGAGAAGCTGGCACATATCACATGCACTTTAGAGCCAGAAAGATCTGCGTTCAAATGCAGCGTCCGCTGGTTCTTAGCTGTGTGACTTTGAGCGAGTTGCTAAATGTCTCTGGGTCTCTGTTTCCTTGCCTACAAAATGAAGGCAACAGCAGCACCTTCTAGCAAACCCGCGAGAACTGAAGAGGATGAGGCCAAGAGCACTAGAAACTGCGAGTTATTCTGGGAGGTTCGTGAACAAACTTTTGGAAAAAACTTTAATAGTTACAGATTTGCCCTGATGTATTTAAGAAGAAAATAGGCTTCGTTAATACCAGGATTTTATGGATGACAGAGCTGAAGGCTGAGCCCAAGGAAACAGTGAGCGCATTTAAAGAAAAATATTAAGTTAACTATTGCTGGAAAGAATGTTTTGTGGATGCTGTGGACTCCACTAGGTGTGCACATAGTAGGTGTGCACCCCATCAGCACCCCGGCGCCTGGTAGGTGCTGGATGAATGTCTGTTTCCCTCCCCTGTGGCCCTCCTATTGCAGCGGCCCTGAGGCTTGTAACAGCACCCACCTCTACCCTTGAACTTGGTTCCGGCCTCATTAGGGCTTAGCCAAGGCTTAGAAGCTGGAAGCAGAGTCCTCGAAGTGTCAGGGATTTCTCCCCTCACCAGGGTGGCAAGGAA
This sequence comes from Leptonychotes weddellii, assembly GCF_054177405.1. Taxonomy (NCBI): domain Eukaryota; kingdom Metazoa; phylum Chordata; class Mammalia; order Carnivora; family Phocidae; genus Leptonychotes; species Leptonychotes weddellii. Next base: position 23,384,107 of record NC_138373.1, read on the forward strand.
GAACAGTCTTCGGTTTCGCAGATCACGAATTCCCTTTAAGCACCTCGTAAACAGCAGGGCTGGCCCACCTCAATAAAATTTTATTCAGGGCTTGCGATTCCCCACTCTTCCATGGCATCTGCTGTCCTTTCTCTGTGGTTTTACTCCCTGCTGACAACTGATGAGGTTTAGATGTCTGCGTAAGGGCAGGGTGAGAGCCAGGGAAGGCTGCTCATTAGCGTCGTATATAGATTTCAAGAGCCAAGACCTACCAATTACATAGGACGTCGGAGAGCTCGCCTCCAAATGTTGGCCCACTGGAGAGGACTGAGGCTAGCTCAGCTGAGAAGTCGGACCTGTGGACCACGAACTTTTAAACTTCTGGGGCGCTGTAACCTTTGAGTTCACGGAAACCAGAGCCCACATTTAAATGCGCAGGGCCCAAGTCCATATTCCAGAAAAAGCCCTTTGTCAATTGTTCCCACGAACTCATCCAACCGGACTCCCGACTTACACCTGCCACTGTTCGTCTGACCTGCAATGACACCTGGGACTGGTTTTATTCTGCACCCCCGATGGCTCTTCATTCCCGAGACACACAACCAGACTGGTGCCTGGGGCTGTGTGTAAATGCTCTTCCCAGCTCTGCCCCTCTACCCAGAGAGCTTAAATGCATCCTTCCATCTCAGCTCAGACACCACGCCCTCTGAGAAGCCCCCCTCTGACTGCGTAAGAGTTCATGCCCTGCCGGGCTGTACTACTTCTCTACCTCGTTTGGCTGCTCATGGCCAACCATAACCTGCTTGCGGGACTGTAATAACGTCTTTGTCCACAAGCTCCATTTCCAATGTTCTGTATGAGGCAAGGAGCAAAGGAAGTGAGAATAAATGAATACAGGAATCCCACGGTGACAGGATCCATTCATTTCACAAACGTTTACTGAGCGCGTGCTGTATGCGAGGCGCTAAGGATACAGACTAAACAGGAAGGAAGGGGTAACGTTCCTGCCTTCGCTGGGTTTGCGTTCTAGATACAAAGTTACGTACAGATAAATGAGATCATTTCAGATTGTGAGAAATGTTATGACAACAATTTAAAAAAAGGGTAACAGAAGAGAGCAGGGCCGCCAGTGGGTCACATCCATACCCATTTATTTCCGTGTTGTCTATGAAGGCTTTGGCACAACAATGGCAGAGTTGAGTGTTGCCTCCGAGACCATATGGTCCTCAAGTCTAAGATATTTACTATCTGGTCTTCGAAAGAAAAAGATCTGTAGATCCTTGGCCTAAGAAGTGATGCGGGGAGAGGGGGCTTTAGTAGGTGAATAGGAAAGGCCTCTCTAACAAGGCAGACATTGGAGTGAAAACCAGAACAAGAAGAAGACATCGGCCATGCAAATATCTGGAGGGAGGAGGTTCAGGCAGAACGAACAGAAAGTGCAGGGCGCCTGGGTGACTCAGTCGGTTGAGCTTCTGACTCTTGATTTTGGCTCCGGTCACGATCTTAGGGTCATGGGACTGAGCCCCATGTGGGGCTCCGTGCTCAGCAGGGAGTCTGCTTGGGATTCTCTCTCTGCCCCTCCCCAACCAGACACACGCACTCTCTAAAATAAATAAATAAATCTTAGAAAAAAAGAAGAAGAAGAAGAATAGCAAGTGCAAAGGCCCTGAGACAAAACTGGGCTTGGTCCAGTCTAGAGACAGAGGAAAGGCTGGTGTGGCATAATCAGCTACAGACCAGGGTAGGCAGAGGAGATGTGGAACCCCACAGGCTGTAGTAACTAGAGCTTCTTGCTAATGATACACGGGAATCATCCTGAAAGTCAGTGAAGCTGTCTGGGGTTTTGGCCACAGGTGGTCCACCACGAATGTGGATGACAAAGCCAAAAATGCTGACAACTTTGCTCAGGACTTCTTTCCCACCAAGAACAAACTCTCCTTGTCCACGGTGCCCAGCTCGGCACCACTCCCCACTCCAGCACTGCATTTTCAGCCTGGCTCCCACCACTCAGGCAGGATGTTTCCAGAACAGCCGTACCAGCTGGCCATTCGAGCCTCTCACCCACACGACTGTTTTTATTTAAAAGACTCCCGGTTTCTGTTCCTACGTTCATGTTTTGAAAGGAACTGCTAGTTTGTTCTAAAAATCACAGGTTTAATACACCAGTTATATACATTTCCTTTAAATACAGTAAATACACTCTTAAAAAACGTTCACCTGTCTACCACCTAAATCTCAATTACACTTTGGGAAACAACTGCTGAGGTTCAAATGCCCCGACTCCCCCACCTCATGATTATTGGAGAGGGAGCTGTAGTACCATCAGAGGGGACAGTAAAGTCACAGGGCAGCTTAGGGGGCGCGGACCAAACTCTGGAGCCCCGCGCAGCTGAAACATGACCCCATCCCTTACCGTCTGTGTGCTCTTGGCTAAGTCAAGCCTTGAGGTCCTCAGACTTCTCATCTGTAAAGCAAGGCTGGGCCACGTGGTTGTGGTAAATATTAGGAGAGATGCAGGACGTGGCCTCCAACCTGATACCTAGTAGATGCTCAACAAATGCCCTCAGCCGTGATGACAAATGCAGAATTATTTATGGTTAGAACTAGGATCATCAAATGGCCTTCGGTTTCTGGAAAAGCGCTACAAGCCTCTCTTGGTGGGTGGGGGGCGTGGTCGCTCATGTGTCTGAGCTTCTGAGCCATCCGCAGCCCCCTGCCCACTTACAGACCCGCGGCTTCGGGGACCTGTAGGCGGAGCGGTAGTTTTCCACTGGCTTTGCCAAAGTAGGTCTCCTTTCTCTTGCTTTCCTTTTATTTTTTTGTTTCCAAAAGACTCCTGATTAACAATCGTTCAGAGGGGAGGAGGAAAGAAATTACAGCAATGTTCCTTGTTCTGGTCCCTACTGGGTTGGGAGGCTGCTATTTCAGACTCAATCAGCTGCCTGCAGGGTCACTGGATGAAATTCCTTCCCACAGGATCAGGAGGAAGTGGCCCCATTGGGAGGCTTCCACCGGTGACCTGTGGCCTGAGAACCCAACTGCTCAGAAGTCCCCAGGGACCTCAACCTAACGCAGGACAGGAGCCCAATTTCTTTAAGGAACACCCTCTTAGAAAAGCGGCATCTTTCGCCGCCTCTGCAGGGAAAAGTGCAACATACATCCTCTGAAGGCAATTACATTCAAGTCGTGAGGGATCAAACACTGTCCTTAACTGGAGCTAATCTGAACTTCACTTTGAACCCCCTCTGCTCAAGCAGACTTCCGCCTCTAATGCTTAATTCAGGAAATCATTAAAAGTGGTCTTTCTTCCCTGGGCACAAAGCAAGGTAAGAGGAAGCGGGCATGTCGGCAATGTAATCCCTGGGTCAGGCTAGCTTAGACGCCGGCGCGCACTGCTCTTACCTTGCACGGAAGGCTCACCGCTTGGGTCTTTGATCCTGTCGCTGGCTTCCGGGGGCGGCTACACAAGTTGGCTGGCCCAGTGCAAAACCAAGCGGGGGGGGCGGTGGGGGGTGCCTTGTTTAAAAACCATTAAGAATTTCAAGATGGTAACAGCAGAGCATTAACACAAGCCTGGCGCCCTCCTGAGCGTGACACCCAGTGCCCAGGGCACCCGCTCACAAAGCCAATCCTGCCTGTTTCCCTTTCTGGGCTGCCTCCCATCACTACTTTACCTACGTTTTCCCCACCAAACCAGATCCTGTGATTTGACACAGGGATTTTTTTTTTATTTCGTTTAAGTCTGTGAGTGTCTACACAAAGTCTTTACAAAGGAATCACAAATACAGCCTTCCAATTTCACAAACAATGAATCCCCTTGGTAGCAAAGAAGAAACTGACATAAAACAGAGCTCACCCAAAACGCTCTTCAGGCCGGCTGGACGGTAGCTGAGAAATCAGGGGGACTCAGAGCTTTCCAGTTTGTGGATGAGAAACCCAAAGCCCATGCTTCATTTCGTTTCTGTCACGTCATTCTAAGAGGGCAGGATGCAAAGAAATTCTGGGGCTGAATGGCACTCGTAAGCTTACTTTAAAAAAAAAAAATTACATAATACCGTATTGTATATTTAAAAGTTGCTAAAAGAGTAGATCTTAAAGGTCCTCAGAACAAGAAAAAAAAATTTTTGTAACGATGTGAAGTAACAGATGTTAATTAGATTTATTGTGATCATTTTGCAGTCTATACAAACACTGAATCATTATGCTTATGCCTGAAACGAGTATCATGTTAACACGTCAATTACATCTTAGTGAAAAAAAAATGTAGGACGGCCCAAAGTGTTTAAGTGGAAAATGGAAAAAGGGAAATAAGTAAAAGCTAACAAAGTTTTTTTAATAAATAAAAATAATAATAAGGAAATAATAATGTTGGTCATTAACAAATATAATAAGCAAATACAATAAAAATAAAAGAAAAATAAAACCTTCGCCAGAGCAGGGGTCGGCGAACTTTTTCTGTCAAGGCCTCAGGAAGTAAACATTTTCAGCTCTGCAGGCCAGAAGGTCACTGTTGGTCTCCTGAACTCCGCAGCGTGAGTGCCAAGAAGCCACAGACAATAGGTACAGGGATGGATGTGTCTGTGTTCTAACAGAACTTTAAAAAAAATACAAACAGGCAGCTGGCCAGATCTGGTCCAACAGCCTTATTTTGGCTGACTCCAGACTTAGGCAGTGCTTCTCAAACTTGGGTGTGCATATGTATCACCTGGGAGTCTTGTTAAAATGAGATTCTGGTTCTAGAAGTCTGGGCAGAGGCCTGAGACTCTGCTTTTTTTTTTAAGATTTTATTTACTTATCTGGGAGACAGAGAGAGCACAAGCAGGGGGAGTGGCAGGCAGAGGGAGAAGCAGGCTTCCCGCCGAGCAGGGAGCCCGATGCGGGGCTCGATCCCAGGACCCCGGGATCATGACCTCAGCCGAAGGCAGATGCTTAACTGACTGAGCCACCCAGGGCCCCGAAACTCTGTATTTCTAACAGGCTCGCAGGTGATACTGAGGCTGTTGACCCAAGGACCACACTAGACTAGCAAGGATAGAATACTCAAAACAGAAAAGAAGGGACACCTGCCAAAGCATCCAGACTTTTAAGAAGTGCTTAGCAGAACACGGTATAGAAAAGTAATTTATTTTCTCATCACCAAGGAGCAGAGTTATGCGATTTAAGTTCATCTTCCAAAGGAGAATACCATGTCACTGGCGATCGAGGATGGAGTTAACCATCATTATCAGAAAGCAAAATGCTACACAGTTTTTAAGCACTGCTGTGCATTTTCTGGCACCACTTAACAGCGACACAGACCAATCAATGCAGGTAAATGAATCCATTGGAAGGCAGGCCACGGATGGTAAATCACATTGTCCAATAAAGTTGCTAAATTAGCAACAGTGTGACGAAGAACACTTTTTTTTTTTCTATAAAAGCGAATCCTCTTTGGAATGAGACGGACTGCAGGGAAGCGTGGCCAGCAAGGCTGGGGTAGGGGAGGGACAAGGAGAGGGAAGCGCCAGGGCTCTGACCTGTGCAGGGGAAGCTTATGTGGAGACGGGGGTGGAGGCTCTTCTGGAACGCTGTCAAGGTCCCAGTGAGGGTCTGTTTCCCATGGGCAGGTAGTCATTTTTGGATTTCACACGTAGCGGTTTCTAATAAACATCGTGTCCACCCAGTTCCGAGCAAGACCAAAACTGAATGGACCCACTCATTCACTGCTGGTGGGAGTGCGGAACAATGCAGCCGCTTTGGATAACAATTTGGCAACTCCTTAAAAAGTTAAATATAAATCTACCATATGACCTAGAAATTCCACTCCTGGGAATATACCCAAGAAAAATGGAAATACATGTCTACACGCATACTTGTACGTGAATGCTTATGGCAGCGTAATTCACAACAGTCGAAAAGGGGAAAGAACTCCACGGTCTAGCAACCAGTGAACGAATCAACTGCGGTATATCCATACAGTGGAATACTATTTGGTGGTGTGCCCCAACATGGACAGACCTCCAAGACAGATGCTAAGTGAAAGAAGCCAGATATGACATTCTAGAAATGTCCAGAATGGGTAACACTATAGGGACAAAAGGCAGATTAGCAGTTAGTTGGCTGGGAGTGACTTCAGATGTGCATAAAGACTCTTACTAGGGTGATAAAAATGTTTTAAAACTAGGTTATGGTGGTGGTTGCACAGCTTGGTGAATTTACTAACAATCACTGGATGGTACCCTTAAAACCTGTGCGTTTTATGGCATATAAATCCCACTTCAATACAGTTTTTAAAAAACTAGAGGTTTCCACTATGTCCTCTCCTGTTTCACGTTTCACCTCCCTAGATCTCAAAACACTTAGGTATCCCAGAGCCAAAGACCTGTTGTTTATTCCAGATGAGGCTATAGCAAGGCCTCCAGTCCAGACAAATACCCTGGAGACAGCGCATCAGCTGACTCCTCAGATGATGAAAATAAACATGCAGGAACCAGGTTCTCGATTTTTTACAGCCAGAGCTGGTTTCATCTGTGGTCAGAGCATCATCTGGGCATGGCAGGGCAACGCCTGGGAAGATGCCTCCAAGACCCACAGCCGTGATCTCCAACCCAACCCAGCCAACCAGACCTGCAAAGGCCTCGGCCCCAGGGGGTGTCGGGACTGAGGACAATTATGGCAACAGCCTAATCCATCAGCTAGCTGTACTGGAGAAAAGACAAGGAAAATCTGCCATACTGAGAGCCAAATCCACTACCACCCCCCCCACCCCCCCCGCAAATACTCCAAGGCCCACCAACTCACACCTTCCTCTGAGAGGATATGTTTTCTGAAACATGTCGTCATCCTGAAAGTGACTTTTCGGGGTCACATTCCAATGTCAGAAGCAATTCTCAGGTGCTTGGAAGAAAACGGAAACTCTAACTGGCAATATAGATTTGGCTTTCCTCCAAATCATACAAAAAAAAAAAAAAAATCCCACAAGGAGTGCCTGGGTGGCTCAGTCGGTTGAGCGGCCGACTCTTGATTTCGGCCGAGGTCACGATCTTGGGGTCACGGGACTGAGACTCGAGTCAAGCTCCACGCTCAGCATGGAATCGGCTTAGAATTCTCTCTGCCCCTCTCCCCACCTAAAATAAATAAAAAATCTTTAAAAAATTCATGCAATTCTGAACTATCACAACATCTCCTCCTTTAGATAAATAGGACCATCCAAGTCACTTGCAGGAGATGACAGATATGAAAATCATAAAGAATAAGAAGGCATGGTCAGGAGGAGTTGTCTAGAATGATCTGGTCCCCGCTGCAGCTTGCTTCCCTAAATCATGGCATCACCCACAAGCACACCTGACAGCGGCAGCTGGCTCAAAATCAAAGCCAGAATGTGGGGCTGGGAAGCGGGCCTCGAGCTGGCCCACCCGTGAGTCCAGCCATGACCCCGGTCATCTGGGTGCCAGACTCAGGTAGCTGAGCCGACTGGGTATGGAAGAAGCCATGCCGAGGCAGCTTCAGTGCTAGAAGACTGGAATTTGGGCTCCGGCTAGTGATTTAGTACCACTCCTCTCGTAGCCCAGAAGGTATGTGGATCAGGAACACCAGCTTCACAGCCAGAGGACTGATAATCTCTTTCACCCTTTTCACTGAAAAAGAAAGTATCTAAGATACCAGAGAATACAGTAAAATCCTCAACTCCATTTTTTTCTTTCTTTCTTTTATTTCCCCCCTCTCCTTTCCTAGTGGCAAGGCTGGATAAGCTTATCAAGTGCAGGCCAACTACATCTTAGCTCTGATCCTTTCAAGAAATCCATTTGGTGCCTTTAACATTTCATTTGGCAGATTGAATTTCGTACATGTATTTATGGGGCTGGGTTTGCCCTTAACAGAATATTGCATAAATCCCATTACAGTATCCACTTTAGCGTGTTTGGGGTTTTCTAAGCCAGGGCTTTATTTAAGTGGACAGCCCCAGAATGACCTGCTCTGGCTTAGAAACTCTCTCCTGTCCCTGTGGAACCAACATTTGCAGATTGCCTCCATCATTATCAATGTCAAGTGACGTTTTAGGAAAAGACCTTAGGGCACAGCCCAGAACGTGACATGTCCTAGCTTCAGAGAAATCAGTGACAGGGTATCATCGCCCTCCCCAGTGGATCATGGGGTTCCCTTCCAGGGACCACCTTACCCCACGTTCCTCTTTTTTCTAGCAATAGCCAGGGAAGCTTTGTTTCACCACACGGGCGAGGCAGGGGCTGCAGAGGACTGAAGTGCCGGGGGGGCGGAGGGGGGCGGCTAGGGACATTATCTGTCCCCTAGGGACTTGTCCTGGAAGCGAATACGGAGCTCCGCGGTCACCGACTTGTCACATAACCTGGCTTGAGAGCAGAAACGCAAGGAGGCTGGCTAGCAGGGAGTCCACGTGAAGCTGGCCTTCTGGGCCAGGGTCCCCCTGGAACTTGGCAATGCCGGGTCAAGTCACTGTGGGCCACCAAGGGACCTGCGAGCAAGTTTTTAGAGAGGTAGTAGCTGCCGCCGTAAATGAAGAAGTCCTACTCACCACAAGAGGCTGCAGGGGCTATTTCAGGCTCCCGCTCTGTCTGAAGGCGGCGGCGGGTTTGGTTCCATCTAAGTTTGGCCTCAGAGCTTGTGGAGGTAAACCCTTCTTTGTGAGAAAAAAAAGTCTTGGGCGACTTCACTGATTCATTCAGCCCGGATTCACGGAGTTTCTGCTTTGTGCCGGGCTCTGTGCTAGGGGCTGGTATCCCACGGGGAGCTGCACAGAGCAGGCCTTGCCCACAGCAGGTTATAGTCTGGAGATGGGCACTGAGAGCCAAGGTGCGGCTGAGGAGAGTGGGGGTGTCCAATGTCCAGTGACACAGTCGAGAAAGCACGGCCCCCGCAGACAGGACCCATGGGGGTCCAAAGGGAAACCGGAGTACTTTTAAAAACCTAGTGCCCTCTCTCCAGGGCTTAATCTTCTAAAGATTCTCTCGACTTTATTTTCTTCCTGTCCCACTTGCGTATGAGCCCCTGGGGACAGAAGTCGTGCACGACGACTCCATGATCTTCAAGTACCACAGGAAGCACGAAATATGCACGACTTCATTCACCTCCAACTAAAGGTGGGCGGGGATTAATGTCCCCACTGCAGAGATGAAGAAATAGAGGCTCAGAGAGGGGAAGCGACTTGCCCAGGGTCACACAGACAGGAAGAGGTAGAGGGACTGAACCAAGGCTGTTTGGTTCCAGAGTCCGCATTAGCAACCAAGACGCCACGCTGCCTTTCAGGGACGTTTGCTGTGGTTCTGACGTTGACACCACCAGCTTCTAAACGTGGTGGTGGGCACACAATAGGGGATCAGTCAGTGTCTGCTAAATTGAATCTGATCATCTTATTTAAAGCTACCGCAATCACACCTGGCTTTTTAAGCTCTGGGCTGGGAACAAGGTCATTCTATAAAAATGGAAAGCAGAAATTTACCCTGAGGAATTTCTTAGGAGTTAGAGGTAGGGAACCAGAAAGGAATCTATTCAAATGGCCACAGCGTGAAGACGTGGCCTTGCTACACGATGACTTAAATGAGATGTGCTGAAGAATTTATGTAACAGCTCAGACATCTGGTTTCAGCCTCGGCCGGCACGTTGCTCTTTGCAAAATTTCTAAGTTCATGATACAGAAGAGTAGGTTTTTATATAACTGCTTGGGTCACGCAGGGAAATGAAGACATATCCCATGAGCTTTCTAACATGTGCGCTCCCCACAGAGAACAGTTTGGAAGACCGTCCAAATGAGACAGCTGATAATAATACGGCAGGAATAATGATGGACCTCCTGTGTACTTCCTAGGTGGCAGGCCCGTGCTAAATGACCTACCTGACTTCTCTCACTGAATCCTCACAAGACCCTTTGGGGGCAGGCCAAATCTCCGGGTCCCATTTTACAGAGAGGAAAACCGAGTGAAGCCAGGCTCTGAACGCGGCGGGTGTAAGACTGAGTACCCTTAGTCCTTTGATCATATTTGCAACACGTTGCTGTAAAGAACACTGAAAATGATGGGCAGGGGAAAAAAGAAATGCTTGCCAAAATCCTGACATCTCAGACAGGAAGGCAAGAAGTCTGGGACCATCAGGGCCCATTGTCGGGTACAGGCTGCCTCCTTCCCACTTTAATGGCATTCCCCGGGGCGAAACTCCCACATGTGGCCATATGAACGCATTCTTCAAACTCACCATCCTCTGCCTTCAATCATATTTGGCTCTGCTGGAATCAAAAAGGCATTTGGGGACACGTGATCTTTATCTGTACCAAATGTTTGTTGGGGCCACTCCAGGAGATGGTTCCACATGGAGCCAACAGACAAGATGTCACCCACAACTGCTTGGCATGCACTCGTGTCCACATGCAATTGCTAGGAATTATATCTTTCTTCTTTTTTTAAAGACATTTATTTATTTGAGAGAGAGAGCACAAGCAAGTGGGAGGAGCAGAGGGAAAGGGAGAAGCAGGCTCCCCTGCCCAGTAGAGAGCCTGATGTGGGGCTCGATCCCAGGGCCCGGAGATCAGGACCTGAGCCGAAGGCAGGTGCTTAACCAACTGAGCCACCCAGGCGCCCCGGAATTATATCTTTTCTCAGAGCATCATGTGGGTCAAAATCGCCAGGTCCAACGAGACTGACAATCTGCTTTTCGTGGATCAGTTAGATAAAAAAAGGAGGGGGAAAGAGGAATCAGATTCCCACCTCCCCCCAAAATATTGCTCTCCAAGCACCACTTATAGAAAATTGTCCTTGTGGGGGGGGGGCTTTCAGAGAGTGCAGGAACATAAATCTGGCCAGTTTCTAAAATACAGTGAAATTCACTTTCCTGGACTCCAGCATCATTTCCCCCTTCACAGCACTTGCAGCAAGGAGGCTGAGTACTGGTAGTGCTTGGTGTGGCCAGCCATTTTGGACGGGATCATTCATACACTTGTGCTAATCCTTCCCCCTTCAGGGTGAGCTGGATCTAGTGAGTCACGTCTAACGAACAGAATGCGGCAGGAATGGTGGTATTTCACATCCCGTTCCCGTCTCAGGTCCTCCCTTCCCCCAAGCGCTCGCTTCCTCTGATCGTTTGCTCTGGGGGAATCTGCCTGCCCTTTTGTGAGATGCCCTATGATGGGGAACTAAAAGAGGCCCCCAGCTAACTGACAGCAAGGAACTGAGGCCCTCAGTCTGATGCCCTGTGAGAAACTGAGGCCTGCTAACAACCATGTGAGCGGGCTTGGAAGCGGATCTTGCCTCCGTGGAGCCTTCAGATGAGACTACAGCTCCAGCCATCAATCAAATGCAGAATGGACTGATAACTTTCATCTCTTCTGATTAAAGTAACACATGTTCATGGAGAAAAATTTAGAAACTCAAGTTCAAGAGAGGGACCTTGAGCCAGAACCGTTCAGCTACGCTCTTCCTAGAGAATTAAACCATGGAAACTGAGATAAATGTCTGTTATTTTAAGCCACCAAGTTTTGGCACCTTTTGTTACACGGCAATAGGTTAATTAATATAGTCCCACACACAACTGAGTTGAATACCATTAAAAATACACACCCCATGTTGTAGGAAACACGGGTCTAAAAGTATAGATAGTAAATTTCTTTGTACTTCATGAAGACCAAGGTAGGTGAGGGGAGCCTGGGTGGCTCAGTTGGTTAAGCATCTGCCTTCAGCTCAGGTCATGATCCTGGGGTCCTGGGATCGAGCCCAGTGTCAGGCTCCCTGCTCAGTGGGGAGCCCGCTTCTCCCTCTCCCTCTCCCCCATTAAATAAATAAAATCTTAAAAAACAAAAACAAAACCCCACCAAGGTAGGTGAAAAGACATTTGGAGGTTCTAGAGCCAAAGCCAGGTCAACAATCTGAAGGCATTAGATGAATCTGTGTTTACTCTGTGAAGACAGGAATGAACAGACACCACTACTGGCCCAGTTAATACAAAAGGACAAAGAACAAAACTTTCCTGAGAACAGTTTTCAACATGAAAACACAACCTGCCACCAAATGTCTGTTTTGTCACCTTGTGGACACGTGCTCACTCACACAAGCAAGCAATAAATTGTAAGTATCAGAATGGCATCTCAGAGTGGATCCACATCCCTATCTAGTTGTAGTTGGCACAACTGTGTTTTGTCAGTTATGTGTGTCCATTCTTTGATTTTAGTTATGTGGATGCGTAGCCAGGTGATAGGCCACAGAGACACTGGACCTGCGTTCCAGTCCCCCCTCCGCCCCTTGTTAGCTGTGCGACCATGGGGAAACAGAGACAGAATCTTATTTCCTCATCTGCAGATTCTGGATGGTAAGACCCACCTCATCATGTCAATGTAAGGGTTCCAGGCATTTATATTTGAAAGTGCTTGGCACGGTCTAGAGCCCACGGTTGGCCAAGAAAATACGCTTCCTTGTGTAACCTCCTCCTTGGCTCTCTGCTATGATCTGTGATGACCCAGGCTGGACATATCCAATGGGTGTGGGCCCCACACTTTAGGGTCAAAGGAAATCAGCATCATGTAGGAATTTAAGGCAGAGGCTACTGACGGAGAAAAGCCAAGTTCCCACACTTACTGATGTGGCTGTGAGCACTTTGCCCTCATCTGGAAAATGGGGATAACAGCATGCGTGCCTCTGTTCTGATGACTGAATGAGCTAATGGAGTTAGAGACCCAAAACAGTGCCAGGCACACACTAAGCATTAAATAAATGTTAGATATTTTGTTAAAATTATTATTTATTAGGTTAGTGTGCCATTATTTAGCTCCCCATCAGTTACATAAAGGTCTATGGGACAAACCCAGCTCACAGAAATGGTTTGTTTGGTTCACACAGGGTACTATTTTAAAAAATGATAAATTTGAATTAGTTGCCAAGATATATCTCAGATGACCCTGAAAAATTCAAGTTTCTGGATTCTTGTGAAACCTGAAAAAGCAGATAATCCTGGGCCTGATTCTCTCATAGCCAAAAGGCAGCTGAAGCCAAGGAGCCACCGTCCAGTTAAGGCAGAGTCTTCATTTTCTTCACCACAGTCCTCACTGCTCCCTACCACCCTACTCCTGTCCTGTAGAACATACTTACCCACCTGCCTGGCCTTAAGGGCATTTGGGTTTTTGACACTCGCTTTAATTTCTTAAACACTTGCCTCCATTTGAATCCTAAGGCCTTTTTTTTTTTTAATATCAAGTACTCTTAAGTAGCAACAGCAAGAATAGATAATGAATAAGATTAAGTCTTCCCTAAGGAAATCCACAGCAAGAGTAAGTGGCAGATAATGGCTGAGGATAAAGATAGAGTCAGATCAAAAAAAGGATAAAGAGGGGCGCCTGGGTGGCTCAGTTGGTTAAGCGACTGCCTTCAGCTCAGGTCATGATCCCAGGGTCCTGGAATCGAGCCCCGCATCGGGCTCCCTGCTCAGCCGGAAGCCTGCTTCATCCTCTCCCACTCCCCCTGCTTGTGTTCCCTCTCACACTGTCTCTCTCTCTCTCTCCCTGTCAATTAAATAAATAAATAAAATCTTTAAAAAAAAAAAAAAAAAGGATAAAGATCCAGCTCTCTGAAATAACCCTCCACACAGGACTCAAAAATGAGCTGCCAAAGCTTAAATATCAAAATTGTTGCCCTCCCCTTGCTCCTGTGATGGTTAATTTAGTACATCCATTTGACTGGGCCACGGGGTGCCCAGACATTTGGGCAAATATTTTTCTGGGTGTGTCTTTGAGAGTGTTTCTGTATGAGATTCACATTTGAGTTGGTAGACGAAGTAAAGCAAACTGCCCTCCCTAATGCGGTGGGCCTCGTCCAATCAGTTGACGTCTGACTAAACCAAACAGGCTGACCCTCCAGCAAGTAAGGGGGAACTCCTCCTGCTTGACAATCTTCACACTGGGACACTGGCCTTTTCCTGCCTTCACATTCAAACTGAAACACTGGCGCTTCCTGGTTGTTGAAACTATGGGCCTTTGAATTAGAACTTAAACCATCCAATCTCCTGGTTCTCAGTCTTTCGAACTTGGACTAGAACTACACGGTCAGCTCTCCTGGGTCTCCAGCTTGCTGACTGCACATCTGGGGACTCTGCAGCCTCCATAATAGCATGAGCAAATGCCTTACAGTAAATCTCTATCTATGCATCCTCTTGGTTCTGTTTCTCTGGAGAAACCTAATATGCACTTTCCTCCCCCATAAAAGGCTGTCCTCAAATTGATGGTACAGAACTTACAACCGATGGCAGATCAGCATCAAAGAACCACACAGAGCCCCATCTCTTCCTGCAAACTGTTGTGTAAGCTGAGGAGGCTCAACCACATGGAGGTCCATCGGCGGTGACAGGCTGCCTGAAGTGTCTTTTTTTAGATCCTGAAGGTCCCACAGCTCTGGATTTTCAGTGAGCTTGGTGGGTTCTTCTGCCTTGATGGAAGGAGTAGAAGCCACCTCAGGGGATGCTGGGAAGAAGTGGAAGCATCCTCCCGTAAGCCTTTGCAGCCCTCTTCCCGCTTCCCCAGGGAATGCTGGGAAGAAGTGGAAGCATCCCCCTATAAGCCTTTGCAGCCCTCTTCCCGCTTCCCCAGGGAATGCTGGGAAGAAGTAGAAGCATCCCCCCATAAGCCCTTGCAGCTTCCCAAGTCCCCCATTGTACCCCAAGTCCAGCTGTCTGCATCCTTATTCTCTCCAAGGAGAGGAGAAAACGAGACCACCTCATTCCCACTAAAACAGCGATTTCATGGGTTAACCCTCTTCCAGAAGTATACTGAGAGTGGCGTTATGAGAGATTTGCATTTTCTTCTTCACACGTTCGTCTTTGTTTTCTAAATTTTTCCTCAATGAACATCTGTTGCTTCAATCGGCAAAGATAATAGAAGTTTTCCATTCATTGTGCATCCACAGCGGGCAGTGTAGCTCAGTATTTAGAGACTGGGGCCACAGAAGCCAGACTGCCTGGGTGCAAATCCTGACTCTGCTCTGTGACCTTGAGCAAAGACCTTAAGCCCCTTCATAAAACGGGGGTGAAAACAGTAGTTACCTCATAGGGTTGCAAGGATTAAAAGTCAAGCTAAGGGCTTAAAATGCTCTTGGCAAATGCTCCTTAAGTGCTTACTAGCACTATTATTGTTGTGGCTTTATAGTATTTATATATTTCTCATATTTATATATGGTATTATATTTATATAATACAAATACATATCTTTTTGTATTTATTGAGTACCCGCTGTATGACAAGCATTTGAAATACAGTAATAAGCAAATCCCATGAGGTCTTACCCTAAACGGAGGGTAAGGCCGTTATACACACACACACACACACACACAAACACACGCTCACTCACTCCAAGTCATTACCAAAGGTGATGGTGGTAATTTCCACAAAAGCAGGTGTAAATAAGAGGCCATCTTGGCTGGAAACGGATGTGAGGACTAACTTTGATCCTCCGCATGGTACTTAGCACCCAGAAGATGCTCACAAAATAGCAGCTGAATTGGAGCTGATTGGGCTGGCTTCAATCATTGGCAGAAAGATCTTCAAGAGCTGGGGCTGCAGACCCACCCCTCACCTAAGGAGGACCCCCCTCTCCCCGGCCTGCGTCTCACCACTGTGTTTTCCCTGCCACCATCCCTCAGCAGGATGACCTCAGAAGAAAGACCCTAACTGGTCTCCCTGACTCGATTCTCACCTTCTTTCAGGGCTCCCCCTAGCACCTAGTCCCCAGACGGATCTTGAAAATAACACTTTTTGTTCTGAAATAAGTTCAGACTTGCAGGAAAGTTGCAGACAGTCCAGACGGTTGCCGCGTGCCCTTCACTGAGACGCTAAACTGCAGGCTCTCTTTGAATTTCACCAGTTTTTCCACTAACGACCTCTGCTGTTCCAGGTTCCAATCCAGAAAACCATGCTGCATTTGTCATCATGTCTAGACCAGGGGGATTGTTTTAAAAGTTCAACGCCGATCATTTCCCTACCTTAAGCTCCACAAGGATTTCCCCTACGTTTTGGATGAAATCTGAACTCCGGGTGCGAGTTTCCAAGCTCCATGCTATCAAGCCCCTCCGCCCCTCCCCTTCCCTTGCATCTCGGCCACGCTCCCCTCCCTCCGTATGCCCCAGCACACAGGACTTTTGTCCCTTCTTGAAATCCCAAACTTGGTCCAGTCTCTGCACCTGCTGTGCTCTCTGCCTGGAAAGCGGTTTCCTCAAGGGGTCTCCCAATTGGTTCCTCAAGTTTAGGTGTGGGCACATGCCACCTCCTCTGAGAGGCCTCCCTCATCATCCCAGCCGAGCTGGCCCCACCCCACGGCAGTCAGCCCAGCACCTACGGCCCTTCCGCTTTCACGAGAGTGTGCACTGCTTCCCAAACCGCTCCTATTTATACATTTACGACTGATGGCCTCGCCTTCTCTGTGACACAAAGCAGACTCCTTGCCCGTCTTGTTCATCATTTCACTTCAGGTCCCTAGGACACTACCTGGCACATAGTAGATGCTCCGTAAATATTTCCGAAACTAAGAGTAGAAGGAATGACTAGATAAAGGAAGGGTACCTGTTTTCAAATGTTCACAGATGTATCCCAAGAATCTAGAACTGTGCCTGCATATAGTAGGTGCTCAAGAAATACCTCTTGAACGAAATGTTGGTCACTGACTTGGCCCAAGAACCTAGCATAGTGCGTGGCCCATAGCAGGTGCCCGATAAATAGTTGTCGGATGAATGGTACTTGAATGCACGCTGTCCACTTTCAAAGAAAGAGGTGACCACAAAAGGGGAGTCAGGGGAGGCCACGTTCCCACCCAGGGATCTCTCTCAAGAGGTTGCCAGCAAGGAAAGCTGGGAGCCTTCCCAACAGCTGCGCGGACATCTGTTTGGAGAGTGCACCCGGCCCGCGGGCCGTGCTGAGGTGGTGGCTGCCACCAGGCTGGCCCTGGACTCTGCGGAGAGGCTCCCGGACTTGTCCGGGAAGACGCACCCAGCATGGAGGCTCCTCAGCGGCCCCGGGATGCAAAGTTGCTGCCGAAAAGGCCACTGATTAATAGCCTCTGAGGGTCTATTGTCTGAATCCTGTCACCAGAGGAGAAACAGCTGTTTACAGTTTGTTTATTCATCTCCCTTTGGAGCCTTTTCGGAGGAAACACAAACGCTTGTTCTCCAGGGCACAATTCGGCAGCTGAAGGGAGCGAAGAAAACGGTGTTTATTCTTAACAGCATAAAGAGGGGGGACTCTTAGGAAGTTTGGACACTAGTGGGAAGATGGTTCTCTGGGAGGCACCAGACCTCATGGTGGTCTTGTACAATGTCAGCCTCTCGAGGGATGCCTGAGAGTCTGATCCAACTCCCAACTGAAAATTTAGGTAGGCGAGCACCCACAGATATGAGAAACCTGGAATAGCTCCTTAGGCTTGGAAGTGAGAAAGGAAAGTGATCACCTGTTAATAAATACAGGTGACATCCTATACGAGGCCACCATGTACAGTTGTGCAGGTTGGGCACTGCACATAGTTCCCAGTGAGGGAGAAATCTAGCCATGCTCCATAGTCCAGGACTGTTCTCTTCAGAGGAAGGAACACCTTTCTTATGCATAAACACTGTTTTCTGACCAAGCCATGTCTCTGCCTGGAGTGGCGGGCACTTTTCTCTAACACATAAAGGCACCATGCAGCAGCCTAAAAGCAGAGTGTCCACCGGACCAGGCTGGAAACTCACAAGAAGGATCAAGACCTTCCTTCCTTTCCCGCCCTGGACTTCTGGTTCCCACTATCTTTCCTTCTTCTTTCATCAGATTCATCCATCACCTTCCTGACAAAACAGCTGAAAAGAATGAATTCTCCATCTACTCAAGTCTTCCCATAAGGTTTACCTATATGGTGGAGGTAAGCAAGGCCCTCTCACAGGTCTGAGAAGGAAGAGAAGGTGCCAGAAACCTTCTGCTGGGTCTGTGGGCAACTGACTATGAGCTAGGGACCCCTGATTCCCTCAGGGATGAAATATGGGGAAGGAGTCCATGTTTTGTTTAGAAACATGGGGTCAGGGACACAGGGGGGCCACGGGTAGGCTGGGGTAAGGGACAGGGAGAAAGGAGAACCAAAGGCAGAAAAAGCTCTGGTCAAGGCCAGCACTGCACCCACGAAGTTCAAACACATCCCAGAAAGTAGCCCTCACTTCTGGTCCCTGAAGGCCCAAGAAAAACCTCTCCCTGCTCCAGACAGAGGCCCTGGTGGCTAGTACGGATCCTGGGGTCAGCACATTCATAGCCACCATGCTTCCTAGATGGTGAGCAGGGAAGGACAGGCCCCGAGACACACCACCAAGCTCCTCTCCATTCCCTGTTCTCCGAGGACGCCTCATGCCCACACCTGAACGCCCTGCTCCTAAGATGGCTCAGCCGGCTAGAGCACAGCTACGCGTACACAACACACACGCATGCACGCGCACCTCTCCACACGTGGCATCCCTTAGAGCTGCACCTCCAAGTCACCTGCTGGCAGGCCGGGTTTGCTTTCTTAGGGCCCTGACCACTTTCTGCTCCTCTTGTCGAGCTCAGGCGTCAGCACACCAGGACCCATGAACTACACCTGGCCCCCTGCCCGCCTTTGTAAATAAAGTTTTATTGGAACACAGGTATGGCCATCTGTTTATAGACTGTGCCCAGTTGCTTTCACACTTGAGGGACAGAGCTGAGTCATTGTGATGGGGACAATATGGCCCGTGGAGCCCAATACATTCACCGTCTGGCCCTTTCCAGAAAATGTTTGCCCATCTCTGCTCTAGAACGTTTGTTCATGTATTTATTAAAACATTTATTATTGATTATCTGCCTTCCCCCTCTAGAATGTTAACGCCACAAGGCAGGGGACAGTTTTGTCCAGATAGATTTCCAGCTCTTAGTACCTGACAGGTGCGAGGCACTCGGTAAGTATGTCCTGAATGGAGAAATGAATGATCGTTAACTGTTCGCACTGCTCAATGTGGGAGGTGATGTTATCATCCCATCTGGCACATGAGGAACCGGGGCTCCAAATGGGCTGGCGGCACTGAGCAGTTTCACGGCTGCTCCATGATGGCATCAGGAGATGGACCCAGGCCTTTCCACTAAAGAGGGTAGACCCCTCTTTAAACAAGCGGTGTGGCTTCTAGAACCACACGGAATCTCTTCTGCCTGTCTCACCCCATCTATGCATCCGTTCTCATCCTGCCTCACCCCCTCAGGGCTGGTAAGGGGACCGGAGATCAAAGCAGCAGCTTTTTTTTTTTTTAATCTGGCATACATTTATTTTTATATTTAAAAATGTGTGGTTTTTTGTTTTGTTTTGGTCTGTTTTTTAGAAAGAGAGTGCACACTAATTGGGGGGTGGGCAGTGGGAGAGAGAGAATCTCAAGTAGGCTCCATGCCCAGCATAGAGCCCGATGCGGGGCTCGATCCCACAACCCTGAGAGCAAGACCCAAGCCAAAATCAAGAGTCAGACCCTCAACCAACTGAGCCACACAGGCGCCCCTAAAAACAAATTTACTTAATCGTTGCAATAACCATTCGAAGTTGGGACCACTGTCATTCCCACTTTACAGACAGAACATTGAGGCAGAAAGATAGTATGACCGGACTGAGCTCATACAAACAGTAAGGGATTCCAGGATTCTAGGCCTGTTTCTAATGACTAGGCAATGCTGCCTCTTCTAGAAACGAGGTGAGCTACACAGGCCCCAGAATGTCAAGTTCAGAAAGCACAGTGCTCCTTCCACACTTGCTCCTGGTTCTACAGGCGGGAGGAAGGTGGGAACATGGGAGGTTACAAGCATTCCCATGTAACCCTTCTAAAGACCCGGGGAGTTGCTCTGAATTTGAAACGATCTGAAGGGAAGCTCAACCAACCCTCAATGGGGAACAGCCCAATGAGAACGGAGGCTAGCCCTCCCCAGCCACCCCTCAGGCGGCCCCTCCACAGGGCTCAGGACAGCCCATGCCTCCTGCAAGCCCAGGAGCCATGGCCAACGTCACTGGGCAAACAAAAAGGAGCCTCGGAATGTCCCTTGGCCTCAAAGGACAAGGGAGTCCTCATGCTTGCCTCCTCCCTCTCTCGGGGAGCCTACAAATTGGAATCTTCTGAAAATGGTTTCCATAACTCAGTTAGCAGCAATCAATTATTCATGACCTCGCTTCCCACAAACTCATAGACTGTCACTGTTAGCAAGATAATTTCTGGACTCTGCCCAACGGCCCTGCTCTAAGCTGTCAAGCAGCCCACTGTTCATTTCCTCCCTTCCCCAAAGACCCCCAGGGCCTGCCAACCACTAGCCACCTCGACCCTGGGTGGAGAGATGGGATGGGGAAGGCCCCTAGGTGCCCAGAGCCCGGGAGGGTCCCAATAGCCAGGGGCTGCCTGACTCACTTTGGGCTTTTGGGGCAGAATGTCTGACCTCGGTTTAATCCAACTGGAAAACGGCTCAAGAATTCCAGACCCAGTGCCAGGCTCTGGGATGAATCCCACGTTATTTTATAAAATGCTTCAGGCTCCAAAAACATTGTGTTCTCTAGAAAGCATGACTTGTGAGGGTCTCCCAGACATGCTGTCACCCTGCCAAGTTCATGGTCAAGAATGTTTGCTACTTGGCAGGGGTTTATGAGCCATTAAGACCACCATTAGTTTTTTTTTTTTTTTTCTCCAAAACACTTAAGGCAGTCTTTAGGAATATGTTCTCATATCTCGGGGAGAAGAAGAAGGATGCTACCTGACACCCCGGGGAAAGACTTTCAGGGTCTGACGTCAGACCCACAAGGGGTCGAGCACGAGCTCTGCCGGTTAAACAGGCGTGATTCCCTGCAAGCCACCTTTGCTCTCTCTCAGCCTCAGCTTCCATGTCTGAAAAATGGGAGAGTAACAGAACTTGCCCCTCCCCCAGGGCTGTGGTAAGGATTACATAAAACGGCACCTATAAAAACACTCAGTGCCTAGCTGGCTCCATCACAGACACCATGGCCTCTTTACTTACTTCTAAGACCCCGTGGCTTGGCAGAGGCATCACCAATTTCCTAAGTCTGGGGGCAATGGGGTGTGTGAGAAAGCATTAAGGAAATGTACACACGAATTGGTAAAATTCATCCTGGGTCTTGGAAATACTATTTACTATACAGGAAAAATATGCAGCTAAAAATGAGATCAATTATGATCATTATTACAATCTCTACCTTAATTTTAGGTGAGGAAGCGGGTATGAAAAGGTCACGTGACTGGCTACTCACTGGGAACAGGATCCTGTCCCTTAGCACCCCGGACGGAGGGAGGAAGGAGAACCAGACAGCCCCACCTTCTAGCTCCTCCTTCCCTTCCTCCTCCTTCTCCTCCTCTTCCTACAAAGATTAAAAGTAATAACACTAGCAAGCACTTTATGGTCCTTAATATGTGTCCAGGCCCTGTGCTAAATGAATTACCTGTATCCACTCACTTATTTTTCCCAACGACCCTCTGAGGTAGACACCATTACCCCCTCGTTTTACAGATGAAGAAACTGAGGCACAGCGACTTCGTCTAACTTGCCTATACTTACACAGCTGGTAAGTGACAGAGCTGGGATCTGAACGCAGGCAGCCCAGCCTCTGAATCCACCTGCTGGAGCGCCTGGGTGGCTCAGCTGGTTGAACATCTGACTCTTGATTTCGGCTCAGGTCATGACCTCAGGGTTGTGGGATGGAGCCCCGAGTCAGGCTCTGTGCTCAGCACCAAGTCTGCTTAAGATTTTCCCCCTTCCTTTCCCCTCCCGCTCTGCTCCCCAGCTGCATCTGTGTGGGGCTGGCCAGCGTGCCCGGAGAGGGGGAGGGGGAGGGCACGGTCTGCAGCCCCATCCTGGGTAAAGTCTCCTGCGACAGTAGCAGTCAGCCTCTCGCCTGCCCTGTCTGTGGGCTTGGAGAGCCCAAGAGGGCAGGAGGAGACTGGAGGCCTGCCAGGCCTGGGACTGGGGAGGCCTCCCCTACAGGCAGGAGGGTAGGGGCAGGGCCAGAAGCTGGGAGAGAGACCCTCCCCCGGGCCACCTGGTTCCAGCCAATCGGGCTGCGCATTAGGTAACATGGGGTGGTTAGGAGCTTGCGCTCTGATTTGCCCCTTCCCAGCTGTGCAACCCTGGGGGAGTTACTTCCCCTCTCTGTGCCCCACTTCCTCCCTCCACAAAACAGTGACTTCAACAATGCTCACAGCACAGGGAAGCATTAAGAGGAAAATGCTTGGCCCATGGTGAGTGATCACTAAATGGTCCCTGCTATTATTATTATAATTACCGTGCATGATCATCAGCGTCCTCATGCACAGACCTCTGTATCAGGTACCAACAACACACAGTGAACCCCAAGGTGGGGGAGCTGAGAAGAAACCTTGTAACCAGTTCTAGAGAAATCTTTGGCCTCTGGATCTTTAAAATCTCATTTTAAAGCAGGGCTCCGTAGCTCTGGCTTTTAGAGCATCTCTTCATCTCATCTCTCATGCAATTTCCAAAGGAAATGAAAACATTAACTGAGCAACTGCTATGCAACTACTAAGTTGCCATTCACTGTTCTAGCACCGGGGGTCCTTTGATCGAGTCAGCAGATCAGAGAACCACTGTGACGGTAACGGGGAACATCAATAAGGTCCTAAGAGACCGGAATTTATCATCAGGGAGAAGGGGGTGAATTCCGGGGGGAATAAGGCCCTTTCCGCACACAACCATGCCAGAACAGCCACCTGCACACACGGAGAAGGCTGTAAGGCTCCCAGGAGCTCCCTCCGTGAGGTGCAGGTCACAGGTGGGAGGAGGAAAGGTGTGTGTAACTTGGGCACCCAAGACCACAAAAGACCTAAAACTGAGGATCATAAGAGACCCCCTAGAAATCACTTAGTCCATTTTAAAGATGGGAACAGAGATGCCCTGACAGGCCACCCAAAGCCACACAAAGCAAGATGCAAAACAGGGGCTGGTGCCCAGCAGTCCCGGCTCCTGGAAGTCCAGACCTGCCCTGGAAAGCGCGTAAGCGATCCCAGCACGGCACAGCCAGAGCAGACACGGTCACCGGGCCTGGGGCCAGCAATCCCTTCCCTCCACCAACTCTGTGGGGCGACGCCACCTGGCTGGGGGGTGGGAGGGGCGGGCAGGGCGCCACTATCGAACAACGGGACTCAGGACAGGTGCGTTCTGATCCGGAGGCGAAAGGAGGGAAAGGGCTCCTCCTACTGGAGGGGCAGGGGGCGCTCGGAAAAGCCCCCCTGCAATGGTAGGCGTGTTTTCTCTGGGAGGTGGGGGGCCCGCCACAGCCGAGAAGACCACTGGAAACAGAACAGTTTCGTACCATCGGTGGTCAACTTTGTTCATCTGTTGAGTTCCGCCTCCAAATCACAGTAGGTCGAAGCCAAGTTTGGAAACACCCACAAACAGAGCTGCAGGGAACCTTGGTGAGAGAGCACTTGACGGTGGCAGGAGGCTACTGCAGGCCCTGCTCTGGGCTCAGGAAGGTCACCCTCTGTCCCCCTCTCCCTTCCCCCCGTCCATGCCTGACCATCTCCCAGTTGTCTCATCTTAAATGTCACCTCCTCGGCAAAGCCTGCCCTGATGACCCCTTCTCCTCCATTACTCATGGTCCCCCCCACCAGAACATGACCTACAGATGGGCAGGGACCCCGTTTTACTCACTGCTCCTAGCACAGTGCCTGGCACACAGCAGGCCTCGGGCACCTGTGTTGAATGAATAAGTAAGTATGGCTGAATGCCCTGGGCAAATCTGTACAGCTGTGTTCTCGTGTCAGAGTTCTAGCACACGATGCCTGGGGGATGGCCAATGGACGTTGCTGGGAGGCCACCAAAGTCAACCCCCAGCTAAGCAGGTTGACGTCCCCTTTCTGCTGGAGAGCAGCCAGCTCCGTCCTTAGTGAGATCGAAGCCTCTTGCCCGTCTGCCCAGAGAGCACTCTCCAGCAACCTCCCCACCCCAAGCAGGTAACTCCAGGACAAGGAGAAGGCTGGCTTTACGTGACCCCAGGCAGGCGTCACATCTGGGGGCAGAGCTCACTGGGTACCAGCAGAGAGTCCTCGGATTCTACAGAACATGACCTAGCAGCCTTATTATTCACGAGGAAGGAGGTCAGTAGGAAAAAAGGATGCAAGGTTTGCTTTGCCTCAAGAGATAATAATCTCACCCACCCGCCTGGATACCATGAAACTGCAGGGACTCCTCCCCATTGCTTCCTCCGCTCAACCAGCCTCTGCAGAAGCAATGAGCAACCACTGGGAGTGAGGAACCTGCTGCGCATTCACCGACTGCAACCCCAGGAGGAACCAGACTAACGTTTTGTGCTGGCCAGTCGTTAGAGGATCTCATGGCATAACGCCTCCGCGCTTATGTCATGTTTCATGAATTTCTGGTTTTATTTTCATTTACGGCCCTTTCCTACTTTCTTTCGGTTTGTTCTCAATGAGTTCAAAAATAAAAATAGGGGCGCCTGGGTGGCTCAGTGGTTAAGCGTCTGCCTTCGGCTCAGGTCATGATCCCAGAGTCCTGGGATCGAGCCCCGCATCGGGCTCCCTGCTAGGCGGGAAACCTGCTTCTCCCTCTCCCACTTCCCCTGCTTGTGTTCCTTCTCTCGCTGTGTCTCTCTCTGTCAAATAAATAAATAAAATCTTCAAAATAAATAAATAAAAATAAAAAGTGGACTCTCGTGTTAATCATTTTAATCTTTCACGTTTAATGTCAAAAGCTAAAGTGCTTTGAAAATAGGCTACAGGGGCGCCTGGGTGGCTCAGTCGGTTCAGTGCCTGACTCTTGATTTCAGCTCTAAGTCATGATCTCAGGGTCATGAGATGAGCCCCAGGTGATGCTCTGCACTGGGCGTGAGCCAGCTAAACATTCTCTTTCTCTCTCTCCCTCCCTCTGCCTCTCCCCTGCCCTCCCGCCCCAGCTTACTCTTTCTCTCTCTCTCAAAAAAGAAAAGAAGCTATAAATTTTCCTCTGGGCCCAGCCTTAACCTCATCCCATAGGTTTTGATATGAAGTATTCTCATTTTCATTAACAACCCTACGATCAGAAATCCCAGATTTGGTTTCTTCCCTGATTTATGAGTTATTTAGAAGAGGTTTGTTTGTTTAAATCTCTAAGTGATTGCCTTTGAGAGGCTAGTTTTAAATATATCTTATTATTGTATGAATGAAGCCTGAAAGATTTCTACTTTTGAAATCTATTACATTTCTTTTGAGACAAATTAACTGTGGATTTTAATTAGGGCATCTTAGCACATCTAGACAACAGTGTTTGAAAAGAAAAGGCCATCCCCTAGAATAAACATCGACTCACACATACGCACATCTACCTTCGTAAAGAAGAAGGTAAGCGAACCATTAACTTGGTGGGAGACCCAGAACTGCCAAAATTTAAGGATTAAGTTGCTCCAATCTAGGAATTCCACAGCCAGGAATCATACCCACGATGGCACTGAGGCTCCGCCGCCCCATTTTAAAGACTAAATCTGAGCCTGCCAGAGACGGAGCCAGATATCACATTAAATTACAGCTGAGACTGGGTTTCGTGAACGCAAACCCCTTCACCGCGGAGTCCAGCTTTCTTCTCAAAGGAATATTAAAAGAGCAGCAGACAGTCTCCTCTGGTGACCTGAAGTGTGTTCATCGGACAGGGCACAGGCAGCAAGCAGGCTCCTAAGACAAGCAGGACTTGACTCCTGGGGAGAGCGGGCCGGCTAGAGAAGGAAGCTGACCGGGCTCTTCCGACAAGCCCCAGAAAGAACATTCAGTCATTTTTCAGGCAGTGCCAAGCAAACTTGCGCGATGGGTGGATCCCGGGGAATCCTGGCCCTCTCCTCCCAACCCTGGGAGGACCTCTGCCTGCAGAGGTGGGACAGTGGCAGGTGGAGGGCCAAGTCTGCAGGAGCTGATGCAGGAAGGACCCGCGCCGCTCAACAATGCTGATCAGGGGGGCACACGGAGGCCGCTCCTCAGGGGGAGTCTCAGCTCCAAGGCTGTGGCCCACGTGCCATGTTGGCCGTCCCAGAAGGGCCATCTCAGCACGGTGTTTCAATGAGAAATGACACATGCTACTGGGGGCTTGAGATCTGATTGGGGATGCAGAGCTACATCCATCTGCTTCCCAGCAAGGAAGCCAGAACAGCGAAGAGATAAACAGAAGTCAATCAAAGCAGAGTGTGACATGGAAAAAAACTCGCCTAATTCTGCCGGACTGGTTTTGCCGCATAAAGAGAAGAGTCATTTGGACAATATGGCTTCAGCATAAGAAATGAAATGATGGCACCATTCCCAAAAGCAAGCGAAAGCAGTGAATGTCAGGCATGTTCCCGACATCCTTGAAGGTTCTGAGCTGGAAGAACAGCGCACCCTTAATGAACTGCGGTTCTACTGACCCTCTGTTTTGCAAGACTAATTACTTCTTTGGAGAGTAAGCCTGGGTCCAGAGTTTCAGCACACGCAAGTATCACCAAGCAGGAAAAGTAAGACTTCCAAATGAAAGTACGTTTGTCAAAATCAACCCGTTCAAAACAAAACCAAAAAAAAAAAAAAAAGTGCTTAAACCAATTCCTCCTAGGTCCGTACCGAACAGAAATGTTTACCAAACCTATCTGTTTAGCAAGAGACCTGCACAAAAATGCTCATGGCAGTGCTATGTCCCAAACTGGGAATTTCCAAAGGCCCATAAACACAATGGATATGTAAATCGTGGTATATTCCACAATGCAATACAACACAACCATGTGATGAACAGTGACAAACACGCGACACGATGTAGACTCAGAGTTACCACCCAACATTTTACCAGATAGTAAAGGTCTTGGGCTTTGGGGGCCACATGGCCTTTGTCCACACTACTCAACTCTGCCTTTACAGGGCAAAAAAGCAGCCACATCCAGTATGCAAATGAATTGGACATGGCTGTGTTCCAATAAAGTTTTATTTATGCACCCTGAAATTTCAATTTCATATACTTTTCACATGCCATGAAATGTTATTCTTCTTTTGATATTTTTTCTCCCCCAACCACTTAAAAATGTGAAATCCATTCTCAGCCCACAGGCCACGTGGAAACAGGCAACCTGGATCTGGCCCGAGGGCTGGAGTTGGCCAATGTCTGATATAATCTCACATAATCTCATCTCACATAATGCTAAGCAAAACAAACCAGGGACCAAGTTGTACAGATCGCGTGATTCTGTTTCTAAAAAGAAGCAAAAGTAACCTATGGGGTCAGAAGTCAGGGTTGCCCAGGAGATGTGGGAACTGGAAGTGGGAAGGAGAAGAACCTTGGCAGGGCGTGGACGGGCAGCGAGCTGTCAGGCTCTGTGCTCTGGATCTGGGTCCTGGTCACAGGAGCATGGCCACTGGTGGACCTGCGCATTTTATGATTTGTGCACTTTTGGGTACGTATGTTCTATTTCTTTTTTTTTTTTTTAAAGATTTTATTTATTTATTTGAGAGAGAGAATGAGATAGAGAGAGAGCATGAGAGGGGGGAGGGTCAGAAGGAGAAGCAGACTCCCCACCGAGCGGGGAGCCTGACACGGGGCTCGATCCTGGGACTCCAGGATCATGACCCGAGCCGAAGGCAGCTGCTTAACCAACTGAGCTACCCAGGCGCCCCGTATGTTCTATTTCAAGAGAAACTTCGCGAGTTGTTAAAGTCAAGGCAGGCCCACTCAATGTGCTTCAGAAACAGAAGTGTAAAGAGAATCACAGCCGTCCTGTTACATTAGCCAAGAGTCCTTCCCTATGGCTAGGCATCGGCCGAGGCTAGAGTATTTAATAAGGGGCAGATCTGAGTCTCCATCCCTCTAGGTGTTACCACATTTGCTTCTAGACGGAGGTGTGTTCCATGGTTCAAGGGAGCGCGCCAACCTCAGACTCCGGTCAGGTTGTTTCCCTGGGTGTTTGTGGGGAAAGACGCTGTTCACCTGACTCCCTGCTCCTCCTCGCATGGAAATCTGCCATCAATCCCATTAACAGAAACGGCATCTGGCAACACGCAGGGCCTCCAACCTGCAGTGAAGCCCGTGCTGGACACACACAAAGGAGGAAGGCCAGGCCTGGCTTCCGTGTGATTCCGAGGGAATAGGCAGTTCATTATTTCTTCTTAGAGTCAGCAGCCGAGTCTCACTAAAAGCTGTGCTTATAATTATCGCTGTAATTATTCTAATACAAATGAGCAACTTATCAAAATATTATCCTATAGATGCTCCCTCACCGCTCCAAGACTAGTGGGGCAGGGTGGAGCCTACCACCCCTGCATTGCTCCGTGGGCCAGGTCGGCGGGAACTTTGGTGACGGGACTTCTACCAGATGCCCAGCTCACCAGGGCCCGTCCTCTGTAAAGAGGCATGTTTCGCACTTTCCCTGGCGGTGGTGACACGGGGTGACCACCCGCCCACCGCCGGGTCCTGATGCTTCCATCCATGCAATGGGCGGACAACCAATGCCAACCCTCTCGCAGGGCCATTCGCAAGAATTCCCAACCACAACTGCTCTGGGAAAACACTCAGTGTGACTCACACATGCACGCACACATGCACTGTATGGGCTCCCTGGTCACCCCGCCCGAGCTCAAAGTGCAAGTCTGCTGCTCTGTGACTTTGGGCAATTCTTCACTCTGTGCCTCAGGGTCCCCAATCTGTGAATGGGGACAATGTCATGAAGTGGACGTCAACAATTCAGCAAGATAACCCAGGAGGTGCTGCTTAGCACAGTTAATACATAACAGCAGTGACTCTCACCATCCTCCTCCTCCTCCTCATTATTTTGAGAGTTGAAAACTCGTATCCTAACAGCAGTCTTTCAGGTCACACAAATAAGCAACATCGAGGGGTGGGCTCCCAGGCAAACCGGGAAGTGGGACCCTAGGTAGAGGGGCAGCCCCATCTGCCCTCCCCCAAACGTGTGCTTCTTTGGTAATGAAGGCCAGAAATACACATTTTTTTTTTTCTTTTTTTAGAGAGAGAGAGGAAGGGGCAGGGGGAGAGGAAAGAGAGAGAGAATCTTAAGCAGGTTCCACGCCCAGCACAGAGCCCGATGCAGGGGCTCGAGCTCACGACCCTGAGATCACAACCTAAACCGAAATCAGGAGTCAGATGCTGAAATGGACTGAGCCACCCAGGCGCCCCCAGAATTTCCAATTTTTAAATAGGAACTCCAAATTCAATTTTTACTTGAAATCACTGATGTTTATATGTTGGCCAGTAATTTAAATTTTTTTTAACAAAAGAAGGAGGAGGACGCGAACCCAGGGCTGCCATTCCTCCAGCTGCAGCCCAGACCCGGCCCACGGGAAGTGAGGTTTGCCCCCTCGGTACTTTCTCATGTCCGCTTTTGTTGGAGGTTCATACCGCTTGCTCTCTCTCTGAAGGAGAGTTGGTTGGCTTCACGTGATTTTTTTCACCCTAAAAGAAAGCCAAAATAGCAGTCAACCCCTGGACCTAAGAAGTCAATCCAGGCTGTGCCCACTTGTGAACCCGGCCGTTTTCTGTGAATGCACCTCCCCTCCACATCACCTCTTCTACCCTGGTCACTGTCATCACCTCGTTTCCTAAACAAGAGGGATTCAGATGTAACAATTCAGAAACTATTCCTGAATAGGACTAAGGGAAAAAGCAGGTAATGAGAGTATTTTACATCACAAATGGAATCTTCTGTAACCGCCTGATGACAAGCAAATGGGGTTCTCTGTTTGTGTCTTTTATAAACTGCCTGGTCTGAGCTGGGGATAAAAGAGAGAGAGAAAGAGAGACAATGAATAGGCTTTTATTTCAAAGAGAACATCTGCAAAGCATGGTCCTACATTAAAAATAAACAGAAAACAGCCACTAGTCTGGGGGGGGGAAAAAAAAAAGATTTCCCATTACATCTCTAATTAATAAAGCCCCATTTCACAAGGAAAGAAAAAAAACAGAAAGAGAACAACTTTCCCACATCCCCAAAGAGAGGATGCTTAATGAGGTAACCCCTGGATTATTTGATCCGTCTAATCTGGTTTTAATACTATCCTTAAATAATGTATACATTAGCTCTCCACCACCAAAAACATTTGTTTATTTTATTAACGTGAGTCCAGTTGAGTGCTAAGACTCTGCGAAATTATCATGCTGTCCTTGGGCTCTGTTTTTATTGCTTGTCTCCTTGCTCATTATAAAATGATTAGCTGTCTCCACTGCCCTTTTGAATTGCTGTTTGGGTTGCAATGCAGTTCTGTTCCCCGGGTTCTGAGCAGGCGAGTCTTGATTCGGGGTTAAGTTAACAGAGTCATTATGGGCCCATCTGGGAACTCATTCATCATGGTTAATTCCAGGTGCAACACATGGGGGACTCACGGACACAGTCAACATGAAGCGAACGCTCATGAATCCAAGAGATGCACATG
Organism: Leptonychotes weddellii; assembly: GCF_054177405.1. Classification (NCBI taxonomy): domain Eukaryota; kingdom Metazoa; phylum Chordata; class Mammalia; order Carnivora; family Phocidae; genus Leptonychotes; species Leptonychotes weddellii. The sequence continues at coordinate 23,414,454 of NC_138373.1, forward strand.
AAGGGTCCAGACCCAAGTCCAGAAGATGGGCCGGAGGAGCCCCATCACTGTAGGAGCGATGGAGAGAGCAGCCGAGACCATCAAGAGAGGGCCCTGTAACTGTGACTGCCACTCAGACCCAGGGCACAGTTCTTCCTAACGTCTCACTGAAATCCTCTCTACTCGAACACTGGAACAAAATGGCACCACTGCTGACCAAAGGAGCAGAGTATCTTCAAACTGGGGAACCCAACGTTTCCCAAACTTTGGTCATTCTGGCACCCCCTCCTTAGTCATTCGCCATCCAAACCGAGGCCAGGATTAGGATTAGAATTAGGGCTTGGTACTATTACTCATGCATGCTCATTATGTTTAACCAACTTCTCTCAAATGCCACTTTACTTGCAGGCTAAGTGCTAAGAGCCCCAAGTTGTCATTTCGATTTTCCCTAATGCACATTTAAAGAACTACATAGTATTACAATTTTTAAAAATATTCACCCAACAAGACACAAAAAGATGAAAGTGACTGAAAGTGACGGTTTGTGTCCCTGACAGTGCTGGAAGCCAAGCCACGGTGTTTCAGAACGTTCCAGTCTTCCACCTGCTGTGACCAGCTCTCTGACAACTCTCCACATCCCGAACCGTGTTATTGTGGGGCAGGGTTGGGGGGAGCACATGAAGTGGAAGGCAGACAATTCAAAACAGCGTGTTCGCCGCATGCCCAACAAAGGGGAAACCGTTAACCAAACTGTAGAACGCATGGGTCTATTTTTGTTGAGGACACTGCCTTCAAAATGGCCTGATCCTTGTGAGAATTTGCATCTTCTGGGTACAGAGCAGCAGCGAGGGAGGGAAGGAAACCTCCATCGTGCCCAGGGGAAGCAAAAGCAGTCGAGGTAAATAAGTGCTGTGAATAAACCACATGGGGATAATTGAAAGGTGACCACAGACACTTATTTTTGGCTCATCACAGTGAACACGGAGATCTTCTAAACAGAGGTTGCAAATTCAGCAGTCCAAAGGGGCCAGTTAGGCATCACAGGAGAAAGAAAAGATCCAGGTGTGTGCGTGGGGGCGTGGGGGTCTCAGGAATCTGGAGGGTCTCGGGGACAGCCCCTCCCCCGCTGGGCCAGTTGAAAAACAAGCAAGGATGGGGGCGCAGTGCTGTCAGATCTCGTGACTTTCTAAAAGGCATGCCCATAATCCCCATGGTCTTACAGCATATCTTAATCCTTAAGTTTCGGTGCCTTTTTATTTGAACCTACAGTGTGGGCCAAACCAAACCTACCCACAGGCCATGAATCTGAGGGCCTCTCTTGCAAACATCTGTCATGATGGGGCTGCAAGAGGAAGGAGAACAGGAGCCCTGATCTCGGGCCAGAGCTGGGGCCCATCACCAGGCCCTGCCAGCTGGGTGCCTTTCTTGCTCCTACAACGCAGATGAGGAAACTGAGCCCCTCAGAGGTGAAGTAACGCATCAGGTATGAAGGGCAGAGATGGGCTGTGAACTCCAGATGTCAGAGCCCTGCCCCGGCACCACCCTAACCATCACATGACAGGCCTCCTAGGCCCTGCTCCCCTTGCAAACCTTAGGCAGCTCACTGCTCATCCCCAGGCTCCTTATTAAGCTGTAAGAAGAGCTTGAGCCCCATGAGTGGAGCAATCTAGACCTCATGTCTGGCAGTCTGGGGGCAGTGGGAGCCTTGAGGGCTTCCAGGCCCCTGAATCACACTATTCCTGTGCAGAGGACACCTTCCTCTTGCGTCCAAGAGGCCACTCTGGGGAAGCGAGATCGGCAGTGCATCTGGCTAGGATGTGAAAGGAACCTCTGAGTAGCAGCAACGGCCCAACCCTTCCCCTGCTGGGCTGGTCCTCCTGAGGGCAGGGGGCACATCTGTCCTGTTCATGAAGGTTGTGCCAGTGCTGGGCACAGTGCCTGGCAGGCTCTCACTGCTGGAATGGAGGATGGGTAGATGGATGGACGGACGGACATATGGATGGACGCACGCACGTAGAGATGGATGGGTCCATGGATAGGTGGATGGATGTAAGCGCATCTGCACTTATGAATGAACAGATGGGAGGGGAGGGAGGGTGGGCCAAGGGACTTACTGAATTGGACAGAGACCAGGAACGTAGTCTGTGGAGTCACCACCAGCCTTCAATCCCTATAACTGACCACTTCTCAGCTGTTCAACCTTTATCCGACTTCTTGCCTTAGTTTTTATGACTTGTAATCAGTAAAGCAGAGATGAGACGAATCACCTTTAACGTGAAGCATGTTGTAAGAATTCCGAAGATCACGCCTTCCTACAGCATCTGGTAGAAGGTAAACTTTCAACGGAGAGAAATCCTCCTCACCCTCCCCATTGTTAGCATTACAGTTACAATGTCTATGCCCCATGAGTAAGGGACCGCTGCATACATCTCTCCCCGTGAACTTGACTCCTTCGGGCTTAATCAATGTTGCTCGTGGCCAAGGATTACAGGAAAGGATTAGCTGGGAGGAGAAATGCTAGTCATTAGCATCCACAGACACATTAGCCTGGATTAGATTTCCAGGTAAGCCAGCAGTCATCTGGGCTGGGACAAACCAGGCCAGAGACAGAACAAACCCATTTCCCTGTCCACAGAGGGCCCTGGAGGGCGAGATCCTCCTCCAAAAGAGACTCAAGAAATGCCCTTCTGTGCCCCCTCTGCCCCACCCGGCTGGGGGTCTGGGCTCCCAGGCCCTGATTCTTTTTTTTTTTTTTTTTTTTTTTAAGATTTTATTTATTTATTTGAGAGAGAGAGAATGAGAGAGAGCACATGAGAGGGGGGAGGGTCAGAGGGAGAAGCAGGCTCCCCGCCGAGCAGGGAGCCCGATGCGGGGGACTCGATCCCGGGACTCCAGGATCACGACCTGAGCCGAAGGCAGACGCTTAACCAACTGAGCCACCCAGGCGCCCCGCCCAGGCCCTGATTCTAACAATGCCAGTCTCCCTGTCCACGACAGCGTTGAGCCAGTTAAGGTGACACCCATCCACCCTCCCTGCCGCCCTCTTTTCAACACCTTCAGTGGGGGAGGAGGCAACCCTAACCACGGGGATCAGAGGGGCACAACCTGATGAGTATCTGTGGGCAAACGGGTAGTTTCTGTTGCAGGCGGAAGGAAGTGCCCACAAAACAATCAGCCTGTGAGTTCTTAGAGATACCTCCCTGCTTCCCCCAGGGTCTTGGGGGGCTGGCTCCTCATGGGCTCCTCCGGAGAGAACCACAGAGCAGCTGAACTGGGCGGGTGGAGAAGCAGGAAGCCCACTGAGGATGAATGAAAGGCTGTTTCCACTGGCCCAGGAGCCTTGAAGAGCACCCTCCTTCCTTCCTGGCTAGAGAGAGCTGAATTCAAAACTCCTTCCTCCGGCCAACTCAGCAGTTCCAGTTCCACCCTCGTATGTACGCTGCATATTTCAGTATCAGGTGATACCTTCCATTCCAGGACCATAACATCCTGTGCTGGGGGCTGGGCTTCCTGACTGAATCAACTACCTACGTGCCTCCTTAAATGAGTTCTGCGGTTCTAAGGTTAGGGACCTTCGCAAGCTGCTTATAAGAGGGAGGGTGTAGAGCAGAGCGGTTAAGAGCCCGGATTGCCTGGGTTTAAATCCTGGCTCTGCCATTTATAACCGACCCTGGGAAAGCTGCTTAAGCTTCTTCCTCTGCCTCAGTTTCCTCCGTAGTGTGAGGTTTCAATGAGTTAACGCTTGGAAAACACCCAGGACAGGGCCTGGTTATAGTAAGCTCCAGGACTGTTGGCTGTGGCAGCTAGAATACACATTTGCTAAAGGAATAAAGGAGTTAATGCATAAGAAGGGCTTCAAACGGTGCCTGGCACATTGTAACTGCCCTATAGAGACTCATTACTGTTATTATTACTCCCTATTTGTGTCATTATTTAGGGGTCTGATTCCACGAAAACTGCCTATCTGCTCCTTTTTCTAGGGTTGGCACATTTTTGGAAATCTACAGTAAGAAGGAAGAAAAGCGGTATGAAGACTTTCAGGAATCATTTGGCTGCGTTTGGAGTTTTTCAAAGAACTGCGCAGACACAGCGCTCAGAAACCCGTAGGTCGACTGGAATAAGGCAGACCTGGGTTTGGATCCCAGCTCTGCTGCTCCCCCAGCCCTGCACTCTCGGTGAGCAAGCTGCTTTGCCTCTCTGAGCCTGTTCCCTCATCTCCCAGATGGGGCCAGCAACAGTCCTATCCCACACAGCCGGGGAGATTCACTGAGACGGTAAGGTAATAACCGCAAAGTCCTCGTTAACTCCTGCCGTGCAATCAGGGGGAGCATCTTAATAACAATGTATGCAAAACATCTAAAGGAGGCTTGGCATACAGCTGGCACTCAATAAATATTAGTGCTCCTCCCTCGACCACATTCCATCCTGCTCTGCAAGGCTGGGACACACACAAGCAATGGATCTACTCTCCTGCCCTGGATTTCACCCAAACCCGACTTTCCATGGGAAAATAAATAATCGCAAAAAATTGCTTATTTCCAAACATACTAAGACTTTCTTTTCAAGAACAACAGCTCACATTGGAGCATTTTCATGTGCCAGGCCCCAAAAGCAGTTCACATGTATCAGTACATTTCATCCTCACATGACCCTCTGCGGGAGCCCGGATTTTCAGAGGAGCAGAGCAGAAGGACTTGCCCAAGGTCAAGGAGATGGCAAAGAGCAGAGCCTGACCTGAACCCATCTGTGTCAGACGCAGGGACACTTAACGGTCTCTTTCCTGGGCGCTGGGGCCTGGCACACATCACCTACGACTTTTTCCTCCTGCTCCCACGCCTTTTCCTTTGAACTTGGGTTTTGTTGGGGTTAAGCTTATGTTTTACTTTTAGTTTTCCCCAAGGTATTTTCTTGTTGGTTCTGATAGATGGGGACCAGGGTCCACAGAAATGGGGGAAATGCAAAGAAAACAGGGAGCATTCTCCTAAGTGACAAGACAGGGCAGTGTTCACCAAGAGACAGAGAGGAGGTCAGCCCTTACACCATGCACCCTATGCAGTCCAATGATGTGGGCACCGTGCGTTTTTGTCTTTGTGCATGCAGATTTATGGCCCCACTGACTACAAATAGCTCCGGGTGAGAGGGAAGCTCCTGACTACAGAGATATTCTTAAGGATATTTTGTTTTCTGGGGAAACACACACACACATACACACACACACGCACGCGTGCACAATGTCAGATATCTGCCCCAGTTCAAAACACCAAATTTCCTTTCCTATTAAAACCATGGATCAAAGCTGGACAATCCCCAGCAAACAGGGACTAACGCTGTGGCTTCTTATTTGCAAAACAGCAAGTATTTTGTCACGTAAACTTTGAGAAGATTAAAAAGAAAAAGAACTGATAAACGAGAGAGAATATCTAGAGTGTGACAAGACTGGAAGGAAAGGAAATGTACATATACAATTACATATATACACCTATGTGTCTAATAATTTCTACTTTTATTTATCTGTTCATTTAACATTTTCCAGTATATGATTAAGCAGATGGCAATATTTGCAGTAAGATAAATATTGTTCAGTGATGCGTATTTCTGTATACAAAGTGTAATACGTTGCTCAAACAAAATAAAACCCTATTGAGAGTGTGAAAAAAAGAAAACCCAACCATCAATAAAATACCCTCTGTTCTCTCTGGTCTCAAAACATTTGGATCGAAAGAGAAGCCACACCTCTCAGGCTGTTAGAACCAGAGGTGATCTCGATACAGTGAACCAATTTTTCAGTCACTGCTGACGTCTGAAAAACTCCTGAGTTATCTGAGTAATGTGAAGTATGAGGAATTTCTGCCAAAAAATCAACAGTTCCAAGGGGTCAGACGATACAAAAACCCCACTCCACATTAAAGATGCATGTGTATGGAAGGGCGATTAAAAATTCGGCTCCTCGAATGAAACTTACTGTGTAGCACTTTATCTAAGGGCACAAGGAATAAATGTGACTTCAAGAGGATCGCTGGAATCGAAGGGAAAGAAAATAAACGTTCGCTACGTGAACACACACAGCTCTCTTTCATTTGTCCCCAATCCATCCAGAACCTGGAGTGTGATCTTTTTGACACTCTCCCCAGTGTGTTCCCTCCCTTTATAAGGGAGCCCATCTGTTTCTTAAATTCTGAGATGGCAGTCAAATCCACAGCTTACAGGAGACCCAGTGAAGGTCTCGGTGTCTCAGCCACAGCTCTGCTCCAATCCACCCGATAGTTCTAATATTTAAGAGCTCTGGAGGAGGCGGAGAGGGCAAAGGAGCTTGCAAATCTTTTATAGATACGTCCATCTTGTCACCATCCTCATGCCGTCTCTGACTCTGCTTGAGAAACTGTGTGTTTCTTCTTGGCTCCTTAAAATGCACCAAAAATACAATCAGGTCCCTCCAATGGGGCGCTGCTCCCCAGACATAAAAGGCGGCAAGTGCAGAGGCTCTGGGACGGTGGGCACAAGGAAGCAGCAGGGTCTTGCTTAGAAAATGCTCTGGACACAGTGCCTGCCGGACACTCTTTGGGACACAGCCACCAGCAGCACCACCGCCACCAATGGGGCCACAGACTCTCTCTGCCTGCAGGAATTGCACCTGCCCCACTCCACCCTGCCCCCACCCTCCAGAGAGCTCAGAGATGAAGCACCATGTCCCAAGCATGTGTCTCACCAGTTCTTTAAGAGAGCCATCTGGAAAATCACAGGGATTTTTTTTTTTTTTAAAACATCCCACTCCTGAATCTATCTCCAAGGCATCACGCTAGCAGCCCCAACAGGGTCTGCCGACAAACCACATGTTGCGAGGGCCTGAGTGGCTTGCGAAAAGGTCTGGTCCTCTCCCAGCCTGCGGCCCAAGCTCAGGCGTGTCGTTGGACTTTGGGAACAGCCTGCCCCCTTCTGGTCTCCTTGAGCTCCATGGAAGGGCAGGGGCTTGGGTGGGCACGGCTAGAGGAGGACCCACCCCCGGGCCCTCCAGCATGTCTGCGCTGTGATTTCAGGATCTAGCAAGGCATGGGGGTAGATGTGGGGCAGGGCAAGAGAGGAGACAGACGAGCAGTTAAAATAAAATACAAATCCAGGAGACATAACAGTTCACAACAGCTCAGTAGACACCCTCAGAGAAAGGGGGAGGACCAAACAAACAAACAAACAAAATCTATGTCTATAACAGAAGGTGAAGAAATTGACACCTGGGGAGATGGGGGTGGGGGGGGGTAGTAATTAAGCCTGCAGATGAAAGCAGAGTTTCAAAAAGCAGTGCAACTCTGCTGCTGAAACTGGCATGCCAAAAGGAATAAAAAAAGGAAATGGCAAGCTCCCACCTATCTTCCCAACTGCAAACCTCTCTGCGGCTGAGCTGGGAGGAGAAAGAATAGGATACTGAACTGAGCACACACAGACGGGGTGTGGACGAAGTACTCAAAACATCCAGGACGCAGGAAGAAATCCAGGCCTCCTTCCTTCTCTCCGCTTATTTCAACAGGTGGTCTTTGCACCCAAAGATATACCTCCTGGTGCCTGTCAACCCCAGACGCAAAGGGTACAGGAAGCCTCATGCCACCGTGTTCAGCCTACATGTTCCCACTCTGGGCCAGCAGGGCTGGTCCTGAACCCCCTTGCACCGCACCTCCCAGTAGGGCTCCAAATCCAGACCGAACCTCGAATCACATTTCTGCCCAAACACATCACAGTTCACCCCAGGAGTTTAAAGGCAGCGCCTGGGAGTACCCTTCTCTGGAACTAAAAGGCCACAGGACATTGGGAATGTTCTGGCTCTCCATCAGGAATCTCCCTCCACACCCCTCCCCACAAACAAGGGGAAGACGTCCACCTGCTACCCACACAGACAAGCGAGCAACGTGAAATGCCACCATGTCACCTCCTGGGACACAAAGAGCCGCACTCCAGCAAAGAGGGTCACCGCTGATTCCAAGGAAGTTTAACAGATCAGAAAGCATCACGCTGTGTCTGAAGGCACTCTTCAGAGAGGGCTCCCAGGGCGACAAACGACACAGACATGCATTCAGTGCCTAAGGATCCTGAAACTAACCCCTAGCATCTGATGTCCCCCCAAGAGCTAGGAGAACCCCTGTAGGCAAATGGCATGAGGAAGATAGAGACACACTGCACATCGTTATTCCTTAGGACAGACACTCACGCCCACAGGGCACAGCGAGCCTGGCCCAGAGCTGGGGACTCTGACCTCCGGTCCTGCGTGTCCTAGCTCAGTGGGCTCAGCAGGGCAGCCCAGAGAAGGTGTGAAAGACATCCCTGGAGAAGTTGGGGACAGGATAGAAAGACACCCACATGGCCCCAGAAGATGGACAGAAAAACCAGTGTCAGAGCTCAGACTGTTCACACCCAAGGAAGGCAAAGAAAATCCAGAAGGGCCAAAGTCGTGATGATGTGGTCAGATACACAGCTGGTGACACTGATTGGCTACACACAAGACGGAGAGCCAGGGACAGCCATCTAGGAGAAGGGGCCATGCCCTGACCCTGGACAGCTGGGTGAGGAAAGTCAGAGAGGGCACTGGGAGAGGACAAGGTTAGAGACGGAGAAGATAGAGACACGAGCAGCACAGACAGCCAGAGATGGCAGACAGGAGACCTAAAGTAAGACCAGGCGCCCAAGCCTGAATCTTGATTCAGGGAGATGGCTGGGGATTTGGGACACCGATGCCAGACCCCATCTCAGGCCCGGAAAAGACAAGGAGATGGCAAGCAGGGAACGGAGTTGTCTGCACTCAGCTCAGCAAAAACCAAAGAGATGCTGTGAGCACCACCCATGAGCAGCGGCTGAGGATCCCGGGCACGATCCACGCACTCAGACAGTGAGCAAGGCACCAACACCCACATGCATAGTGCAAGTCGGGGCGCCCAGCAAGAGTGACGGGGAACAGGAACCCGGCCAGGCTCCGGTAACCCCCAAAGCGCCTCCTCTGGAGATAACTTCCCCAGACCCCAAGAGGGCAGTCCACAGACTCGGGATGGGGCAGCCCACTGGCCCCCTCCGAGCCTCGGCAGGAACCCCGCCCCGGCTTCCAGGGAAAGAGACAGGGAACCGGCAAGCTTGGGGAGTCCCAGTCTGATGCCCGGGGTTCAAGGGCTGCGGGGGGAGCGTGGGGTCAGGGCTGCCTCCTCCTCACCCTCCCTCTCTCCCTCCCTCCCTCCGGGACGCGAGCCGAAAGGGCATCTTACCAGCGCCCGCGCGGGCAGTGCCCCCCGACTGGCCGGCTGCTGCGCTCGGGGTTCTCCGGGGCCGCCTCCCCGCGCCCGCGCCGGGGCCCCCCGTCCTCCGCCGCCGCCTCGGGCTGCAGCCGGCCCGGCGGGCAGGTCCCGGCGCTCCCGGCGCGGGGCCGGGGCCGGGGGCGGTTGCTCCGCGCCGCCGGCCGCTGCGCCCCCGCGGCGCTCCCCGGCCCCGGAGTCGAGGCTGCTGAAATTCCACACGACCAGCGTCTGCAGCAGCAGCACGGTGAGCGCCGCGAGCAGCGCCGAGTGCGAGCGCCGGGCCAGCCTCCGGGCGCACGGCGCCGCCACCATCTTCGGAGCGCGGCGGGCGAGCGGGGCGCGGGGACCCCGGGCGCTCCGGGCCGCCCCCGCGCTCCCCGCGGCTCCCGCGGCCGCCGGCTGCCGCTCGGGCTCGCGCTCGGGCCGCCGCCGCCGCCGCCGCCTCGGCTCGCCGCTGCTCCTCCTCCTCCGCCGCCGCCGCCGCCGCCGCCTCCACCGCCGCGGCGCGGAGTTTTCAGACGGGCAGGGACCCGGACGTCACCAGGAGGAGGGGAAGGCGGGGAGGCGGGGAGCGGGAGGCCGCGGAGGGGGCCGCCGGGCGCGCGCGCTCGGGGAGGGGGCGCGCAGGGCGGGCGGGGGCCTGGCCCGCGGGGCTCCCCTGCCCACAGCCCTCCGCGGGGGGAGGGGGGGTGGCCGGACGGGGGCTTGCGGGGGGGCGGGGGGGGGGACGCGGGCCGAGGCGGCGAGGGGCGGGGCCTGGAGGCGGAGCAAGGGAGGAAAAAGGAGGAGGGAAAGGAAGGGGGTGGGGGCGAGCGGAGAGGACGCACGCCCCCCACGACAGAGTAGGAGTGGGGTGGGGGAGAGGGGGACAGTTTCCACGGCGGGGTAAAGGGGCGAGGGCAGAAAAGCAGGGGAGCTTTGGGTGAGGATGGACGCGCTCCGCATCAAGGGGAGGTCAGGAGGATTTGGGGGTCCGGAGATCCTGCCTTCCCTGTGGGACGCCAGCACGAGGCAGCTGAGTGGGGCGGACTCCCCGCCCTGGAGTTTGCCGGCAGGTATACGGGCACAAAGACTGCCGGGCAGGAGGAGACGTGAGAAACGTATCAGGAGTGTCGGAACCGGGGTAGGGTCTCACGCAGCGGGTCCCTGGATCCCTCCCTGGCTTGAAGGGGCAGGGAGGAGGCTATGAATGAGTCTCTGTGAGTGACTCCTGAGTCACACCCCACCCTCTAGAGCCAACGATGTACTAAGTGCTTTACTGAGTCACTTCTCTGGTCCCTAAGGACGAGCAAGCCAAGAGACTCCAAACCCAGTTGGCAAGCAAGTGCTTTCGGTGGTAAGGGGGGACCCAGTGGAGTTTCTCAACCTTCAATGGCTTCAAGGTCCAAAGTCTGGCCCCTGAGCTTTCATCTAGGTCTTTCTTCCAATCCATTCCGAAGCCTGCCTTCCTGACCGTGCAGGGTTCAGCTCCTGGGGCAATGGGTCTTGCTTTGCAAAGTGTAGTTCTTTCCCATCTGGGCTGGACTGTCCCAGTGACCTTGAGCCAGGAGGACTCCTCCCTGGGCCGGAGCTTCCTTCTCTGTCAAAGAGAGCTCAGACTGATCATCCCAACGGACTCAAGTTTCATCCCCAGCCTTCTCTGACTCAGTCTTTCCAGTCTTTCTCTCCCTTGTCCTCTAGCCCAGGGCTTTATACACAGCCACCCTGAACACACCACACGTGGACAGAGGGGGGAGGGGGTGTCCCAGACAGGACTTAGCACTATGAGAATAGAACAGCAGATCAAATCCCCAGCTTGTAAATGAGGGACTCCGGGGTGGAGGGTGGGGGGTGAATGCTTTGCATCTTGTCTGCTGTGCTTTTAAACCTCAACCTAATTTTTAAAGAGAAGAGAGTGGAGGAATAAACAGGATCCATCAGAGAAGGAGGCAGAGAGGGGAAAGAGATGGTTTCACCCACTCAACAAGAATCCATGCATATCAAACTTGTGTCTCACACTGGGGCCAGGTGCAGGGACCCAAAGGTGAGTAAGGCTCAGTCTCCCCTTCAGCAAGCTTGGGGTCCAAAGGGGATCCAGATGTAGATGTTGGTCATTAAAGAGCCATGAGGTCAGTGTCACTTTAGAGATGTGCACAAAGTGCTATTGGTTCATGAGGGTGGGGTGGTAGGGACCACCTAGAAAATGCTTTCTGGACCCACAGAACAAGCCAACCCACTTCCCTGAACTGACAGTATAAACTGTCAGCTAGTGGGGATTCTAAACTGCAGACTAGACTCAGCCTTCAGGGTATCTACAGCCTGGCCAGACATATGGACAGGCATAGGGGAAGTCCCTTTGGGCTCAGCCCACCTAACCAGGAGTGAAATAGAACACAGACAAGCTCTTTGGCTTTCTGTCATCTGTTTATCACTTGGGAATATTTTGGTTATAAGGAATAAAACCTCTATTCTAACTGTCTTAAAAATAAGAGTTTAGTGGATCATGTAACTGAGTATTTCAGAGTAAAGACATCAGGCGAGGTTTGATCCAGCAACTCAGAACTATGACTTCGAATTCCTTTTCTTTCCATCTCTCCTCTCTGCCTTTCAAGGGGTCTGTTTCATTCTGAGGCTCTCTCTTCATGTCACAACCTGGCATCAGTTGCTGAGACTACTTGTGTCCTCTGTTCATTTCTAGCCCACAGGAAGGAGGGTCTGTATTTCCCAGCATTCTCCTCAAAGGTGCAGAGATGCTGGTTGCCTCTAACCAAGCAGGGTAGCCAGGAACATAGAATGCGCTGATCAGCTTGGCCAAGGTCCCATCTATCACCACCGTTGGCACTGGGGAGCAGCCACCTTCCGGATGTTCTATAGGGATCAGGGTCTTATGGGAAGGAGGGAATAAGTACAGGGGAGGCAGGCACCATAATCTATTCCGTGGGGCCACTTTGATGCTACATGACCTTGGGCAAGTCATTCCCCTCCAAGGACTTTGGTTTCTTTAATGCCAAATGATGGACTGGATGAGATGGTCCCCAAGATCATCATGTCATGTCCTCAGAACTCTTCCTCAGTGTCTAAACAAAGCTTCCCAATCCTAGCAAAGGCTGCCCTGGGGACCCTGGGCATCCACGCCCTCCAGCCCGTCTTTGCTTCAAGGTCTCTGCTGCATTTTTCCTCTAAGCAACAATGATGTTATCTGCTTCCTGCACATGACACGTTCAACCATGGTGTTCCGGGGCCCATGCTCTGGTTCAGCTCCCTTGGGGGCCGCTGGCTGAGAGAGTGAGGTTAAGGATCCAGGCCCCCAAGTCTCTGGAGAGAGAGAGTGAGAGAGAGAGTTGTTTGTTTATCTCAACTCATAAAAAGCCATGTGAGAAAAAGGTTTAAAAGCTCCGGGCAGGTTATGGATGCCATAAACCGCTTATGTGAGGTTTTTAGGATGATAAATCACCTGAGATAGAAGGGCAGGCAGGCAAGCTCCTAGGGTCGCCAAGACTATTCCTCCTGCCCTGAGACAGACAGGACCTCAAGCATCTGTAGGAGACGGGGCTGGGGTAGGCAAGGGGCAGTGGCCGTAGCAACAGCATCAAGTCTCTTTAGAATTTGTAAAGCTCATTCAGTCATTCAACACAGATATATTGGACCCTATTATGTGCCAGGACCCATGCTGGGCAAGAGAAAAATGGATATGAAGAAGATTCCCTAAGGATTTTTCCTTTTTGATACAGCTCCTACTCTCACATTAACTGAGAGCCTGAGCTGTAAGAAGTTCCAACTGATGTGTGGGATTCCCTCCACATCCCCACCCCCAAATCTTGTTTGATCATCACTTTCCAATGAGGGGAGAGAAGATCAGGCAGCAAGGAGTTTTGAGCTCTTGGGTGTGCCCAGCGCGAAGCTAGGAGCCAGGAGGGAAATCAGGGAAGAACGGTCTTCACCTTCAGGGAGCTATCAGACAGATGCCCAGCTCTCCTGCTTTGTATCTGAGACTTTTAGCATCAATTAAGTTCCTTATGCCTTGGTTTCCTCATCTGTAAAATGGGGGGATAATAATAGGGCCTTTCTCATAGATTTCTTATAAGGATTAAATGAGATAACCCATGTAAAGGGTTTTTCTATAGAGACCTGAACATAGTAAGCGCTCCATAAAAGGCATTGTTCATTTCGTTAATAACAGTAGGGCAGTGTCAGTTATGAGTGTCCAAAGGTATCAGAGGGGCGAAAAAAAGGGTAGTCAGGGAAGGCTGCCTGGAGGAAGCGGCACTAAATCTAGCCCTCCATTTTGATAAAAGACTCCCAGTATCCCAAAGGGCAAGGACCTCTTCTGTCTCTGGTACTCTGCATAGTGCAGGACATGGAGTAAACCTCGGGCATAGAATGGAGCTTACAAGTTGGCAGAACCCACCACCATGTTGGCAACTTTTTAGTCGTGTGATTTTAGGCAAGTTGCTTAACATTACTGAACCTCAGTTTTCCAATGTGTAAAAGGTGAAGAAAAATAATGCTTACGTCTTAAGGCTGCTGGGGGGTGGGGTATGGGATCAGGGTACGGTATAAAACAAAGTGCCATGTATTCCGTACAAAATGTTGGCCCTGGCCAGCGTCAGTACTGATGGAAGGTTAGCCTGGCTGTGGTGGCAGGCTGGTCTGTAGAGAAATGCTCTCCCCTCCTCTCAAGTACTCCTGACAGAAGGTACCAGAGAGCGAGGGCATGACATGCCTTCTTCTGAATTTAAATAAACTTCAGCCAAAGAGTCACATGTAGTCAAATACGTGGGTTGTTTTTTGTTTTTTGCTTTTCTTTAATCTTAATCTGCCTTCATCTTAATGTGTCTGTTTCTTTTTGGTTTCTTAGAGCCTGTTTTTACCCAGGCTCTGTTTTGACCCTGACTCTGCTCTTAAAAAATTTAAAAACTCCCCCTCCGTTTCACTTCAGCATCAAACAGAAGTCATAAACATGGGTCACCTGTTTCGCAGTGTCAGGGGGAGGGTTACGCACAGAACACCGTCGCATTGCTAGGAACCTCTGGTTCTTTCAGACAAGTGCATGCAAGCACCATGATTCCTGGGCAGGTGGAGGGCAGAGGAGCCAGGACGCCGGAAGCCCCCCGGTACACGAGGCCACAGACATGCATCACCTGCACCCCCCCCCCCACTCCACCCAAGAGAAGGAAGCAGCCTCTGATCAGACCACAGACGTAGGTAGGCGTCGCGTCCTGCCAGACACCCAGCTGTGCTTTTGACACAGGCTGCGGTTCCAGGGAATCGGCCACCCCGTGTATCAGCAGAGGGAGCTCTAGGTAGCAGATAACTTTCCTCTGACAGCATACTTTCCTGTAGGAAAGATCTGGAGACAGCAAGGAAAAGCAGGAGTCCTAAGCGGAGCTGCCATCCATCCTGCGCCGAAGGGACCCCCAGCCATCTGCAAGGGCAGCGTGTGCGGGTGGGGCTGGGCGTGATGGAGGACAGGGGACACGCCGGCTGAAGAAAGGACAGGTGGATATCAGGAACCACCACACTGCCTACGGGTTATCTGACCTTGCACAGTACCAGCACTTTGAGCCCTGAGGTCTCACAGCCTTTATACTACCCTCGAAGGCTGTGATGTTTGAAGAAAGGACCCACTCCAGGTCCAGTTAGCAGACGATCTTGGCAGGCATTTTTTGTTTTTCTTTAAAATAAATATTTGTCGTGTGTAGTCCCAGGGACTGTAGGTGATAACGATGACGACAAGCACTTACTCAATGCCAAGCCCTGTGTTCAAGACTATGACAAATAATAATCCCCAAATATCTGCTGAGAACCCCCTCGATGCCCAGGACAGTGCTCCTGCTGAGGATGCAACCGTGAATAAGACACAGCTGGTCCCTGACCTCATGGAGCTTACTTACATTCTAGTGTGGGGGCACAAGGGCCGAGACCAGTAAATACAGATGTACGCAGGTAACACCAGAGAGCGATGAGTGCTCTGAAGGAAGTAAAAAGGAGCCATCTGCTAGTGACTACAATAGGGCAAGTTAAAAAAGGCTGGTCGGGGGGCCCTCACGGCGGAATGCCATTGGAGTGTTTCCTGCACTGTCTCACGAAACGTGACCTTTCAGAGGGGTCTGATTCTGTTCAAGCACCAAGTATCACCTGTCTGGTGAATAAATAACGGCAGATCTACTTTTTTTAAATGTATATACATGCCTTTGAGATGGGTAAATGAAAAACGCTGCTTAATTCATAGTAGTTCCGTAATTTTGAATTTTCTCAAACCCTGGTTAATAAAAACTCAGCTGTTGGCCAGTGTGACGGGGAATTGGAAATGGGTCAGAAAGAAGTCCGTAAACATAGAAAGGTTGAAAAGATACCATCTTACAAAAAAAAAAAAAAAAGATTGGGAGAAACTGCTGCATTAAATCACAAATATTTTTTGTCCAAATAGCCTTTTATTTTATTAACTTGACCCTCAGCCCTCTCAAAGGTTCTCTGTGTTACAGACGTTTCCGCCTAGCCCCTGTATCTTTGCTTTGGTAGGTTCAGCCTTGTCCCCACAAACTCATCTCCTGTCTCGTTCACAGACTCTGTTCTACACCCGCATCTCAACCCACATTTTAGCTACTGTGATTCTTCAGTATCTTTCGAGCATCTTTTGCTTGTAAACCTCAGGAATCCATTCCAAAAAGACTTAAGGGAAAAAGCCATTTATTGGAAGCATATCGAATATGCTGGAGTCTGCTAGCTGCCTTCCAAACATCTAATGTTCCCTTCTTGCTTGATAAAGAATCTTGATTTATTTAGGGTGATGGTGTGCCCAAACAAAGCAATGGTTCTCAGCTTTCCTTGTAGTTGAGGGTGATCGAAGAAGAAAGAACAGTAAACATCACTGTGAAGCATCCAAGAAATCCTTTGGGAGAGGGTGCTAAATCAGTTGGGATGAGTGCCCTTTCTGTCTGGAACGTAGGAAGGATAGCTGGAACTCCAGCAGCCATCTTGTGTCCCTGAGGATAGAAGCCAGTGCTAGAGATGATAAGCCAGAAAGACAGAAGCGGCGAGGTCCCTGATGCTTTCTGATCAGCCGTATATGGCCTACCATTGGACTTCTTTTCAAACCTGAGAATGAACCTCCCACTGATTGAAGCCACTCTAGCTGAATTTCTATTTCTCTATCTGGTCTGCTGAGGTGTGTGGTGAAATTGAACCATTTCCCTGAGAGAAGGTCAAGGGTAGAGATAGGCCTTGGGAAGAGCTGGAACCAGAGACCCGAACACACAAGTCATGTCCTTCATCTCTTGCCCCTGCTTCTCTCCAAATGCTTGAGTAATTCTCTCTCCAAATGCTTGAGTAATTCTCTCTCATGGCAGACCAATGCCCTCCTTGTATAACAAGAGACACAGCTGCCACAGCTCCTGAGTGTCACATCCCGCAGCCACCACAAAGGGACAGAATCTCCCTCTACAACCATGGGCCTCAAGTGGACCCTTGATGCTGCCCGCCCACTGCCCATTGTGCTGGTTCAGGTGCCCTCCCGCACCTTAGGCTCCGTGTTCACACCCCCTCCAGTTCCTGGTGCTCCTCTCCCTTGCTCACTTGCCGGATGACCTTGACTCCTAGGGGGCTGAGAAAGGAGGAAGCAGGCATAGGAGAGTTCCCAAAAGCTTCCTCAACCTCATTTCCCCACTCCCCTGCTCTGGAGCACTGAGTGACTTTTGATGGACAAACCACCCAGGCTCCTGCCCGAGGCCCCCTCCTCTGCTTGCCACGAGACCACTCCAACTCTTCCTCTCTCTTTCCTCTGTCATCATTGTTCCCTCCACGATCTAAACGTACTGCTACTTCTCTGATTGAAAACAAACACAAACAGTCCTCTCTTGGCCCCACTTCCTTCTCTAGCATCTACCCCGTGTTTCTGTTCCCTTCCCAGCAAGGCTTCAAAAGAGTTGTTAATTCAGGGTCTCCCGTTTGCTCTTCATCAGGCCTATGCCCCCCATCGCCCACCAGCCTTCACACACTCTGGAGCTGCTCTTAAGCGCCTCAGCCCTCTCAGCTCATGAGCTACTCCCAGCCCATATGACCATCCCAACGAAACTGCATGGCCCCCGCCAGCCCTCCTGATTGTCTGGACGTGGTTCTGTCATTTCCTGGGGCACTGGTTACCTTTCGTAAATATATCACTGATTTTAGTTGTTGTTTTTTGTCTGTGTCACGCCACTAGATCACAAGCTCCACGAGAGTACTTTTTGTCTGTTTTGTTCGCTGCTCTACCCCTAGCACTAAGTACCTGGCACCTAGTAGGTGTTCAATTACATCGTGTTGGATCAATGAATGAATCACTTTCTCAGTCACAGTCCAGAAACATCTCAGCAAAGGGCAATCATGGCCCTGGCTTGAGTCTCGCGCTCCCCTGGGAGTCATCAACTGCAGTTACAGAAAGAGAATCCCAGAAGAAGATGGAGAACCTACATGAGTCATGTAACGAGGGGGCCATTTGCAGGAGGGGAAGGACGGTAGATGGCACATACAGGGTGATGGCTGAGAACAAGCCTCTGGCTACAGAACACTCTGGTTTGAATCCTGCATCTACCTGGTACTAACTCTGGGGACTTGCCAAGTTGTTTCCCATCCCTGCTCCTTCTCAGAGGACATCTCACCCTCCTCCTAGGATTGTCATAAAGCTTAAATAAATGATTTAATGGTAAAAAAAAACACTTGGAGCAGTGCAAAGCATAGAGTACAAAAACTGAAAACTATTAGAAAAACAATGGGAGCTTGATAAAATAAATACATATATATTTTAAGAAATCAATACACTCGTTTTCCATGTCAGCAGATAAATAGAAATAAAAATAAGTAAAGGCATAGAGAAATTGCACTGTGCAACCCACAAACTCAATTTAATAGATGTATACAGAAACAAGCTTACCTTAACAGAAAAGAAATATATTGTCTAATATCCATGAAATCTGTCATATGCAATGGACATAAAGAAAGCCTTGACAAATAAAATAGATTTTGCACAAGCCAAATTCTCTCTGATAATAATCTAATAATGTTAGAAATACCTTTTTTATAACTTAAAAATTGAGGAACATAATTCTAGACAACAAAATCCAATCTTTTTTTAAAGCAATAAATAAAAGAACACTTTGTAATAGAATCTATGGAATATAACAAAAGCTGTAGTCAGAGGAAAATTAATAGGCTTCAGTGCTTCCATTAGAAAGAATGACTAATAAAACAAGGGAAATTGTTATGAACCCCAGGAGGTTAGAATATGAACAAAATAAACTCAAAGAAATTCCGAATAGAAAATTAATAACGATAGAATCTGAAAGTAATGGAATAGAAAGCATAAGTAGCAGAAGGGAAAATAAACTCAAAAGCTCATTTTTGAAAATATCAGACTGGATGAAGGGGGTCAAGAGGTACACACTTCCAGTAATATAAAATAAGTAAGTCCTGGAGAGGTGATCTACAGCCCAGTGGCTGTGGTTAACAATACTGGATTGCATATGTGAGAGTTGCTAAAAAAAATAGATCTTAAAAGTTCTCATCACAAGAAGACAAATTTTTTTTTAATTTTTTTATTCTTACATTAATCCCCATACATTACATCATTAGTTTTAGATGAAGTGTTCCATGATTCATTGTGCATAACACCCCGTGCTCCATGTAGAGCGTGCCCTCCTCAATACCCACCACCAGGCTAACCCATCCTCCCACCCCCCTCCCCTCTAGAACCCTCAGTTTGTTTCTCAGAGTCCATCGCAAGAAGACAAATTTTTGTCACTATGTATGGGGATGGGTGTTAACTAAACTAATTGTGGTGATCATTTTGTAATATATACAAACACTGAATCCCTATGT
>NC_138373.1:23434029-23459575 GCF_054177405.1 Leptonychotes weddellii
TTTTTTTTTTTTTAAACTAAGGATGTCCAAACCTTAGCCCTAGATACTCCTCTTCAATTGGTCTGGGTTGTGCCAGGTATCGAACTCCAGATGGTTCTCACATGTAGCCAGGGTAGGTAACCTCTTCTAGAGGAAGTAATGAGAAGCTTTTCAATTCTTTTAAAACCCAGTTCTGATAAAGGTAGTACCAGAAAACTCTAAGTAACTTTTACTTATGAAGAAAGACAAATCTTTTGAATAAATTACTAGCATCAAAGGACTAAAGTGCTATGACCAGGAAGAGTTTATTCCAGGAATTCGAGGCTGGCTTGAGCCAGAGACAGTATCAACATAATCCACTAATTACATCAATATATTAAAGGTGAAGCTGAGAAGCCTTTTGATTAAATTTGGCAGTCATTCCCGACAAGTCACCAACTAAAACCTTAATAGGAAGAAGCCACCTAAATATAATGAAAACTATTGGACAGAAAAAATACGTTTTAAAATGGTAAACTTTTTAAATGTTTAAATAATTTCAGAAGTTCTTAAAATTCATTAAGATGAGAAAATAAAATGAGTGTAAGCATTGGAAGAGAAGAACCTAAACTCTCTTTTTCCTGATGGCTTGCTCTACGTACTAAGGGGAACTAATGGACTCTAGTAAAAAATAAAAGAAGAAAACAGTAATCCTCATAGACTCAAGAAGATCATTTGCAAGGTGACTGGAAACAATAAAATTATACAATATTAATACCTTTTCTACATATGAACACCAATGATTGTGAAATGGATATGGGGAGAAATTGGATGGAAAAAATATCCCATCCATAGTGTAATGGTTAGCCCTCAGGACTCTGAAAAAACATCCCCGCCACAATAACACCAGCTCTGAAATAACTTGGAAAAACACTTATGAAGAAAAGACTTAGGAATTATATAAAGAAAACTATTCTAAAATGATCTTCAAAATCTCCCTGAGTTTCATAAAACAAGATCTATAAAAATGAAAATAAACACTATGTTCTTGAGTGGGAAGATTGAGATAAAATGCAAGCCTTCTCCAAATTAATAAAATCAACTAAAAATCCCAGTACTGATTAGAATATCAACAGTCTGCTTTCAGTGCTAAGCGGAGGGAAAGGAGATTGGATTAAACAAATGGAAAAGGAAATGCCCTAAAATAGTCAATAAATAAATAAATGGCAGGGATATACTTGCCTTAACTTATATCAGAATATACCATGAAGTCAAATATAAGCATATAAATATGGTATTGCTAGTTTAGGAATAGAAAAAAAAAGATCACTTAGATCTCTTGCAGGGAACTAAATATATAACAAAGGTGATATTTGAATCCAGTAGGATAACATGGTTTATTTAAAATATGTTGCTGGCTTAACTAAATTTCCATTGGAAGAAAATAACGTTGAGCTCTTATATCATGTACAAGGAAACTCCAGATGGGTTAGAGTCCTGAATATAAATAAAGCAAAACACTGAAAATGTCAGAGGAGACAAAGAAAGGAAGGAGAAAGCAACTCTTAAGAATGAACCAGAACAGGAGGAAAAGGTTAGCAGGGCTTGGCTTGAGAAAGAGGAAGGCAGTTTTGAACAAATTCTTATAAACTGGGAAGGAATGAGAGAGAAAGATGTCTAGCATGGTGGAAACAATGGCACAATGAGAAACTATTTAGCAACAGAAAGGAATGAAGTACTGACTTATGCTATCACGTGGATGGGTCTCAAACATGCTCAAGAAAGAAACCAGACACAAAAGACCATACACTGTAAAATTTCATTTACATGAAATGTCCAGAATAAGCAAATCTATTGCGACAGAAAGCTTAGTGGTTCCTGGAGGCTGGGAGAAGGGGGAAATGGGGAGTGAAGGATAATGGGTACGTAATTTCTTTCGGGGCTGATGGAAATGTTCTAAAATTAGATTATGGTAATGGTTGCATAACTGTAAACACATCAAAACAGGGGATTTTTTTTTAAAACAGGTAAATTTTTACGGTATGTAAGTTCTGTCTCAATAAACCCATTAAAAATACTCAGGCCACTAAACCCACATTTGCTTCTTGACTGTGTAAGACATACGGTACCTCCTTCACCAAGGATATAAAGTACGGGTTTCTTTTTTTCTAGAATTGGCATATACCATGTCAAATAGGTCAACTGTCAGAAATCTGAATGAGAGCTCAGTAAATTTTGAGTGTGCATTCCCCTTGCAGAGGCTCTGGAGGCAGACCACCTTGAGTCCCAGTCCCAGTCCCAATATTTACTCCTTCTGTGACACACAGCCTCAGTTTCCTTCTCTGTAAAATGGGAAGGGGATCAACTGTGAGAATTAAATCAAGTGTTGTATATAAAGAATTTAGGTGATCTCTGGCACACAGTAGACCCTCAATACATATGATGGTGAGGACAATGAGGATGGTGGTGATGGTGCATAGGATTAGAGCAG
The DNA here is from genome assembly GCF_054177405.1 of Leptonychotes weddellii. Lineage (NCBI taxonomy): Eukaryota > Metazoa > Chordata > Mammalia > Carnivora > Phocidae > Leptonychotes > Leptonychotes weddellii. Next base: position 23,436,479 of record NC_138373.1, read on the forward strand.
AGCAAGAATCAGAGAATAGTCTAATATGTGTATATATATATACAGATATTATTCATTATATTTTTTACTATTATGCATTTATACATTTTTTAATTTTAACATTCATGCTATTATCCATATCCATGAGTAGATATTAACAAACTAATTATGTAAAGTTCCACAATTGCTAGAAAGAAAATTGCTGGCTTCTCCCAAAGTTTTTTTATTAAACCGAAGAGAAGACATAGAGTATCTTTAAATGGTCTAATCAGTGTGCGAAGGACAGATGGAAGAGGACTAAAGGCCATTTGTAGAGTTTGAATAGCACTCCTCTGACTTCTTGCAAAGACTGCCTGGCTAGCTCAGTCGGCAGAGCGTGCAGCTCTTGATCTTGAGGTTGCAGTTCCAAGCCCCACGTTGGGGGAAGAGATTATTTTAAAAAATAAAAATAAATCTTCAAAAACGGTGGAAACACCTCTGAGCAGCTTGCTTTGGGAGGGTCCTTCCTTCCATAGTGGTAATAAAATAATATATTGCTATAATCTAACACAGCGATAGCATTCTGGGTCAGTAAAGAAACTACTAATTTGGGGGGCTCAGTCGGCTAGGCGGCTGCCTTCAGCTCAGGTCAAGATCCCAAGGTCCTGGGATCAAGCCCTGCATGGGGCTCCTTGTTTGGTGGGGAGCCTGTTTCTCCCCCTCTCTCTCTGCCTGCCGCTCCCCCTGCTTGTGCTCTCTCTCTCACTATCTCTCTCTCTGTGTCAAATAAATAAGATCTTTAAAAAAAAAAAAAGAAACTACTAATTTTTTAGGGCAAAGAAGGACATGTGTTTCTTTCTAGGCTGCCAAGTGCACGTTTGTTTAAAAATCATGCCACAGAAGGGACCTGTGGGTGCCTTCTGGGGTGCTGGAAATGTTCTATACCATATCTGGATAGTTGTACCCTAGGGATACATGTGTAAAAATTAGATGAGCTCTGGGCACCTGGGTGGCTCAGTCGTTAAGCGTCTGCCTTCGGCTCAGGTCATGATCCCAGGGTCCTGGGATCGAGTCCCACGTCGGGCTCCCTCCTCGGCGGGAAGCCTGCTCTCCCTCTCCCACTCCCGCTGCTTGTGTTCCTGCTCTCGCTATCTCTGTCTCTGTCAAATAAATAAAAAAAATCTTAAAAAAAAATTAGATGAGCTCTACACTTGACACGGGTATACTTCAGCATGTTATGTATTTTATACCTCTATGAGAGAGAGAGAAAGAGAGAGATTTGGAACCTAGTCAAGTGTTCCAAGGAAACACTCATATATACAGAAAAAAGCTTTATATGTAGTTATAGTCATTAAAGCCTCTCTCAATAGCAAAACATAGAAGCAACTTAACTTTGAACAGTATCAGCTAATGGTTAAGTAAATCATGGCATACTCATTCACTGGAACGTTTATGCAACAACTAAAATGTATATGGAGAAGGGCGCCTGGGTGGCTCAGGTGGTTAAGCAATGGACTCTGATTTTGGCTCAGGTCATGATCTCAGGGTTGTGAGATCAAGCCCCATGTCAGGCTCCACACTCAGCAGGGAGTCTGCTTGAGACTCTGCCCCTCCCTTTGCTCGCACTCTCTCTCTAAAATAAATAAAATCTTTTAAAAAATGTATATGGAGAGTTTGCAAAAACATGGAGAAATGCTGTGTTATAAAGTTGAATTTTAAAAAGCCTTCAAGACAAAATACTTGTGTGTAACGTAGAAGTATAATTATGCAAAAATATGCGTTGAAAAATGACAAGATGGAAATACCCCAATTTTATTTTATTTTTTTAAAGATTTTATTTATTTGGGAGAGAGAGAGAAAGAGAGAGTACGGTGGGGGGGGGTGGGCAGAGGGACAAGCAGACTTGGTGCTTAGCAGAGAGCCCAAGATGGGGCTCGATCCCAGGACCCTGGGATCACAACCTGAGCTGAAGGCAGATGCCCAACTGACTAAGGCACCCAGGCACCCCGGAAATATCCCAGATTTTAATACTGGCTATCTTTGAGTGGTGAAGCTATGATTTTTTACAAGATTTTATTTATTCATTTAGAGAGAGGGAGAGAGAGAACGAGAGAGAGTATGTGCATGAGTGGGGGGGAGGGTCAGAGAGAGAATCTCAAGCAGACTCAGTGCTGAGCACGGAGCCCAACATGGGGCTCAATCTCACAACCCTGAGATCATGACCTGAGCCCAAACCAAGAGTTGGCAGCTTAACCAACTAAGCCACCCAGGCACCCCTGGGTGGTTTTGTTTTCTTCTTTCAGATTTTCTGCATTTATGATAAATGTGTTCAATTTTCATAATTGTATAACTATAATTAATACTTTTACATTTATAATAGAAAAAAGGAAAAATTGGACCATGAATTAATCTTGCGGTGACTAATAGCATGGGCTGCTTGGAATTGCAGACTTGATGTCACACGCTGGTCTTTTTGCTTTAAAAGAGCAGTCATTCCTATGGCTAAAACCAATTTCCTAAGGAGATCGCCATCAGCCTCAGCATTACAGCTCAGTTGCAGCCTCCTGACATACAGTTTTGAGATGTGCCTCCTGGTCAGAAAATAGTTGGCTATGTTCTATCAATTAAGGATTTCTCCTTCATCGCCAGAATAGCTCTTCAGATAACTTAGACTTCTGGGAAGTTTCTGTGCAGCCAGTGCTGGACAGAAATGCTGTAACTCAAGGAGATTCAATCTCCCAAGATAAGATCGTACCAATATATAGATTTTCTGAGGAGGTTCCTTTGGAACTATGAGTATTCCAGGTATTCTCTAAACTTTCCATCACTAAGGAGAGATTCACATTATGGGTGGAGGAACTCTGAGGAATTTGGGCTTGATCTCTAAGCAAGATTGCTAGTAAAGACATAGGTGATGGCAGTATTAAATAATCACACTCATTTATTCTTAGTCATCCACTTATTAAGTTTTTATTGAGTACCAGAATTTGTGCTAAACTCTACTATTTTTAAGCTTACACCAGAAGTTGGAAAATAGCTTTCACCCTGCATGCCAAATTTGATCAGTTGGTAGTGGTGGTATAGAGTGCTCTGCTGGAAAAGATTCTGGGATGGTATCCAAACTCAAATGAAAAGAGCAATGATCGATTAGTAATGTCTGCTATTGCTGTGGAAAGGGGAATGGTGGTGCATGTGCCATGCATTTGCCATGTCGGCTGGATTACTTCTGCCAATTTAATGATGGTCACTTAAGCTCTGACACATGCTCTATTTCCGACAGGTTGAAGGAACCAAATTCCTATCCAAGTTAGTATCACTGGAGGAGCATTAAAAGAGGAGTTAAAAAAAAAAAGAGTGAATGTGGACCATCTGCTACCAGCTAGACCTTGCACAGTTTTTGTTCCATAAAATGAGCCATATGATCTTCAGGATACCTCTCTGAGGTAAGTATTTCTATTTCCTTCTTACATATGAGGACCTAGGCTAAGGCAAGGGAAATAACTTTTCCAAAGTCTACAATCAGTCACAGCAGGATTGCTCGTCTATCCAATGAGCAATCCAGGCTTAACATGGAATCCAGTAAGATATGATAGTGTCCACTTCTTTTCAGAAGATCATAAAACTAATTCCACTAATTTCTTTTTTTTTCTTTTTAAAGATTTTACTTATTTATCTGAGAGAGAGAATGGGAGACAGAGAGCATGAGAGGGGAAGGGTCAGAGGGAGAAGCAGACTCCCCGCCGAGCAGGGAGCCCGATGCGGGACTCGATCCCGGGACTCCAGGATCATGACCTGAGCCGAAGGCAGTTGCTCAACCAACTGAGCCACCCAGGCGCCCAATTCCACTAATTTCTGATGATGACTTTAGTTAAATGGGTCCCTTTGGGGAAGTATTCGATCCAGTTTGTGCATCAAGACAAGATAAGGCATTGTCTATTCCACTTTCTGCCCACCCCCAGAATGGCTGGTGTTGTTTGGAGAGGGTGATACTCCTGTCACCCAAGCAATAAGCCCAAAGCTTTATGATCGTGGCTACAAAGGCATACTCTATGAATAAGCCCCAGGAAATCCAACCAACCCTTTCTTTTCAGGTTCAAATGTCTGTGAGTGTTTGATGGACCAGTCATCACCCCCTAAAATCACATATAATTACATCTTATTACACAGTTACTATGTGCCAATTCCTCTGCGAAGAGATCCAGCTGCACTACTGCATCGCATCCTCACACTGTCCCTAAAACACAGACACTATGGTGATCCTGACTTGACAGACGAACAATAGGAGACTTTAGGGTCAAGGAACTTACGCAGAGTTACCTAAGTAGTAAGGTAGGTTAAGACCCAGACCCCAAAGTCTATGGCTTAACTTCAATTTAAATTGTTTAATCAACTACTAGTTCTTAATAATTTCCAATATATCCTCTCTAGTGGGTTACCCTAAAAGTAGACTCTGAAACAAAGATGTAAGTAGAAGTACTGTATTTGGCTGGGGATCCCAGAAAATGCCAGAAGGAAGGGGTACGACATTGAGGCAGGGAATGGGGCTGTCTCTAAAACTACTTCTGTTAAATAGATCTAATAGTTTCTGATGATCTTGGGAACTGAAGAGGTCAGTCTTTGGAAGTGACTGATGTACAGAGGGATCTTGGTCTCTTATTTGGCCTGCCAATCCATTCACAGTTTCCTCCCTCTCTTTGCAGAAATAAAATAGAAAAAAATGTGATAGAGGGCAACAAGAGCAGAACAATCGGCCAACTGGTCAACCATAGTATACATCCTACAGAGTGCCATACCCTCTGTATTTTGGGTAAATTTGATTACAGTTCCCCACACACAGGGGCATAATTGGCCCCTGACTAACTGTCTGTGGCTATAACCACTGATAAACGCCAATGACTTACGATATGGGATGTGGTCTACACCAACTCGCCCAAAGCAGACTCTGACCTTGCTACTGAAGGTCATCTTCTCTGGGCTGCTCCTGTTCCTTGATTCTGGATGAACCCACAGAGCAGAAGTTTGGCTCTTGTCCCTTTTGAGATCCTTATCATGTGCTACTTAGAAAAACCCCCTTTTTCCTTTGCATTATGAGCCAATTGAGAAGTAGGCACAGAAACAAATTGCTGGCTAACATATCACCTTTATTATTTGTAATGCTGGGCTGGAGGGTATGGCTTGGACCTATGACCACAATGTGGTTCCCTGATGTCTGCCCCTGAGACTGGATCCTGGGATCCACTAAAGAGGAACAGCAGGGGAGTAGAACACTTACCCCACCAGCTGCAAGAGAATTGTGCTGGGTCCCAGGAGTGGAGACAAAGAGAGGTGGACAGCCACTCCTGTCTCCACAACGCCAGCCCCAAGCCCTGACCCAAGCACGCTGACTCCATGTAAGACACCCTTGGCTGGGGGAAAGGCCAGTGCCCCAAAAGCAAGCCCAATGGGCTGAGCCAAATCACCATCAGATCCCATCTTCCCAATCTCGCCAATCAGATATGATTATTTCTCCATTCTAGGAGGGGAGGGAGGGATCAGATGAAAGGAATGATAGATGCTTCCTTTTTAATAATTCCAGGCGTGGTGGTGGTGGTGGAAATTTCTATTCTTCAGACTAACAAAAATGTTATAGTAGCAGAGAACAGTTTGCTCTACAGTCCCTATCAATATAACTTTCTCTCTTATCTCTCTGCAAATCTCTCTCTCTGCCTCCCCTTCCTCCCCTTCCCTTCCCTCTCCCTGCCTCTCTCTTTCACACCACACACACACACACACACACACACACACACACACACACACACACACACACCAGGAGTTAAAGAACTTGGATATCAGTCCTCTGAATAAGATAATTAATTCCTTTAAATCTTGGTTTCCCCAAGTGTAAAATGAGGGACTGTTTCAGCCTTACTTTCCAGCCTTACTCCAGAATCTACAGGAGATTTATTTTAGTCAGAAAGAATTTTATTAAGAAAGAATTCATCAGCTACAGATTGTGCTCTTAAAAAAATACCTTCTCCCCCTCTACTGCACTTCTAGCAAATATGTAGCATAGAACTTGCAAATTCATGCCTACACAGGTCCACCGGGTACCAGGAATGAGTTACGGGGGGCCAGATGTAGGACAAAAGGGAGTGTTTGGGACTGTGGGTGACTGGAACACATAGGATGCCCAATTTTAGCTAACTGCTGTCATGTGGGAAGGACGGTTCTTGTTGCATTTCCTAATGTTTCAAGAGAAGGAAGACATTGACATTTTGTGTGTGTGTGTGCAAAATCCCTAGATTTTTATTTATTTTTTTATTTTATTATGTTATGTTAGTCACCATACAATACATCATTAGTTTTTGATGTGGTGATCTACGATCCATTGTTTTCGTATAACACCCAGTGCTCCGTGCAATACGTGCCCTCCTTAATACCCATCATTGGGCTAACCCATCCCCCCACCCCCCTCCCCTCTAAAACCCTGTGAACCATGAGAGACTATGGACTCTGAGAAAACAAAATCCCTAGATTTTTAAAACCTGGCTAAGTTTTAAAAAAACATTGCTTAGGCTAAATAAAATGTATCTGCCAACTCCATTTCACCCATGGTCAGCCACTTGCAATTCTGGCCTACAGTGGCCAATGGATGGTGACTTTCTTATGTCTAGGGCCAGCTGTAATAGGAAAAGGAGGTGCTTGCTGTGTGAGCACTAGTGAGGATCAGGATTCCCTGAGTCTCCTCCCTTTTGCCTGTAGTGGTGTCTCACATTCCACCACTAGAAACGTATCCCCTTGGATCCTCAGGAATTACCCATGTCCAGAGACCCCAGGAGATAGGAAGTGTCCCTGGGAGGGGCTCCCCACACAAAATTGTGCCACCAACTTCTGGGGGCTGTTCTTGCTCTCACCTGGTGCCCACCTTGGAAACAGCACGGTAACATATACCTCCAACCCATACACCCTTTAAAGCACTGATGAGTGACAGATTTCACTGCAGTTGTCTCAGGAGATAGAAGAGAGGCTGACATTGCCTTCTGCATGTCAAACTTCCTACTCATCCTCTCCTAATATTCCTTTCTTCTTGCTGACCACCACCTTCAAAACAAAACAAAACAAAACAAAACAATATTCCCGATAGCTTCTCCAGCCAAATTGGTCCTGTCGACATGCACATAACTTCAGGAAAGCAAAATCCTGCTAAGGATAACACTAACAGCCAACTACTATGGAGCGCTTAATGACATGGGCCTTGTTATTAGCACTTTTCAAGTATATATCTATGAAGATGCTATTATCATTCCCAATATACAAAGGAGGTGACTGAGGCACAGAGAGGTTAAGTAACTTGCTCAAAATCACACAGCCAGTAGGTAGAGGAGTGGGGAATGAAAACCAGACAGTCTGGCTACAAAGTCCATACTTTTTTTTTTCTTCTTAAAGATTTTATTTATCTCTTTGAAAGAGAGAGCACAAGAGAGAGAGCACAAGTGGGGGGAGGGGCAGAGGGAGAGGGACAAGCAGACTCCCCACTGAGCAGGGATTCCCGACTTAGGGCCCAATCCCAGGACCCTGAGATCGTGACCTGAGCCGAAGGCAGACACTTAACTGACTGAGCCACCCAGGAGCCCCCAGAGTCCCTGCTTTTAAAAAGGGGTTGGCAAACTTTCTCTGTAAAGGGCCAGACAGTAAATATTTATGGGCCATACCATCCCTGTACCAATACTCAGTGCTGCCATGGTAGCATGTGAAAGCAGATATGGACAATTTGTAAGTGAATAGCTATGTTCCAATAAACCTTATGCACAAAAATAGGCAGCAGGCTGAAATTTGCCAATGCTGGCTCTGGAACATAGCATGTTGCTCAGCAGAACAAACCACAGCCTGACCCAAAGAAGTGAGCTCCTATTCTCCCTTCTAGCATCCCTTCACCACCACCAATAAGAACATCAGCAGTAGCAGCAACATTTGGACAACACTGGCTTGGGATGAGCACACATGATAACCCAATGTCAATACAAGGTTAGAGTCCCATGATTTATCCCACCACCCTAGTTGGCAGGTGTGATGGTTCATTTTATTTGTCAACTTGGAGAGTGCTTTGGATGAGATGAACATTTGATTGGTGGACTCTGAGTAAACAGATTACTCTCCTAAATGTGGGTGGGCCTCATCCAATCAGTTGAAGGCCTGAACATAACAAAAAGATGGGCCTCCCAGAGAAAGAGGGAATTTTCCAGCAGACTGCCTTGGGACTGGAACTGCACCACGCGCTCTCCCGGGTCTCCAGCAAGCTTTGCAGATTTGGACTCACCAGTCTCTGTAATCATGGGAGCCAACTCCTTATAATAAATCTCCTTCCAGATAGGTATGCATATCCCATTGGTTCTGTTTTGCCGGACAACACTGCCTTATACAGCTGACAATATCTTAGCTAGATGGTTGAAAATATGAACCTGCTTGGGAGTTAGAAGTGCCCAGAACAGGGAGATGAGTGCAGACATAGGAGGTGGGAAGACCTGAACAGTCCTTTCCCTGGCTTTGCTGAGGTCTGGCTCAGCTCACCACGGCCATCTCTTGAGGGAGCAGTCTAACACTCCAGAGCACTACTGGGCTGGTGTGGGCCCAGGACAGCATTTGGGTGCTTATTCACTGCTTTGGTCTAAAGAGGTGTGGAAAATACGTCAGTATAAACATCTCCTGTTGCTACAATGCACCCCCACCCCCATTTTAAAATAGGGATTCTTAAAATAGTTTGCCAATAATTGCAACATCCCATTATTCCACACTTAGGGCCACAATACTCAAAGATAGAGACAGGATGAAGGAGGGACTGGTAGGAGCGGGGAGAGAATGAGAGCAAACCAGCCAGTCTTGCTTCAGTAACAAAGCCTTCTGGATACCTCTGGGGAACGAGCGCCTGCACTCTTGACACTTGGGACCAGATCCTTTTTTGTTGTGGGGGGCCGTCCTGTGCACTGTAGGATGTTTAGAAGATCCTTGATCTCCACCCACTCGATGCCGGGAGCACTCACACCCCATCCCCAAGTTGTGACCAAAAATGTCTCCAGACTTTGCTAAAATGTACCCTGTGGGCAAAAATCACTCTTTGTTGAGAACCATTACATGAAAGGGAACCCCTACATGCCTCTCAAAGCTCAGATTGTTTATATCCAGGGGAATGATGGGCTCATGGCAGAGGATTCTTCCCTGGAGCACTAATTGTCCTTGATAGTAATTTAAAGCATTATTTTTATATTAAAACAAATGTGGATATATTACAGAGTAGAATCCCAAACTCAAGGCTGGGAAAAATTTTCATCTGAGGTGGGGTGATTTTGGCTACACCCCCAGAACACTTGGCAAGTACACATTTACATTTCTCTGCCTTGGGGGAAGCTAATAATAGTTACTGTTTATTGAATGCCTACCTGGTGCCAGGAGCTCATTGTAGAGGTGATTTCCCGCTTGCCTGGCACAGCTGGCTACAGTTAGTTCCATTTTGCAGGTGAGTAGACTGAGATCCAGGGAGGTCATGAAAACTTTTTGGAGACTGGTGGCTGCTCAGCCATGAAGCTGGCATTGGAACCCACCTGTCTCGGCAAGCTGTTTCCCAATGGGCTCCTGGGAAAATCTGAAAAGGTGAGCAGCAATGAGCCACCAGAGGCCGCATCCCGGCGCTGTTTGGTGGGATGGTTTGAGAAAAAGAAAGGCTTCGTTGAAACTGACAAGCTCTTACCCTTTTTGGGAGAAGAAAGAGTGAGTTTCTGAAGCTGAATGCTGAAAAGGGCAGAATTGCCAAGTGGGAGCCCGTTCCTCAAGAGGAACGGTCGGTCAGCTTGGTAGTGCCAGCTGAAGACTCCAGAGTCTCAGCCCCAGACCATCCTGAGTTGCTCCCACCAGCCCCAGCGGGGACATTCTGTCAGGAAGTTTTTCTTCCTGGCTTTGATTTATGGATTCCTTCTCTGGGTTCCAGCAGTGCCTGTGGCTGGCTGCTGTAGGGATGAGGGCTACCTACCTTTAGTCACTGTAGGAACTCCTACAGACTGTCATCTCTGCGAACCACTCTTAGTCTGATCTGCTCACTACTTTTGTTTCTTTAAATGGCCCCCCTCTTAAAGAATGGAAAAAAACCAAGACCCATCTATATGCTGCCTACAAGAGACCCATTTTAGACCTAAAGACACCTGCAGATTGAAAGTGAGAGGATATAGAAACATCTATCATGCAAATGGATGTCAAAAGAAAGCCTGAGTAGCAATATTTATATCAGACAAGGGAAATTTTAAAACAAAGACTGTAAGGATAGACAAAGAAAATTTTAAAACAAAGACTGTAAGGATAGACAAAGAAGGACATTATGTAATAATAAAGGGGACAATCCAACAAGAAGATATAATGATTGTAAATACTTATGCACCCAACAGAGGAGCATCCAAATACGTAAAACAGTTAATAACAAATACAAAGGAACTAATTGATAATAACAAAATAAGAGTAGGGGACTTTATTTTTTTATTTTTTTTAAGATTTTATTTTTTTGACAGAGAGAGAGAACAAGCAGGCAGAGCGGCAGGCAGAGGGAGAGGGAGAAGCAGGACCCCGGGATTATGACCTGAGCTGAAGGCAGACGCTTAACTGACTGAGCCACCCAGGTGCCCCAATAATAAGGGACTTTAACACCCCACTTACAGCAATGGACAGATCATCTAAATAGAACATCAACAAGGAAACAATGGCTTTGAAAGACACACTGGAACAGATGGATTTAACAGATATATTCAGAACATTCCATCTTAAAGCAGGAAAATACACATTCTTTTCAAGGGCAGACAGAACATTCTCCAGAATGGAGCCCATATTAGCCCAAAAAACAAACCTCAAGAAGGCTGAAATCATCATACCTATTTTCTGACCACAACACTATGAAACTCGAAGTCAACCACAAGAAAAAATCAGGAAAGACCACAAATGCATGAAGGTTACATAACATGCTATTAAACAATGAATGGATCAACCAGGAAATAGAAGAAGAAATAAAAAAGAACACAGAAACAAATGAAAATGAAAACATAATAGTCCAAATCCTCTGGGATGCAGCAAAAGCAGTTCTAAGAGGGAATTCTATAGCAATACAGGCCGACCTCAAGAAACAAAAAAAATCTCAAACAACCTAACCTTGCACCAAAAGGAGCTAGAAAAAGAACAAGCAAAACCTAAGACCAGCAGAAGGAAGGAAATAATAAAGATTAGAGCAGAAATGAATGATGCAGAAACGAATGATACAGAAACTAGAAAAACAATAGCACAGATCGGTGAAACCAGGAGCTGGTTCTTTGAAAAAAAAAAAAAAAACTCAATAAAATCAATAAACCTCTATCCAGACTCATCAAGAGAAAAAGAGAAAGGACTCAAATAAACAAAATCACCAGTGATAGAGAAGAAATTACAACCAATACCACAGAAATAAAAGTAATCCTAAGAGAATATTATGAAAAACTATTTGCCAACAAATTGGACAACCTGAAAGAAATGGATAAATTCCTAGAAACTTATAAACTATCAAAACTAAAGCAGGAAGAAATAGAAAATTTGAGGGGCACCTGGGCGGCTCAGTCATTAGGCGTCTGCCTTCGGCTCGGGTCATGATCCCAGGGTCCTGGGATCGAGCCCCGCGTCAGGCTCCCTGCTTGGCAGGAAGCCTGCTTCTCCCTTTCCCACTCTTCCTGCTTGTGTTCCCACCCTCGCTGTCACTCTCTCTGCCAAATAAATAAATAAAATATTTTAAAAAAAAGAAATAGAAAATTTGAACAGAATGATAACCAGCAAAGAAATTGCATCAGTAATCAAAAAACTTCCCAACAAACAAAAGTCCAGGACCAGATGGCTTCACAGGAAGTTTCTACCAAACATTTAAGGAAGAATTAAACCTTTTCTTCCTAAACTATTCCAAAAAACAGAAAAGGAAGGAAAACTTCCAAATTCATTCTATGAGGCCAGCATTATTCTGATACCAAAACCAGATAAAGACACCACTAAAAAAGTGAGGTGTAGGCCAATATATCTGATGAACACAGATGTAAAATTCTCAACAAAATATTGGCAAACTGAATCCAACAATACATTAAAAAATCATTCACCACGATCAAGTGGGATTTATTCCTGGAATGCAATGGTGGTTCAATATATGAAAATCAATCATATATTGATACATACATAATGTGATACAACATATCAATAAGAGAAAGGATAAGAATCATATGGTCATTTCAATAGATGCAGGAAAACCATTTAACAAAGTACAACATCCATTCATGATAAAAACCCTGAACAAAGTAGGTTTAGAGGGAACATACCTCAACATAATAAAGGCCATATAAGAAACACTCACAGCTAACATCACCTTTAATGGGGAAAAACAGAGCTTTTTCCCCCAAGGTCAGGAACAAGACAAGGATGTCCACTCTCATTCAACACAGCACCGGAAGTCCTAGCCACAGCAATCAGACAACAAAAAGAAATAAAAGACATCCAAATCACTAAGGAAGAAGCAAAATTTTCACTCTTTGCAGATGACATGATACTATACCTAGAAAATCCTAAAGACTCCACTGAAAAACTACTAGAACTTATAAACAAATTCAGTAAAGTCACAGGATACAAAATCAATGGACAAAAATCTGTTGCATTTTTGTACACCAATAATGAAGCAGTAGAAAGAGAAATTAAGAAAACAATCCCATTTGCAAATGCACCAAAAATAGTAAGATATTTAAGTATAAAACTAACCAAAGAGGCAAAAGACTTGTACTCTGAAAACTATAAAACACTGATGAAAGAAATTGAAGAGGAAAAAATAAAAAGAAAGAAAATGAAGAGGACACAAAGAAATGGGAAAAAATTCCATGCTCATGGACTGGAAGAATAAATATTATTAAAATGTCCATACTACCCAAAGCAATCTACACATTCAACGTAATCCCTATCAAAATATCAACAGTATTTTCTATAGAACTAGAACAAACAAACCTAAAATTGTACGGAACCACAAAAGACCCCATCTAGCCAAAGTAACCTTGAGAAAGAAAAGCAAAGCTAGAGGCATCACAGTTCTGGACTTCAAGCTCTATGACAAAGCTGTCATCATCAAGACAGCATGGTACTGGCACAAAAACAGACACATAGATCAATGGAGCAGAATAGAAAATCCATAGATAAACCCACAATTTTATGATCCATCAATCTTTGACAAAGCAGGAAAGAATACCCAATGGGAAAAAGACAGTCTCTTCAACAAATTGTTTTGGGAAAACTGGACAGCAACATGTAGAAGAATGAAACTAGACCACTTTCTCACACCATACACAAAAATAAGCTCAAAATGGATGAAAGACTTAAATGTGAGACCTGAAACCATAATAATCCTGGAAGAGAACACAGGCAGTTACTTCTTTGACATCAGCTATAGCAACTTTTCTAGATATGTCCTCTGAGGCAAGAGAATAAAAGCAAAAATAAACTATCGCTACATCATCAAAATAAAAAGCTTCTGGGGTGCCTGGGTGGCACAGATGGTTGGGCGTCTGACCCTTGGTTTTGGCTCAGGTTGTGATCTCTGGGTGGTGGGATCAGCCCCGTGTCTGGCTCCACACTCAGTGGGCAAAATCTGCTTGGGATTCTTTCTCCCTCTTCCCCTGCCCCTCCCCACTCTGTGTGTGCACTCTCTCTAATAAATAAATAAATCTTAAAAAAATTGATTAAAAATTTTAAAAAATAAATAAAAAGCTTCTGCACAGTGAAGGAAATAATAAACAAAACTAAAAGGCAACCTATTGAATGGGAGATGATATTTGCAAATGACATAACTGATAAAGGGTTAGTATCCAAAATATATAAAGCACTTACAAACTCAACACCCAAAAAACAAATAATGCAATTAAAAAATGGGCAGAAGACATGAACAAACATTTCTCCAAAGAAGACATCTAGATAGCCAACAGACACCTGAAAAGAGCTCATCATCACTCATCATGAGGGAAATACAAATCAAAACCACAATGAGATATCACCTCACACCTGTCAGAATGGCTAAAATCAAAAACACAATAAACAACAGGTGTTGGCAAGGATGTGGAGAAAGGAGAACACTCCTACACTGTTGGTGGGAATGCAAACTGATATAGTCACTCTGGAGAACAGTATGGAGCTTCCTCAAAAAGTTGAAAATAGAAGTACCATATGATCCAGCCATCGCACTACTAGGCATTTACCCAAATTATATAAGAACGCTAATTCAAAGGGATACATGCACCCCCATGTTTATAGCAGCAATATTTATAATAGCCAAGATATGGAAGGAGCCCAAGAGTCCATGGCTAGATGAATGGGTAAAGAAGATGGTTAAGACCTTTTCCCTGAAAACGATTGATCTTTACGTATAATTCACTGCCGTTAGTGGTTATGCCAGAAACCATGCTGCTTTAACAGTGTCACGGGTTTTCCACCTGAGGACACATGCACACAGATGGGGGGTTGTTATGGGCTCCGTGGTGTCTCTCAAAAAGTTCTATGTACAAATCCTAACCCCCAGTATCTCAGAAGGTAACTGTATTTGCATTAGGTTCTTTAACGAGATGATTAAGTTACAATGAGGTCATAGCGGTCATCTGCTCTGACTGGTTCCCTCCTAAGAAGAGGAAATGTGGACTCAGACATGAACAGAGGGAAAAACCAAGTAAAGACACATGGACATCTACGAGACAAGAAGAGAAATCTGAGAAGGGACAATTCCTGTTGACACCTTCACCTTGGACGTCCAGCTTCCAGAACGATGAGAAAATAAAGTTCTGCTTTTTAAGCCACCCAGCCTGTGGTACTTTGTATGGCAGCCCCAGCAAACTAATACAGAGATTACTAGCTGTGGAACCTCGAACAAGTTACTTTGCTTCTTGAAGCCTGGGTTTTCTTATCTCTCCAAGACGGGGTAACAGGACAGTCTACATTCTGGAATTGTGAAGGGAATAAAAAATATGTCCAACATGACTAGTCACCAAAGGCCCTGGCACAGAGTAGGACTCAAAACAACAACAGAGGCAAGAAGAAAAAGAAACAACAAAAAAACCACCCCAAATTTTTATTATCACAATAGTTGGAATGCTCTCTGGACCCTGGAAGACTTGAAGATGTTTGTGATCTTTAACTCCAAAGAGATCATCAAGACATAGGAGTTGGGTGCTAAGCACGAAGGGCTCCATCTTCCATACTAACCAACTGGAGTGGGGTGGGCAGGGGCATAGGAAACAAACTCAACACTCCTCTTGCTTCTTCCCCCAAGATATCCAGATGTTCTAAAACCACCCAGTTACAGGGGTGCCTGGGTGGCTCAGTCAGTTGAATGTCTGACTCTTAGTCTGAGCTCAGGTCAAGATTTCATGGGTTGTGAGATCGAGTCCCTGAGTTGGGCATGCGCTCAGCATGGTGTCTACTGGAGATTCTCTCCCTCTGTCCCTCCGCCCACTTGGGCGTGTGCTCTCTCTCTCTCAAATAAATAAATCTTAAAAAAAAAAAAACCCATCCAGTTACAGGGTCCCCCACCTTCTTTTCCCACTCAACTCCTCCTTCATCAGGATGGCCGTTTCCCCTGCCCTATCCCCACCTCCACCCTCTGCAATCTTTCAGTATGTTTTGGGACCCCTTTCACATCCATCCCTACAGACCCGTTGAGCGCTTACCTAGGGCCCACCGCTTGTAAACTGTAGAGCTAGGCTTTGACCCTAGGCTTATGTGACCCTTGACACATCCCAGGAGTCACAGACAGATTAAAAGAGGACTTTGGTTTGCCAAAAATAATAATGATCCACCTGTTAATTATAATTTCTACTCATTAATTACAACGATGATTAAGTATAACCGAAAGTTTTTGCTGACACAGTAATGATGGTTGTGGTGTCTGTTTGCTGAGCACTTACTATGTGCCTGCACTTCACATGCACATATGATTCCTTTGGATTCCCTCTGATCAGCCTTCTACATCGGCGGTTTTATTATGCTCATTTCATACCTGGGAGGGCACTGAATCGGGGAGCCAAAATATCTACTGTCTAACAGATTCTGAGAGAGACTGGGGGGCAGGGAATGAAAAGGTGAAGATAATGGAGAGACGAGGAGAGGAGAGAAAAAGCACAGGGAAGTGCTTTTCTTATTTCCTCCTGGGTCCACCGCACAACAGCAGGACTGCATCCTCCAAGTTCCTCTGTTACATTGGTCTCTGCCCCTGGTTCCTTGCACAGAGCTCCTAAAATCCTTGTAATTTCCTACGTGGTAAGAGTGTTGGGAACATCTTTTATTCTACTGAGGTGACTCTGGTGGGCTCCTGGAGGGGGGCTGGTCACCAGAAAGACCAAGTCATGATTAGAAGCTTGGAATTTTCAGCAATTCCCCCACCCTACCTGCCCGATTCTCCAGAGAGGGGAGAGGGGTGGAAATATAGTAATTGATCATGCCTACTTGAGGAAGCCTCCATAAAATCCCAATAGTATGAGTTTTAGGAGCTTCCAGGTTAGGGAGCATATCCATGTACTGAGACGGTGACATACCCCAATTCCAGGGGGACAGAAACTCTTGTGCTTGGGATCCTCCCATACCTTACCCGATGTATCTCTTCATCTGACTATCCATCCATATCTTTGTCATACACTTTAATAAATTGCTTGAGGTAAGTAAGTGTTGCCCTACGTTCTGTGAGTTGCTCTGGCAAATAATGGGATCCACGTGTGGGGAGGTCATGGGAACCGCTGATTTGTACCCAAGTGGGACAGTTGTGGGTAATCTGGGGACCTACTACTTGTGATTGGCATGTCAAGTGAGGGAAGAAGGCAGTCTTGTGGGACTGAGCCCTTAACCTGGGGGATGTGGTGCTATCTCCAGGTAGACAGTGTCAGAATTGAGTTTAGGATTCCCAGCTGGTGGTGTGGAATTGCTTGGTGGTGTGGGAAGAGCCCCCACACCTCTGGTGTCAGAAGCGTTGTGTGGTAGTCGTGTGAGAGCAAAGGAGACACACAGGAGGAGGACTGGGGATTTTCCTTTGTGGGGTGGGGCGGGTAGTGGTGGTGGTTGGGACACAAATATTCAGCCCATATGACAATGGTCTCCTCCCTGTGTCTCTCCACA
The DNA here is from genome assembly GCF_054177405.1 of Leptonychotes weddellii. Lineage (NCBI taxonomy): Eukaryota > Metazoa > Chordata > Mammalia > Carnivora > Phocidae > Leptonychotes > Leptonychotes weddellii. The sequence goes on from NC_138373.1 coordinate 23,453,588, forward strand.
ACTTCTTCCCTCTGCCTGTCCAAATTTCCCCTTTTCATAAGACACTAAAGGATGAGCGACTACCCTAATGACCACATTACAACCTCTGTAATGACTCTATTTCCAAATAAGGTCACATTCTGAGATAAGGACACCAGGACTTCAACATATGAATTTTGGGGCCACACAGGTCAACCCGTTAACACCAGCCACATGGGTGTGCGTCTTAGGTTACAGACTTTTCTTGATAACCAGCCCTACTAGGGTTCAATATCCTTCTCCAATAGGAAAATATCCTCCAATCCAGCCCAAACCTTCTCCTGTCACAGTTTAATCGCCTTTCAATCTCCTAAAATGACAATATTCTCTCTTTTCTGTTTTGAGCCTTAAGTTTGGGACTCTCTTTGTAGCTGAACAACCGACCCCCACTCCCGCCAATTAAAGGAGGCAAAGAAAGGGAACTGAGAAGAGAGACTGGGGGCAGGGTATTCAAATCATTGCCTTTAGTTCAGAATGTGAGCCAGATGCTATCAAGGACTGGATAAGGAAGGTATACTCATGGTTGTGGTTCAGAAGCCTGAGAGCTTTGGTTTAAAAATAGGCGAACTGAAATAAACACTGAGAGCTACTCAGATGGCACTGAAATAGAGTGGTAATTGATCTAATGCAACTTTTGCCTGGGATAACATCATTATTTGTGAAATTATGTCAGTGTTGCTGCTGCCAAGTCAGCAAGCACTTACAGGACGTGACTTCTAATTTAGGAATTGCGCTATTTGTGGCTCATCTTCGAAGACAGCAGGAACTCAGTGGACACCAGTGGCCAGACTTCTGAAAGCACACAGGTTTCAGCTTGGAATCTGCAACCTCGGAATGCAGAGGAGGTGAACTGGCCCAGTGTCCCCTTGAGGAGGGACTTGCTGCCCAGCTCTAGGGAATGTGGCTGGATGATTGCTTCCAGCTGTCAGCTCCTTCAAGGTCGGCCTCGGCTGCAGGTCAGCCCACACACCCTGTGACTTAATGAAACAGGGGTACGAGCTAAGGACCCACCCGCGTCACTCTGGTGTGACCTGGTACTCGCTCCAGAGCTCTGACCTGCCTGCCTTGCGATTCCACTTCTTACTCTATCTCCCACCTGCTTCTTGCCCCTTCCTCTCCCAGGTGTGGATTCCTAACACCTCAGACCCTAGACTCCAAGTCAACATCTGCTTCCAGAAGGCCTGACCTGCTACAGGGGCCTCCGCAGTTTCCACCCGTACCTGCAGCAGTCCTGAAGAGGGTGGAGCTGTCCCCTCAAACCCTTGTGGAGCTGGCTGCAGGATTCTCTGGTAGAATTTCAAGTGGGAGAATCTTTTAGATTATTTAAGAATATAATACCAGATTTTCATTCGTTTGGCTTACACAAAATAAGGCCCATGTGTAAAAGCTTTTGTTAGAAAGGACAGCCGTTTCCTTACTGACGTTTTTTCTCCGCAACTGCCTGGATCCAGCCACTGTCCTAGGTACTGTGGTCACCGTGGTACACGAGACATGGGTTCTCAGAGCTTAGGGCCTAGGGGAGGAGAGCGACAACATACAAATACGTGAGGATGTTCATGAGGACATAGAGATCTTTAAAACCCATGATGAAAATAAGATGGGGGATGGTACTGGTGACTGGGGTCTGCAAAGACTCTTTCGATAAAGTGGCCAAGGAGGACCTCTGAAGGAGGTGGCAGTCGTGTTGAGATGTGAAGGACCAAGCCAATCCAGATAAAACTTTAGCTCTTGGAACTGGAAGGACCCATAAGTTCCTACTCAAAGCTGAATTTAACCAACAGTATCGTCTAGAGGGTGGAGGGGACCACCCTGCTGATTGGAGCTGGTCAGCTGGACCACTGACCATGCCCGGTGGCCTCCATGGAGATTGAATGAAGGATTGGACGGCCACAGAGATTTGGCCCAGATTGGAAACAGCTCATCAAAGTGATTCTTGATTCTCACATTCGATTTTTATGTAGAAACAGTGGAGAAAGAGGCTCATCTACTCCTTTGGTTTATGTTGCAGGTCAGAGATGACAGGGTTCCCAATTAACAGGCATTTAAACTACCCCTTATGATCTTTGCTGGGCTTTCTTGCTTTTTTTTTTTTTTTTAACTTTGTCCAATTCTTGGCAACTCGATTTTAAAGGTCATTATATTAACTGCAAAGATGAATCAAGGGGTGAGGTCATGTTTCATCCAGGGAAACTCTTTTTGTCTTGTGTGCTGTCATTTCTATGGCCCATCAATGCAGATCTGGGTTTCAAAAAGATAATTCTATTTCAACATAGTATTCTTTGGGGGAAAAAGACTGCCTTCCCTTCCAAAACCCAGCTTTGCCTTCTCATCAAAGGAAGGCTTTGTGGCACGTTTTTCTCCCTCGTATCTGGGAGAGCAACTGGGCTCACCAGCCCTACTCCAGCTGAAGAGAGCTGTGGACTTTATTGTAATCACCTTGTTGAAATATATGGAATTGTACAGCAAGAGACTGGTTCTATGTTGCCATAATTTAAGACAAAGGCCTGAATAAATCCCCAGACATGGATTTTCTATAAAATCCTTCCTTGTGAAACTTTGTTGCGCTGCAAAATGAAAAAAAGAGAAGAGAGGGAAGGGGGGGGAAGCCCACAAGATATATATATATAAATCTCTGAGGATACCATCTCCATTCATCACATTTACTGTAAAGACATGGGTTTCATTTGGATGGAAAAAGAATGAATCATAGTGGTTTTAGCATCTAATGTGGAGTTTGCTTGTAGCATTTCCCTCCAATCTTTCTGCTTCCTCAAGATCAACTGAATATGGAAGGAAGAAGCTTGCAAAGAATACTTTCTATCAACCCTAGAATGTTCTGTGTTAGGACGGACATCAGGAGATGGAGGGAAATCTCCTTTTCTGTGCCCTTTACCAGGGACAGCCATTAGTCTGTGAATGTTTAAGAATATTTACTAGTTGCAGCAAGAAATATATTTTACTTATTCAAATTATATTCTATGAGGTGGGTAATGGGGAGAGCGGGGGAGGGGGAGGGATGGAAAGGGAGAGAGGGAATGAAGAAAGAGGAGGCCAAGCCAGAGGCGGGAGAATCTTTTGAATCGTATAGCCTATTTCAACCTCCATCCCACTCAGCCTGAGAAAGCAGGAGATGGACAATCTGACTCTACGGATCCCCGCTTTTGTCCTTTTGGCTCCTGCAGTATGAGCATCCCCATGCTGAGTGCCAGACTGCTGTTTTTCTTCACTATGATACCTTCAACACAACTCAACCTCATCATCGGTGGCTCAGCCCAAGACACAGCAGTCTCTTCAAGATAGAGGCAAAATGGACTATGTTGTACACATTGAGAAACTATCCACTTCCTCATGGTGTGGATAATTTAAAAGGACTTTTAAGTGAAATTATGCTTTCCGTGATTGTTTCTTTATATGATGACTTTGGAATCTAACTGCCTCTTTTTTTTTTTTTAAAGATTTTTTATTTATTTATTTGAGACAGACAGAATGAGAAAGAGAGAGCACATGAGAGGGGGGAGGGTCAGAGGCAGAAGCAGGCTCCCTGCCGAGCAGGGAGCCCGATGCGGGACTCGATCCAGGGACTCCAGGATCATGACCTGAGCCGAAGGCAGCCGCTTAACCAACTGAGCCACCCAGGCGCCCGGAATCTAACTGCCTCTTAAGATCCTTCTCTACTGGGTCCCCCTAAGTGAGCCAATAGGGATTATGGAAGGGTCAAAGATTTTTCATTAATTATTTGCCAAATACTGAGAATGTCCTCTGTGCCAGGCACTGTGTTGAGCTTGGAGGATATTACGTGATGATGCAAAGAGAAGTTTCTCTCAGGTCTTTTCTTGCAATCAAAGAGTTTAAAAGCTGAGAAGACCCCTGGAGAATATCCTCTATCAAGAATAATGCTGAGCAGCTTTTTGCACACAGGACTGCTTTGGGGAAAATAAGCATGTTTTCTGGCCACATTCTTTTGGTTCATTCAAAGTGAATTCAAAGTGAAAATAGTTGTATTGAGTTCCTTCGTAGGAAGGGGGACATTCTCAAAACTGAGCTTACTTACTTGATTAAATGGAAGGCTGTCAATAAATGATTTGACATGGCTTTTTGGCCACAAAAAGGCTAATATTTGGGTATATTGAGAAGTAGGCCCAGGGAGCTGGCTTTTAGATGGTTCAATGTGAAATTAGATCATGGACTGTATCCCAGAGTTTAGTCAGGTCACACGTGGCCCAGAGACGATGCTCACTTATCCAGGAGGTAGTGAGTGGAGTGCTGTGGCTGATTCCACTTTTCATCTTCTCCAGCACATTGTGTAATAACTGGGTCCCTTACCTGGGTTATGTGTCTGTGTTATTTAGAACTCTTTTGATTGCAAGAGACTAAAAGAAAAAAGTATGAAAAAAAGAAGGGGAGATGTACAATCTCACATGAATTCAAAAGCGCAGGTGTTCAGATCAGGCACAGTAGAAGTCAGATGTTCAAGTCACTGACACGGTACTTGACTTTTCCTTTCTCTCAATCTCTGCTTTCCTTTCTTTCTTTCTTTCTTTTTTTTTTTTTTTAAGGTTTTATTTATTTATTTGACAGAGAGAGACACAGTGAGAGAGGGAACACAAGCAGGGGGAGTGGGAGAGGGAGAAGCAGGCTTCCCACAGGGCAGGGAGCCCAATGCGGGGCTCGATCCCAGGACCCTGGGATCATGACCTGAGCCGAAGGCAGACGCTTAACGAATGAGCCACCCAGGCGCCCCTCTGCTTTCCTTTCTGGTAGCTTCACTCCTAGGCACAGTCTCTCTGCATGCACCCACAACCCACTGAGCAGAGCCGGGCTTAGACCTTCCCAAATCCAAGTCTGGTAGCAAAGAGTTACCTCTCTCTAGGTCAGGACTGCCCCAGTTCTAGATTTAGAGCTGATGGGTTCTGCCTTGTCTCAGTGGTCTCATTGGCGAGAATGGTCCACTGGTCAGAGATCAGGCCAGATTCACATAAACCATATGGACAGAGAGCAAAGAGAGTGATTCTCTAAGGAGAATTGGACTGCTGTTTCCTGGATGAAGTGGGGGGTGGGGTGTGTGTGATCCCAGAAATGCAAAGAAAGACTCTCTAGCATCCTTTCGATCTATCTGGCTGTTCATTCATCCACTCATTGGTTCATTCATTCACCCACCTACATATCTATCCATCCACTCACCCACCTAGTGACCCAGATAACTAACTAGCTAGTGACTGCTTTTCCCTTTATTGTAGAAAGCAATTAAACTTTCAGTGCATGGCATATCAGGAGTTTCAAGACTTTTTCAATAAATGGATAAATGAATTTCCTTGTATTCTCATTTTATACAGAATAAAAAGGTCTATCACAACGGTTGATGCATAACCAGGATCTGCACCCATCTCTTCAACTATGTTTTTCTCAGGAAGATGTTGCCTCATCTGCTGGGAGGAGAGTCCCCCACAAGGCAGTCATATTTGAATTATTGCCTAAACACAATGGCATCATACAAGGGTATACTTATCTGTGGTTTTATTAACCAGTGTTCATTTTTATCCCAGATTCCTATCCATCTTTTCACAAGAAAAGTTTACCCTCATTACAATGCCACATCACAGCAAAAAGCCCCAGATGTAAATAACAATTTTAATGTCAAAAGCTAGGTACATTCTGTTATTGTGCATAGCTCTCATCCTTGAAGCTACTACCCAAACTATTGAAATATGCCTCAAAATATGTGTGTCTTAATAAGGCTTTAGGAATAACCATGACATTGGTGGAGGGAATTAGAAGAGAAGGCATCTGGAATAATTCCATGAGAAATGCCTTAGTATGGACCCAACAAAGTTTATTTATTTATTTATTTATTTTATTCTTATGTTAATCCCCATACATTACATCATTAGTTCTAGATGAAGTGTTCCATGATTCATTGTTCGTGCACAACACCCAGTGCTCCATGCAGAACGTGCCCTCCTCAATACCCAC
>NC_138373.1:23460075-23566199 GCF_054177405.1 Leptonychotes weddellii
CAAATGGCAAGATCTCATTCCTTTTGATGGCTGCATAATATTCCATTGTATATATATACCACATCTTCTTTATCCAGTCATCTGTCGATGGACATCTTGGCTCTTTCCACAGTTTGGCTATTGTGGACATTGCTGCTATAAACATCGGGGTGCACGTACCCCTTCGGATCCCTACTTTTGTATCTTTTGGACCCAACAAAGTTTAAAGCTGTGAGGATGGGAGGTGGGGTGGTCAAACATGTTTTCACCATCATCTTTAAGATTTTTTTGCAATTATATATATATATATATATATATATATAAGTATACATATATATATATGTATATATGTATATATACAAATATATATATACAAATATATATATAATATACACAGAATATATGTGTATATCTTACATATATATTTGTACTTGGCAAAATATTCTTTTTTTTGCCAAATTTAGGTGCCTTATAAGCCCAAGCCTATTTGATACATGTTTTATCTGGATTGTAGCTGTGTTATCATAGTGTTTTGTGCCCAAGGATTCCAAGACATGAGTTTAGCATGGAATTTACAATTGGCTGTTAATTTCTTTACATTGTTTAAAGGAAAGAGAAAAAAAATGACTGGGATCTAGGACTCTTTGGTTCATTCATTGGCTCAGCAAATAGTAATTGAGCACCTACTATGTACCAGGCACTGTTCTGGGATACAACAGTGAATGAAGCAAACAGACACAAATCCTTTCCTTCATGGAACTTAGAACCAGTTTCTGTCATTCAGGAGTGATTTGCGTTTTTTTTGTTTTGTTTTGTTTTTTTAAAGATTTTATTTATTTATTTGAGAGAGAGAGAATGAGAGACAGAGAGCACGAGAGGGAAGAGGGTCAGAGGGAGAAGCAGACCCCCTGCCGAGCAGGGAGCCCGATGCGGGACTCGATCCCGGGACTCCAGGATCACGACCTGAGCCGAAGGCAGTCGTTAACCAATTGAGCCACCCAGGCGCCCCGTGATTTGCGTTTTGATGCACCAATTACCCTCTGTGGGCATCTGCTTTCCTGTTTGTAGTATGAGAGGGGAGTCAATTCTCAACACCAAGCATGAGAAAGGGACCGCTTAAAGAATGAGGCTTGGGAAAAGGGAGACTCATGAGGACTGAGTACCTCTGTCCAAACATGGAGCAAATGTTCTGTTGATGGACGAGGATAATGGATCTGTGTGGCTCCCCAGGATAGAATGAGGGGCAGTGGAGACAGAGTTTAATCACATATAAATAGCTCGTGAGGTAGTGAGTTCTTTGTTACTGAAAGTGTGCAACCAGAGGTTGGAAATGAACTTAGCAAGAATGATGGAAAAGGTATCAGGCTTCTAAACATCCTTCCAAATATGAGAGTATGAGCATAACTAACACCACCCCCCACCATCTTGGTCCTGCGCCATTCGGCCCATGGGACCTCCACATTTGCCGCAAGAGGAGAACAGAGGGAAGGCGGAGGCCTTTTAGCTACTTCGGCCAGGAGGTAACCCCTCGTTTCTGCTCACGGCCTATTGGCCAGAATGAGTCTCATGGCGTAGAACTAATATCAAGGAAGACAAGGAAACATAAGAGAGAACATGAATATATGGTGAGCACCTTCTCTGTTAAGTAAGATTTTGTAAAAATGGAGACAATGACAATAATAACTATTTCAGAGTTATTTTTAGAATTAAATGAGCTAAAATGGATTAGCTTATTTAATCATGTGTCATCCAGTGACTGATATTCAAAAGAAAAAAAAAAAATGAACCACTGAGTTCCCTGGCAGGACTAATGGAGAAGGTGCCCTAGAGAGTCCCTGGAAGGAGTTGCTTGAAAGGGGGTGGTCTTACATGGACACATCCCCACACCTTGACTTGATGCCATAAATTCCAGCATCAGAGCCCTGCCGCTGCCACCCTGGACACCTCTGGGTCTGGTGTGGCCAGCGGATGCGAGATCACGAGCTGACATGGAAAGGCCAGGTGGGAAGCCTACAGGGGCAATGTCAGCCAGGCCGACCCTGAGGGGGAAGGAGGCAGCACTGGCTTGCTCAGTCAGAGTCAGAGAGGCGGTTTCCCCTCAGTGGAGCATCCTAGGTGCAGGCTGTCCATCTGAATTTGAAATGAATTCAATTTAGCCTTCTGTAATTGCTTATTTGATTCCTGACGATGACATGCAGTTAGGAGGAAATTGACATTCTGTCATTTTTGTTCCAATGAAGCAAACTCCGACGAGTTTCCTCCTAGGTACTTTGTGGTAGCCGGGCCACCTGCTCTTCTGATAGGGAGAAATTAGCAAGTATGGGGATCTGAGATACGGAATCCTAAGCTTCGTGCTTTTTAGAGCATTGTGAATGGATGAATAAAATAGGCAGTCAGGGGTACGCCTGAACCTCCTTTTCCCCAGCTAATACAATAGGTCTCCTTTTGAAGAGCGCTTAGGATGGCTTTCGCTATAGAAATATGAATTCTCTTACTTGTTATCCAGAGATCATTAAGCTCAAGATCATTAAAAAAAATCTCAAACAATTTAAGAGTCTAGAGTCATCCCCAGTAAATCGTAAAAGGCCTGAGAGTTCCCAAAACAGAAAAGTGTTTGTCATGTCACAGTGACCCAATGCCCCCCTTGTCCAAGCCTTTGTATGACCACCACATAATGAATTATGCCCACGAAGATGTGAGAAAGGTGAGCCCATGTGAGTTAAGGAGAGGCCAGTCAGGCAAATGGGATGGGGCTGGACAAGAGTCTCAGAACGTGGTGGAAGGGTCAGCAAGTGCTTTGCATCTTATCAGCGAGAGAAGAAAATCCACAGGAGCTTAAACAGAAGGCACTAATATCAATATCCATGGAAACAGAGCCTTCCATGTATCTTGGATAGATGTGATTTAGAGGATAGTCCCAAGAAATGGTGAGAAAAAAAGGTGAGCATGAAACCAAAGAGCAGAGTGCTTCTCTATGTGGGCAATTTGCCCTCTCCTCTCAGAGAACACCTGGCAATATAAAAGCATTTTTGTTGTCACATCCAGGGGGGTAGGTAACTGGCATCTAATGAACATCCTACAATACCAACACAACTGCCTACAAGGTGGAGTGATCTGGTCCACAGCATGGACACCGCTGAGCTTAAGAGACTGAACCATGGAGCAACGGGCCAGGCACAGGATGGTGTGCACCTTGGGAAAACTTCATGGCGAGTCAAGAAAGGTGAAATTCTCTGATGTTGGCTCAAAAACCTAATCATGCTCCTCTGTGTAAAATTGTCAGCCGATGTCTTATTATTTTTAGGAAAAAGCCCAAGATGCCTCACGCAGTCCCCGGGGCCCTGTGCAAATATTTTCCTCGTCTTGGGCAGCAAGGAGGAGAAGGCCGGAATTTAGGAAAGGAACACTGATCAGGTTACCCCCCTCTTCCACGTCATGTTAGTGGAAAAGGTCAGAACAGGAAAATTAAAGATGATCTGTCACCAGTACACCTGCTGACAATGGGAGGGGCGGGGGTGGGGGCCAACGCATCTCATCCGTAGACCCCATGACGGTTATCGATAGATTGATTCTCAAAGAGCAACAAATATCTGATTTGCTTTCAGATTCTTGGGGGTCACTAAAACAAAGACAAGAGAGGGGAATCATCCAGGCCCCCTTCCTCCTTCATCCTCCCTTTAGAGTCCTGGCTTTGTTTTCCACAGAGCAGCTCTTGGGATTCAGGAAAATGATGGAAGCTGATGAGAATTTCGGCCAGTTTGGCTGGTGGCTCCTGACTTCAGTATGGCTACATGTTCTTCAGGAAAGACACATATCACTCCTCCCAGCTTTTCCTTGGGCTTGGATCTGTCTTTCTTTGGCACGGTACCTTCTGAGACGGAACTGAGGGCAGCCTGATTTCATCTGCGTCCCACACCGGTCCACGGTTGGCTCGCTGCACTCCTGTCACCTGTCCCACTGGACTTCGCTCAGGACCTGGAGCATCCTGCCTCCTCTTTCCACAAGTTCTGCCCTCAGTGTGGGTTCCAGGCCCTGCCTTTACTGCTTCTCTTATACACCCACAAACCCACACATCCACACACATCCATCCACCCAAACCCACACATCTACACACATTCACACACACATCCATACCCACACGAACACACACATACATCTACACACACACATCCACACATATCCATCTACACACACACACACACACCCATACATCTATACATACACATCCGTCCACACATCCACAATCCACACAAACCCACACATCCACACACATGCCCACACATCTACACATTCCCACACATACACACACATACACATCCATACATCTACACACACATCCATACACCCCCCACACATACCCATACACCTACACACACATACATACCCACACACATCCATCCACGCACACACACATACACACACACACCAGCCCACATTATTTACTCTTGCTCATCTTTCTGGTATCAAATCAAATATTATTTTTGGAATGATTTTCCTCACTCTCCCTGACCCGGCTCCTTTCTTTATATATTCCTACACCTCCCCTGTCACACTTACGTTGTTTTTTTTTAAACAATTTCAAGAGCCTTTATTGAAACCAACATTCAAATTGTATCTTAAGGGTGAAATTCTGTTTTGGCGAAGCCAATTTAACAATTCCAAATATATATAAAAAACATTTAGGGGCGCCTGGGTGGTGCAGTCAGTTGAGTGTCCAACTTGGGGTTTTGGCTCAGGTCTTGATGGAGCCCTGTGATGGGCTCGGCGCTTAGCGTGGAGTCTGCTTGAGATTCTTTCTCCCTGCCCCTCTCACTTGCACTCTCTCTCTCTCTCTCAAATAAATAAATCTTAAAAAAAAAACCCAACAGGGGCGCCTGGGTGGCTCAGTTGGTTAAGCGACTGCCTTCAGCTCAGGTCATGATCCTGGAGTCCCTGGATCGAGTCCCGCATCGGGCTCCCTGCTCGGCAGGGGGTCTGCTTCTCCCTCTGACCCTCCCCCCTTTCATGTGCTCTCTCTCATTCTCTCTCTCTCAAATAAATAAATAAAATCTTTAAAAAAAAAAAAAAAAACCAACAAACATTTAAAAATTAATCCCATTAAAGGTGATAATCTCCCCTTTCCCCATTTCATCTGCTATACTTCACTGCACCAAATAAACAGGGAAGACTTTAATCACCCGCACCAAAAAAACACCCCCCCCCAAAAAAAGGAAAATTGCATTTTGACAAGTGCCAAATGTCCGAAATCACATCCAGTCAGAGCCTAATTACAGGCTTAATATGGTGTAACTAAGGTTTCCAACACGACAGTCCGCAAAGGCAGTGTGAATCCCCACCATCCCGGGATGTCCCATAGCTTGACTTTGCTGGACTAAGGCTGTATTCTGTAGAATCAAATATTTTTCTATCTTTTTTTTTTTTTTTAAGATTTTATTTATTTATTTATTTGAGAGAGAGAGAATGAGAGATAGAGAGCAGGAGAGGGAGGAGGGTCAGAGGGAGAAGCAGACTTCCCGCCGAGCAGGGAGCCCGATGCGGGACTCGATCCCGGGACTCCAGGATCATGACCTGAGCCGAAGGCAGTGGCTTAACCATCTGAGCCACCCAGGCGCCCTTTTTCTATCTTTTGATGAGCAGCTCCATGAGGACAGGGGCCTGGTCTACGCTTCACCTCCATGTACTGCACAAGGCATCTAGCCCGGGGGGCTCCCGGGGGCTGAAAGTAGCCCTCTCTCTGCTGGCCTAGTTGGCCATGGCCGTATGCTCGCCGAGTATCCCGGGCACCCAGTACAGTGATTGGCACAGAGCCATGGCCTGGAAATGGGGATCAGGGGTTGCAGTCTGGCTGAGCACGGTTCATCACTGAGAGGGGAGAGAAGAGCCGCCCTGCAGGCACAGAGGCCTCCCAGGCCCACACAGCAGGCCGCACCTCCTCGTCAGCATGCAGTTTACCCGGGTCAGCCATCAGCCATGCTGCAAGCTCAGTAAGTCAGGAGGCTGGGCCACCACTGCCCAGGGACCTGCCAGGGTCCACCTGGGAGCACAATGAGGCTGAGAGTCTAGTGGCCATCGGTCTAGCACTCTCAAAAGCAACCAGTGAAAAACACCAATGGGCTGTGAAAGAAATCATCCTTTCCTCCTTCCTCTATAGGCTGAGGTTGAAAGTCATACCCAGTTTCTAAGGCTCTGTCTCTTGTTTTTTTTTTTTTTTTAAGATTTTATTTATTTATTTGACAGAGAGAGACATAGTGAGAGCAGGAACACAAGCAGGGGGAGTGGGAGAGGGAGAAGCAGGCCTCCCGCCGAGCAGGGAGCCCGATGTGGGACTCGATCCCAGGACCCTGGGATCATGACCTGAGCCGAAGGCAGACGCTTAACGACTGAGCCACCCAGGCGCCCCGGCTCTGTCTCTTGTGCCCCCAGATAAATAAGATCACCTCCCTAAGCCTTTGTTCTTCATCTATAAAATGGGGGCGAGAGTAATAGTCCCAACCACCTAGTGTAAACATGGGAATGTGTTTAATGCTGTAACATGGTGCAGAGCACACGGTGTGTATGTGTTTGTGTGTGTGTGTGTTTAATGAATTCTCATAATGGCCCCAGACTGAGCCAAAAGAAATCCACAGAAGTAGACAGTGAGGATGGCAATCTCCATCTAGACTGTCTTGATTTCTCTTACTCACACTCCTCTGCCCAGGCCTGTTAGTTCCCATGCGATTATCCAAGTCCTGTACAAACCACCAGAAGAGTTGCCATGGATGACAGAAGAAGGAAAGAAGAAGGGACATTGATTGTAATCTTCCAGGAGACATGGGCACTCCTGTTCTTATCAACACAGTTGTTCCCAAAGCTGCTAGAGAGACCCAGGGCTTACAGTAGAGATGCTACAAGGAGGCAAGGGGGCACATGGGCAGGACTCAGGCCCTCTGGCCAGAGGCAGTCTCTGTTTACCTGTTTTCTAGACTGGCATTCAGCCACAGTTCTTGTTTAGGGGAAAAGAGAGCTCTTCTACTAGAAGCATACAAGTTAGATGGATGTTTATTAGCTACTTGCTAGAGTAGGATTCTATGAGCATAAAACCACATGGGCTGCTGTGTGTGCAAATATAGCTAGAAAAAGATCCGATTATACTGGGTGCCGCTTAAAGCCGGGAAACACCATTCAGAGAAATCTCCCTTTGCAAATCTTGCATTTTACATCCAAGTGTTTGGGATTTACATGTGTAAATGTGCTTACCCATCCCTGCATCCCTCTCACAAATATTCCCTGGGGCCCTCAATGTGCTCAGCACTGCGCTAGGCTCTAGGGGGAGATACAGAATAATACGATAGAATCATTTCCTAGAAATGGCGAAATCCTAGTGGGGAAGAAAACATATTTCAACTGTTCATGACACTATGATTTCTGCATTCAACTAATATCATTGAGCACCTCTTACATGCCAGGAATTATTCTAGGCACAAGGGACACAGCAATGAGCAAAGCATAAAAGTGCTTCTTCTCAAGGAACTTTTGTTTTAGGTGGGGGGAAGGCACAATAAAGAAAAAGTAAGCAAAACAATGTGCATTTTACACCGGCTTGTGAGGCCTCTGCTTTACCATTTCTGCAGTGGGACTTCAGAGACGGCCCTTGGTGTCCTTGTCCTCAGAGCCTGTTCTCTCCAGCTGTATTAGTTTCCTACCACCGCTGTCACAAATGACTGCAAATGTGGTGACTCAGAACACCAGAAATTCATTCTCTCATGGTTCTGGAGGCTAGAAGTTCAAAGTCTAGGTGTTGGCAGGGCTGTGTTCACTCAGGAGGCTCTAGGGAGGAATCCATCCTTTGCCTTTTCCAGCTTCTGGCGGCTGTTGGCATCCCTTGTACGGCCCTGTCGCTCCAGTCTCTGCCCCTGTGTCTGCTCTAGCTTCATTCTTATAAGGACACTTATCATTGGATTTAGGACCCACCTGGATAATCCAGAATGATCTCCTTAATTACATCTGCAGAGACCCTTTTTCCAAATAAGATCACATTCACAGGTTCTGGGCATTACAATATGGACTTTTCTCTCTCTCTCTCTCTCTCTTTTTTTTTTGGCAGGCCACCATTCAACCCACTACACCACCTCTGGGAGATCCTGTGAGCTAACTAATACTTTTTAATACATTTCCTTTCGGCTTATACCAGCCTGAGTCGGTTCTGTTGTTTGCAGACCAGAAGCCTGACATCAACATCACTCTACCTCTATTTCCATTCTATGTCCTCAGATAGGACAAAGCATCTGGAATACAGCCCTGCTTAGGATCCCCAGCCCGAGACTCTGGCCTTCCTGTCGGCTCACCTTGACTCCTCTGTTTGTGTGGAGGAGCGAAATGCTGTGTCAGCAGCTCTGTGGTAGAGACATTTTCTTTTCAGCTGAAAGATGTCTCCAGGCTCTAGGAGGTTGCCATGCAGACCCCACCACAGAGAGGCCGGCGAGCTGGTCAGCCTTACCACATCAACTATTTATGGTTTTGTTAAAAAATAAAAACCAGAACAAACACCCACAGAAAGCCATGGAATAAGCACAAGCCCTCAGAATGCTTCTGGAGAGAGTGGTGTCTCCTCACCTCTCTAGACTTTTGCCCTGACTTCTCAGCAAGCCCTGATGTTTGTCAGCTGGTGGGAAGGAGTGGAGTCTCTCCAAGGGAGACTTCTCATTAATCCCTGGAGCCCACTCTGAGGAAGAAAGCAACAACTTGACAAACGTGAGAAGCAAGATAGCATGGCGTTGACATGCTTGGGCTCAGGAGCCAGAGGGGTCTGGGTCAAAGCGGAAATTGGTACCACTGCTTCCTAGCTGTGTGACCTTCAGGACCTTATTCACCTTTCTGAGACTCTGTTTTCTCATCCCTGAAGGATATGAAACCTACTTTATTTGTTTGTTTCTTTGGGTTCTGCTTCTGTTTTTGTGTGTGTAGGTGGATTTAGCAAAGGTCTTTGCTTACGGAGTGTTGGCACGTGTGGGCATGTGAAAACATCTCATGTTCCTTTGCCTCTGCTGTCGTCCCTCTCATCCCAAAGCATCATCTTGCAATCAGTTATCTGGAGGTGTACTACCTCTTCTGCTGTGTGTGCTCTACTCCACAGGGCCTGGTCCCGTGATATGTGTTCGGTGAAATTCTGATGTCTAACGCTCTGTCGTTTTGACTGGGGTGTAATCTGTGTTTAATTGGTCATAAGGTGATAAAACTTGATGGATCGGGTGCCTGGGTGGCTCAGTCGTTAAGCGTCTGCCTTCGGCTCAGGTCATGATCCTGGGGTCCTGGGATCGAGCCCCACATCGGGCTCCTTGCTCAGCACAGAGCCTGCCTCTCCCTCTGCCTGCCACTCCCCCTGCTTATGCTCTCTCTCTCTCACTCTCTCTGTGTCAAATAAATAAATAAAAAAAATCTTAAAAAAAAACTTGATGGATCACCCTGGACACATACCCTAGAACCATATTTCTCTGGCTCCATCCTACCGACCATGGCAATCATCCCAATTTGCACCTGAAGTTCACCAATACCAGCAGTATATTACCATCTCTGGGAGCCTCTGGGGGAATCTCTCACCTATTCTTCTGAGTCCTGTTGGCCGGGCTGGTGAAGGAAAATTGCCCTTCTCGTTCCGCTTTGCACTGCATCCTGTGGACGAGGAGGTGAGGACACCATCGGGGCCAACAGTGATGAGATGGCATTGGAATCACCATGCCACTTCCAAAGTCCCCATTGAAACAAAAATTCCTGAGCCCACCGATAACCACTGTGTACTCAGTGTCCCTAGAAATTTCACCAAACAACCATCTTGGTTTTAACTCCTTCTTTTTCTGTAGACTGTGCTTTTTAGCATTCATGCATGAGTCCCAGAGGTGCAAGGAGGACTGATCTGAGCTGCAAGAGCCATGCTGGGTTCTACCTTGCCTTTCCTTCCAGCTCTGGAACCACGGATCTTGGTGGTCAAGAGTCCAGGCTTTGCTTCTGTTTGTTTGTGTGTCGTGTAACACGGGTTTAAATATTGGCTCTGTCATATACTAGATCACTGACCCTGGCTAAGTCACATCATCTTTTTAAGTATGAGCTTTATTATCTGAAAAAAGGGGGAAATACTTACATCTTCCTCATAGGGAGATTTAAGGATTAAATGAAATAGTGACCATTAAAGGGGATAGCCTGGCAGACATTAAGTACTAAATAAAGGGTACCTACTATTTTTATTACCTTGGGTGAATTATTTTCCTGGCGGTTCTACTGTCCCACATGCAAATAATGTCTTTTGGTTGATCTGCCAAATCTACCAAATATTGAGATGGAGGGGGAAGGAGAGAGTAGCAGAGGGGCTGGGGAAGGAGCCTTTTGAGTACCTCAGAGGACGAAACCAGTCAGTGTCAGAAACATGACAATACTATAAAGATCAGCCACAGAGCCAGCTCTATGGATTGTGAAACTCTGCAGGAGAGCAAATGCAGGGCAACTGTTGAAAGCCTGGATTCTGGAGCTCAGTACATGAGTTTTAACTCGAGGTCTGTCATTTACTAGATGCTCTTGGGCACATTCCTTAATCTTCTGTGGCTCAGTCTTTTCATCTGTAAATTGGGATGATAGCACCTATGAGAATTAAGTAAGTTCATTTGTGTCGAGCAACACAAAGCAGTGATCTGGCACACAGTCGTTAGTTGATAAATATTAACTATTATTAGACAACAAATTAATCCAGAAGAGAAAATACTTACAAAGGAAATCCCTACGTGCCCCTCTGTGAATAGATCTGTTCCTATAATGTCAAAATCATCTAAGGCTCGTCAAAATAGTTCAGTCAACTAGGTGCCCATATGTGCAGAAGCTCTAGGATAAACCATCTAAAAATATTGCTATTTGTATAAATCTATGCAAAAAGGGCTTCCATCGTGAGCTGGGTTTTTTGTTCTTGCAATACACACTTGTTAGCTGTCAAGAATTTTCTACTTTAAAAGGCTCAGGGAAGTGGAAGACGCTGCAGACCATCCATGGACTCTTATCTTGCCCACTAACCCGATCGAGGAAGTCCAACAGGGTAATGGCACCAGTCTCGGCATCTCATGGAATGGTCAAGGAGAGGAAGAAGTTTCCTATGGGGTGCTGGGTTGCAAACCAAGGAAACGGACTCACATCTGTCCAGGCTTTATGGGAAGTATTCAACAGTATCTCCTAGAACACAGCTGGGCTCAAAGGGTCTAGAGCCCAGGACCTGACATATCAGGGTCTAAGGAAACTCTGTTCTCGCTCCTCATCCTGGAGCTGTGTTCTTTCTCCTCTCTGCTGCTCTCAGCTCATCTGTTTGTTTTCCTCCTCTGCAGAGCAGCTTTGTTGCCTCTCTTGCCCATGACCCCAATGTGGCCACCCATTTCTCTTCATGTTCTTCCCATTTAAGTGCCCGTAAGGAACTGGTAAGAACAACTAAGTCCAAATGTAAATTCCTAGGGGAGGATCCGATTGGCCCATTTTGTGGAGTCAAAGTCACATATCACAAACATGGCTACAGCAGGTGACCCCTGTGGGGTATGGGGAGGTATCAGAGCACAGGGGCGTGCACTGGGTACAGGTCCTAGAAAGCATCTGCCCACAGACAAATCAGGAGAAGTGGCCACACAGACGCAGTCATTGGCAATGACAGGCTCTGGAAGGACCACCTGACAAGGACCCATGTCAGAATTGTCTGGGGCATTAAGCTTGCTATTGGTGAGTTCAGGTCAGTCCCCCGTCTTCTGCTTCCTGGTGTCTAAGACTCAGGAAAGGACCAAGCATTTTTGCTGATCACTGTACCTTGCACCACCCTCTCTGCACTCCTCCAAAAGGCCAGCCTCCCTCCCTGCACCAGAATCTTCACCCACACCCTTCCCTCCACCTTGAACATTCTGTCCTTAAACACTCTTGCAAAGCTAGCTCCTCATCCTCCTTCAGTGTTCCCCTTAAATTCACCTACATTTTCAACCTTCTCCACCTTTATACATATCCTATATGTTCCCTTCATAGAATTATCATAATCTGAATTAAATGTTTATAATAATAGTAGCTGGCACCCACATGATGTTTCCAATGGCTTGGATATTTCCATGAGAGCTTGATACATACAATTTCCTTTAATTCATCTACAAATCTATCAAATAGGCTGTCTTATTTTCCCTCATTTCACACAAATGAGAAAACAGAGGCAGAGCAGTTAGGTTAACTTGCTGGAAATCACCCAGCAAGGAGTTGGCCCCAGAAGTCTGTCGCCCGGCCCTTACTTCCTCTTGACCACCACATTCCTCTGCTTAGGGGTTGGATTACTCATTTAATTATTTCCCTACTCAATTATATGCTCTATGCAGTCAGGGGCTTCACTGACTTGGCCTCCTGTGTATCTTTACCACTCATCAGAATGCTGGCCCTAAGAAATTATTTGCAAAATGAATAAATGAATGAACATATGAAAATAAGAATACACTGAATCCTCTTAAAAACAGAGACCCAAGACGCAGGTCTGCATGATAACAGGTCACCAGGCAAGAACCGTCTTCCAAGACTTTAAGAGCTTGTGGGTGGGGGGAGCACCAGAAGAGATTCTTCTCATGTGAAAGCTTCTTTCTTTCTGCTGCTGGCATCTTTATCCTTGCTCCCTTATGCCCAGCCTCAGATTGCCAGTCTGAGCTTACTGGAACTGCTTTTGCACCATCGGAGGTGAGAGTGGCTGGCATTCATAACAGAGACCTAGCCAATGAAGCAATGAGTGGCGGCGTATGAGATGGCTGAGCTTAGGCATGGGACACTGATGGTAACTTCCTCTTCTCTCTCATTATTTGAGCCAGGGATAACACAAAGGCCGGGAGTGGAGGCGATGGACAGGGGTCTGGAGAAGGGGTTCTACTTCAAAATATCTCCAGAATCCTCTATCTTCTCAATATCTCTACCACTGCCACTGGGCCCCAGCCACCCCTGCTCCCCCAGCCTGGATGACTGCAGCGGCTTCCTAACTGGTCTCCCTGCTTCCAAACACCACCTATCCCGTATCTTTTCCACGCAGCACTTTGGAGCCACCCTGTTAGAACCTAGCTCGGGTCCTGTCCCTTCTGGGCTCAGAACCCTCTGGTGGTACCCGTGGCAATCAGAGCAAAAGCCAAAGGCCTACGTGATCTGGCCCCCATCGCCCCCGTGACCTCATCCCCTGCTCCTCTCCTCCCGCTCACCCAGCTCCTGCTCCCTGAAGTCCGTGGTGTTCATTAAACATGTCAGTCGTGGCCTCACCTCATGGGCCTTTGCTCCTGCTGCTCCCCCTGCTTGCAATGCTCCCCCAAATCCCACCCCCATTTCAAGTCTGTGTTCCCAATGAGACCTACTTGCCCATTAATAGTACTTATTACACCCCAGCCTGACACCCCAGAGCCCCACTCCTGCCCCTCCTTCCCTGTCGGTTCCCCACACCACTTACCACATTCTAACGCGCTCTATCACTTACTTATTTACTTATTATATTCTTTTTTTTTTTAAAGATTTTATTTATTTATTTGAGAGAGAGAATGAGACAGAGAGAGAGAGCACGAGATGGGGGAGGGTCAGAGGGAGAAGCAGGCTCCCTGCTGAGCAGGGAGCCCGATGCGGGACTCGATCCCGGGACTCCAGGATCATGACCTGAGCCGAAGGCAGTCACTTAACCAACTGAGCCACCCAGGCGCCCTACTTATTATATTCTTTTATTTTGTTGTCTGGCTCTCGTGTTCCAATCGGACTTGCGTGTCATGTGCACCAGTGAGGCCCGAGCATCCAGGACAATACCTAGCATGCAACAGGCCCTCCATGAATCTTGGGTCACTGAATGAATGAAGAGTTGCTGGCATCCATTCATGTGTTGAAGGCTTGCTAGGCACCTGGCACGGTGCGGAGCGCCGTGGGTTATCGCGCTTAACCTTCACAGCTGAGCAGAATTGAAACCCCTTTCCTGGCCTGTGAGGTCCTTATCTGGTCCACCAATCTCTGCCTCACTTCTGCCATCTTCCTCCTTGCTCATCTGCTTCAGTTGTGCTGTGTGGGCCTCCCCTACTCCCCACACGCATGCAACACAGCCTGGCCTCATGGCCTTTACATCTGCTGCCTCTTCTGTTGGAAACACACTTTCTTAGAAATTCATGTGACCTGTTTGTCCCTCACTTTATTTAGGCCTCTGCTCAAATATCACTTCATCAGTAAGGTCTTTGCTGACCACTGCAGTGAAAATAGCACCCCCATCACTCAATCTCCTTTCTCTGCCTTATTATTTTTTTTTCATAGCATTTATTATATTAACATTAGGTTATATATTGATTTGTTGGTTTCCTTTCTTTCTTCCCCCACTAGAAAATAAAGTCTATGGATGATTCACTCATTGCTGATTTCTGGAATGGTGTCTGGCATGGAGGAGGCGCTCAGTAGATCCTGTTGATTTAGACGGTCCAAAGGGTAGGTTCTATAATCACCCTCAGTTTTAGGTGACCATCTGGAGGCTGAGAGGTGGAGTAACTTCCCTAGGTCATAGAGCTAATAGAGAGATAGGAGGAACTAAGGTCCTAGTGATATTCTTAAGCGCTGCCTTATGGTCTTTTTTCCAAAGCATCCAGAAAACCCACTCAGTTCTTGCCTGTGGTGGGTGATTGCTAAGTTAATAAATAAACTCTTGAAAATCATAGCATCTTGAGCAATCTTCATATTTAAAGTCCAGACACCTCCTGGGATACCTGAAGACCATAAGCTCCTGGGGGGCAGTGAAGTTGACCGAGTGACTTGACATTTTTGAGCTCCAGGCTGATCATCTCTAGTAATAGTGATGTAAGGATGAAACAGATGGTTGCTTGTCATGTGTTTCACACACTGTCTGGTGTAGGAGGGTCTTTTTTTTAAAAATTTTTTATTATGACTTGTCTTCATATTCCTCCTATGGTGCAGTAGTACCTAGGAATGGAACAGATACTCCAGAAATATTTGCTGTGGTTCAAGTCTTTGAAAACCACACACAAGGAAATGTGTTACTGTTCAGAATATCTGCTTCTCCCTCTCCATCCAACCCCCTAACCCAGGAGGATCATACTTCCCTGACCTTTTGGCATCAGCCTTGGCCATTGGGCTTGTTTTAGTCGGTGAAATTTGAGCAGAAGTGATTGGGTCTCTTCTCTTCTTTGAAGAAAGCTTGGGAGCCATTGTGTGGCTCCCTCTGATCTCATTTTGCCTTTGACATGAGACCAGCAACATCCCACATAGAAGCTGCTCCAGAGACTAACTCTGGACCCCAGAATGGAAGACAATTTGAAGCAGAGCTGCATCCGACTCATGATGGACATGAGACATGAGCAAGAAATAAAGCTCTGTTGTTCTGAGGCACTGCGATTCGATTTAGGGATCATTTGTTACCCATTCTTATCCTGACTGATACACTGTATTATGTATTATGGGATTGTAGTAATAATACCACCTTTGGATTCTACATGTTTTTGAACAAAATGCATGTGCACGAAAACAACCCTGTGGATGGACCAGAATGGTGGAGAGTGATGGAAGGAAGTATATTCCAGCCTGGGCAGGAGAACCACAGACAGACCGAGGTGGCCAGAGGTGGAGTATCAGTGGTGGCTTTTTGAGCTGCTGGTGGGGATAGGAATAATGAGGCCGAAGGTAAGCAAATTAAGTAATTTGTTTTCTTTTCCCCAAATCACTAACTTCCACTGTTATTTCTCACATGGGAGGCATAATGTCATTTATATATATTATTTTTCATCAAGAAAGAGTCCAACAGTAGAAAATATGTAAAGAATTGAAATGTATAAAGAAATTATGGAGATCCCAATCCTACTATGCTCAGTTCCTCCTAGGAGATAATCACTGGTATTGCTTGGCACAGATACGTTGTGCATTTATGTGCACAGTTTCTGTAGCATAAATGAATGGAATCATACTATACATATTGTTTGCAATTTGCTTTTTTATTTTAACTTAGCATTTCTGGGAGCTCTTTCCGTGGCACTCTGTAGAGGTCTATCTCATTTTTATAATGGCTTCATATTAGTCTATGATGTGGATGAAGTGCAATTTATTTAACTTTCTCCCTATTAATGGGCATTTATATCCATTTGAATTTTTACCTCCTTCTGTGATTTATGGGCTCCAATAGTCCCACTAATGTCAGACTTTACACGTGGCAGTATAAATGATCACATTTTTCTCTCACTAAATTTGTAAATGTCTTATCAACAACAGCATGGGGGTAGATGTATTGGTTGCGAATGCCACGTGACCAGGTCATGACAGTTCCTCCTGGAGGCGGGTGTCTCTGGGGTAGGGGGCGGGGTGGAGGGGAAAGCTTCCAGAAGAGTGTCTGTCTCCGTCTCTGATCCTTCTTCTTTCCCCTCCCAGGCACAGGAACTGTCCACAGTTCCTCAAAAGGTTCCAGGCCAAAGTGCTTCCTGTCCTCTGGCCCAAGAGCCATATCCACTTACAAGTGTAATCTTGATGAATTTTCTACTTGTGCTTGGGGCGCTCCCTAAACTCTTTTTTTTTTTTTTTAAAGATTTTATTTATTTATTTGAGAGAGAGAAAATGAGAGAGAGCACATGAGAGGGGGGAGGGTCAGAGGGAGAAGCAGACTCCCCGCCGAGCAGGGAGCCCGATGCGGGACTCGATCCAGGGACTCCAGGATCATGACCTGAGCCGAAGACAGTCGCTTAACCAACTGAGCCACCCAGGCGCCCTCCCCTAAACTCTTTTGAAAGCCTACTATTCATTTATTTATTTTTGGTTTCTTGCTCTCTCCATGTATATCTGTCTCTGTCATTCCCCATTTCTGTTTGTCTGTCTCCTTATTCCACTCCTCCATCCCAAGATACAAAATTCCATCCTCGGTAGGTAACAAATATATCCTTATTAATTATCAGAAACAACATCGTGTGGGGAACACAACACAGCACCTCTGGGGAAATGAGACAAGGAACCATTACTTTGGGTTTTCCAGGTGCTTCAGCCAAGACCTTGTGCCCACTGGAGTGCTCAATACCATCCTGTTGATGCTAAGATGCTGCCCTTCCCATGTTGACATTTCCAAAGCCAGCATGTGTTCTCTGATACAAGTTTACTTTTAATATAGCATTTTAAAAATAACCAATGGCATTTCATAATTGGAGTACATTCCTGTAAGAGTGATTCAGTCCCCCCTGCTATTAGGAACAGAGAAGAGGATGGCTGTAAGTGCAGTGTTGAAGGGCACACACAAGGGCATGGCTCTCCTCCCTCTAGTCCTGTCCCCCCATGCTCATCATGCCTGAAATGTCCACTATTCAGATTCTTTCTTTGGAGCCTTAAGGAGCCCTGGGCTCCAGGGGTGGTCCCTTAAGTTGTCCAACCAAAGTATCAGCACATCCTGGCTAGAGTGACTGGTTCAAGGACAGGCACATCACCCAAGCTGGGCCACTGGGGCTTCTCCTTGGAAAGGTCACAGAATCATCAGGAAAGAGGTCTTCTTAGCTGGTAATAACCCAATGGGATACACTGGTCCAGAGCTGGAGCAGGCCAACAAACCCATTGGAGACGAAGTTATCCAAAGAAGTCAGAGTCCGATGATGCAGAGAGGTCATTGTAGAGCCCCTGAATCCAGGTGTGCCTGAAGCTAGAGAATTCAGGTTTAAGCCCTGTTGAATTGGGCTCCTGTCATATGCACCACCTCTGTCCTGATGACCACAGCTGGCAAATCTGTGCTGCCACAAAGGCAGGGCCAGGTCCTCAAAGAGGAGAGGGGGACAGGAAAGCTTGGAGCATGGGACAAGGGGGCAAGGGGCCAAGGTGGGAGATGGGAGACGGGACCCATCCTGGGCCACTGAGAGGGGCCATGTGGGGATAAGGAGACCATGAACAGGGATGCCTCCAAGGGCCTCCTGCCTCCTACTTGGGCCTGTCTCTTTCCCCCCATTGGACAACTCCATCCCCTTTGCTTCCTACACCTTTACCCTTGGACCTTTCAGATGCTCCATACTTCCTAGGGACCTCTTCCACAGGAGATTTTCACATGTGGTCTTTTGTTTCTGGACCATTCATACCCCCTCGTTAGTATCTCCGTGAGCCTTGAACTCGAAGATCTTGTAGGAAGGCCTACTCTGACACCCATCCCGGGCAGATACCCCTGCCACTTCCTCTTAGAGGACCACCTATCTCTTCTCCCTAACTCTCCCCATTTGTAAGGATACACATATGTGCATATGCGTGTATGTGATTATCTGCTTAATGTCCTTGTTTTCCCCAAGACCATAAGCTCCCCCGGGTGAAATCTCTGTCTCTATTCACAATCCTAGCCCCAGGGCTTCACAAGGCCTGGCACCTCATAGGTGCTCAATAGATATTTGCTGGATGACAGAATTAGTGTCTCACTTGGGTTGAAGATCACAAAGGCACATAACTCTTAAGAGTTCAGGCTCTGCGGTCAGGCTCTTGAGATCACCAGCTCTGACCTTGGGAAGGTCACTTACACCTGTGAGTCTCAGTCTCTTCACCTGTGAAATGGGGATAATAGTGCCACTCACTTCCCAGGGATGCTGTAAGGATCACGTGAGCTATTACCTATAAGGCACTGAGAACAGGGCCAGGCACACGGTCAGCACAGAATAAAAGGGGAGCTGGGCTTACTCTTACCAGGGCCCCTTCAGCTACCGCTGCTAATGGTGATAGAACTAATCTTGTGTTACCAAAGGACTGATGTTCCACTGTGGGGTTTGGATTTCTCAGGGGAATGTGTTCCCTCACGTCCCCAAGCCAAACCAAAACAAGAATGAGATTAACTATAGAAATTCTGGCAGAATGAAGAGCTGGGTTTTCCCTGGCTTTGCAGCCCCCTGCAGCCTCTGGGTCCATGGACCGCCTGTGTTCACAGAAACATCACCAGGTCTAGGGGCTCCTCACACGCAGTACTTCTCAGGGCTTAATGCACTCAAGCATCACCGAGGGGGAAGGGGGGGTGGGAATCTTTGGAAAGTGCAGATTCTGATTCAGCCGGGCTGGGCAGGGGCCTGAGATTCTGCATTTCTAACCAGCTCCCAGGGGGTGCAGATGCTGCTGGCGGGGAGACCGTGCTTCGAGTGGCCAGACTGAGGCACTTTGGGAAGCAGCCCCCGGGGTTCCCGGGGAGCTCGCTGGCTCCAGCGCCCTGCACAGTGGAGAGAGTGGGTGATTGAGAAGAAAAGCAAACAACCTGAAATGGAAATAAATACTGTGCCACAATCTCATTAATGTCTAAAATTAGATTAACATAATTAAAAATTTAAAAGCTAGATTAAAGTGTGTCAGTCTGAAATCGAGTGCTGAATTATGCTGTGGCTCTCTTTGCTTTTTCCGGAACGGTTTGTGCTAATGGGTATTTCAGACTACTGGGTTACATGTTGTTTTTTGTGATTTTTAATTATCACCAAACACCTCCAAATTGGCCCTCTTTTCAGTATGACTTTTCCAGGACATGGCTGCCCCGCTCTCTGAAAATGTTCAAGCATGTGGAGCTCCTGGCCCTGTCCTCCCACTGACATCTAGGTCCATTGGGATGAAAAGAGAGGCTTCCTCACTCTACAAACTATAGGTGTGCCTCGAATATGCGTCATCCCAGTCATGGTGACTGACATAAATATTAATGAGATTCCCATCTTGTAAGTAAAGAAATAGAGGCTCAGAGAGGGAACGTAAGCTGCTGGGGGTCACACAGCTAATCAGTGGGAGAGCTGGGAGGCTAACACAGTTCTGTCCGACTTTCAGATGTCCATATTCTTTTCCCGGCCTCCCTGAAGAAGAAAGCATCACGGGGCTCCAGGAATGGGGGTGTATGTGTGTATATGCATGCCACATGGACGCACGCATGTGCAGGCAGAGGAGGGAGGAGGCACAGAGAGAAAGCCAGACAGAACAATCATCCACTTGTGAAATGTCTGTCTCTTTGTTTTTGCTTAAGTTGCCATTGCCAATGGATATAATTTACTATATGTTTTAACAGAATTGGACTGAGTGATCTGTTCCTTCAGCAGAGTCATGAAGCACTTAGTAGCTGAGGCTCTAATTCTGGTCCTGGAGTCATTAAGTCTGTTCTCCTCCAACAGGAGATTAAGATCCCAAGGGTGAATATTATCTTGGTGACCTCCCTGACTGCCATGGCTTTCACCCTGGGGCTGAGGTCATCCTTTATCTCTGCCCGGGTAGGTGGACAGTGAAGGCAGAGTGCCGTGGGGGCTCCGTGCAGCTAGGACTGGGTCACGTGGCCATTCCTCAGTGGCATGCCTCTTGTATTTCTGCCAAGCTTCTCTCCTGAGTCCTCTGAGACTCACAGTTTTCCCAAAACATCTCCCTATAAACCCGATTTCCTTCAGTGAAGCCAGCTATTTCCAGGGAGTCCTGGGAGAGAATTCTGTCTAACTTGGAGTTAGATTGGAAGGACGCTGATGGAGGGAAAGGCTGGGACAGTAGCTTTCAACTAAGATACCATTTTCGCCCAGCTATAGAAGCCTGTTCATTCACTTCAGAAACAAGGACCTGCTCATGTACCACCCAGACTTCTCGATGCCAAGCCTACCACTGTGAACAAAGCTTGGGTTCTAGAAGGTGCAACATTAAAAATGCAGCTAAATCGTAAAATGGTTCAGAATCTGTGGAAAACGGTTGGGTTCTTCAGCAGGTTAAACATAGAATTACCCTATGACCCAGCAGTGGCCCTTCCCAAAGGACTGAAAATAGATATTCAAACAAATGTCCATCGCAGCATCATCCACCATAACTCAAGAGGTGGAAACAACTCAAAAGTTCATCAGAATGAGGTGTAAACATACAATGGAATATTATTTGGCCATAAAAGGGAATACGGTTCTGATACATGCTACAATGTGGATGAACTTGGCAAACACGGTGGTCACAAAGTGTATGGTGTCATTTACAAGAAATATCCAGAATAGGTGAATCCATAGCAACAGAAAGCAGATTAGTGGTTCGTGAGATTAGTGGTTAGTGAGTTAGAGAAATGGGAGTGGCTGCTTAATGGGAAAGGGGTTTTCTCTGGGAGTGATGAAAGTGCTTTGGAACTAGATGGAGGTGAAGTTGTGCAACACTGCGAATGTGCTAAATGTCACTGAATTTTACACTTAAAGTAGTAAATTTTATGTTAGGTGAATTTCACCTGAATTTACACCTTGATGGGTAGCTGGAAGGAAAAGTGAGACCCTGATGCCATTAGGTTAACGGTTCTCTAGAATTTCCCCTAGTGTGGGCTGGAAAACAGAGAGAAGAGATGGGAGAGTAGGTGAAAGCCGTCAGTGAGACAGCGCAGTGTGGATGCCTGAGGACCACTGGCCAGAGAAGAACTTTGTCGAATGAACTGGTTTGTCGAATCATCTGGTTTAATGCCTTGTGAAAAGACAAGGAAACTGAGTCCCAGGGCAGCAAAACATTTGCAAATGACAATAACTGGCAAAACCAAAAATCAAATGTACTTTTCTCTTGCTATGGAACGTTTTCAAGAGTTTATTTGAAGAGAAAAATAAATACTCAAGCTGCACTCCCTGCAAGTTTACACTCACATCAAAAGAAGAGAGGACAACCATCCATCCTTCCAACCATCCATCCATCCAACCATCCATTCATCCATCCATTTTCCCATCGTTCCTTTCATCCATCTATCCACTCATCCACCCAACAATCCATCCACCCATTTTACCATACTTCCTTCCTTTCATCCATCCATCCACCCAACAATCCATCCACCCATCTATCTATCCAACCATCCATCCATCCATCCACCTACCCATCACCCACCCACTCTCATACCCATCCATCCATGTCATCGTTTAGCAAGTCTTATAGTAAATATACTATATAAGCTGAGGTTGGGGTTGTCAAAGCAGTCCTGCAGGGCTTTATTGGCCATGACAAGGAATTTGAATTTTATTCTAAGAGTAATTGGAACCCATGTAAGCGTTTTAAGCCAGGGGTGACCTAATATGATTTAAATTATAGTGATTGGTTTGTGGATGATGGGCTGCAGGAGGCAAAAGTACTGGGCCCAGGCACAATGGGATGGACAGAAGGAAGTCAGCAATTGTGCCTGGGGATAGGACACCCAGTCACAATTGCTGGCTTCCTTCTGTCCATCCCACTTAATGAGCTTAATGAGGCAGAGGCATCAAGGAAGGCTTCTTGGAGGAACTGGCGTTTAAGCCAAGGACCTAAAGATGACTGGCACTCAGACGGGGAGGGGATTCTTGGCAAGAAAACAGCATGAGCAAAGACACTGAGGCACAGCACAACCTGGTTTTATGTGAGAAGCCACATGTGATCCCTTCAGGAATGAGGCAGAATATTACCACATAGGAATGTGTAAGTGATGTGTATGTGTGTGGGGGGGGGGTGGGGGGGGTAGAAGCTGACCAGTATGGGTGGGAAAGGAGAGTGGAAATATTGCCAGGATCTGGGTTATGACAGACCTTATATGGACACTCTGATGGTACTGGGGAGCCACTGATTTTATAAAAGGGAGAGAGTATAAATCCTCTCTCTTCAACTCTTCTCTCAGTACAGAGCCATCGTCTGAGCACGTCTTTTGATGTGAGAAAGGGGATGTCTGAAGGCTGAGACCTGAGGAAGCAAATTTTCTATGCTATTTGTTGGCATAAGGTGTATGTGTGGGGAGCCTATTTCCAGGGGCAATTATTTCTCTTGTATAAAATAGTCTTTCTCCCTATTATACTAACCATCTGTTTTGAAAATTTAGAAATTATGGAGGAGAAGGAGCAATACTGTGTACCTGCCATCCCATCACCTGATGAGGACTCTGGTCGTAGGTTATTGTTTATCCTCCCTGTTCTTTACAATTACCTAATCATGACTTCTGTGCAAGTGAGATCATACTCTGCACCCTGATTTTTATTTTTTAATTTTTTTTTTAAAGATTTATTTATTTATTTGAGAGAGCGAGAATGAGAGAGAGAGAGTACATGAGAGGGGGGAGGGTTAGAGGGAGAAGCAGGCTCCTTGCTGAGCAGGGAGCCCAATGCGGGACTCGATCCAGGGACTCCAGGATCATGACCTGAGCCGAAGGCAGCCGCTCAACCAACTGAGCCACCCAGGCGCCCCTGCACCCTGATTTATTAGCTGCTTCTCCACCTATCAATCTAGCAGCTTCTGCATTCATTCCCTTGGGCTGCGGAAACAACCTTGGGTGGCTTATAACAACAGAAATGTCCTGTCTTAGTCTGGAGGCTGCATGTCCAAAGTCAAGGTGCCTGCAGGACCACGACCCCTCCGCAATCTGTAGGGGAGTCCTTCCGTGCCTCTCCCAGCTCCTGGTGGCTGCTGGCAATCCGGGACGTTCCTCTGTCCGCAGCTGCCTCGCTCCAATCTCTGCCTTTACCATACAAGACGTCCCCCCTGAGTGTCTCTGTCATCACCTGGCCATCTTCTGGTAAGGACATCAGTCAGATTGGATTAGGGGCCCCTGACTCCAGTAGGACCCCTCTTAACTAATTACATCTGCAAGGACCCTATTTCCAAATAAGGACATACTCTAAGATACTGAGAATTATGACTTCAATGTATCTTTTTACTCTCTTTTGGGGGGGCAGGAGCTGGGGCGGGGGTGCACAGCCCATAATAGCTTCCCTGGCCATTAAGGACTGTTTCACAAAATGAGTTTTCAATGGCTACAAAAGATTCTATATTATGGACCTACAAAATATTCAGGGATCAGTCCGCCTTCACACTGAATATGCAACCTGTGTGACCTCTCCTTGTCCCGCCCTGTGCAGAGACAATGGCCATCACCTTGACAACAATGAAGATCGGAACTCCTCAAAACTTCCCCTCCCCCCCCATTCCTATTGACAAAGAAGGACGGCGGACTTAGGTTCTGAAAAAAAAACAAAAACAAAAAAACCCTCTTAAATACAAGGGCAAGAACAAAAAAGGGAGACTTCGAACAACCAGAACAGTCAATTGATCAGAATTTCCCTCCGTGGCATTTCCAGTTAATCCAGATGTGACCACATTCTGGCTCGCGCCCAAATCTAAGCCGTGATTCATCAGCTACTCAGCTGAATCCAACAAACGTTTTATTCAACCTGCTTTATGAGCGTAGGCGAAAATTTTCCAGCCCCAGTTTCTTAGGATGTCACCAATTATCTCAGAGGATGTTGCAACAGACTAGAAAGAAAGTTTGTTTATTTACTGGTTGGTTTGTTTTAAATCATAGAACCTCCCTTTTCCAAGCTGGGGAGCTTCAGAAGCAGGTCTTGACAAACCCTTGGAGCAATAGTACTTTCATATTGCCTGTTAGGATTGTAGAGGGGTTTTCATTTACATTCTCACGTTTGATTCTCCAGACAACCCAGCCTAACAGAGCAGGACCGTGGTTACTTGAGGCTCCCAAGTGTCTTGACTTGCCCAAACCCACTTAGCTTATAACCACCACCCCTGTGGGGAGCTTAGCACTGGAGACACAATCTCACTTAATCTTCCTCCCAAACATAGGATTAAACTGCCATACCCTTCCCTCTTCTAGAACAAACGAGATCTTAGAAAGCATGCTGGCTTGCCCAAGATCACACAACTAGTAACCCCAGAAGCTGGTTCTTGAAGCCAGGCTGCCAGACTCCCCAGGGACACAGTTGTGACCTCTAAACTGCCCTGTGCAGGGTTAAGACGGGCTTCAGATGTCCTTGCTGGCTCGTGATTCTTTTATCCCCATGACCTCATTTAGTGGCAGTTCATCTCCATTTTATTTATTATTTATTTATTTATTTATTTTTTTTTTTTAAGATTTTATTTATTTGAGACAGAGAGAATGAGAGAGAGAGAGAGCACATGAGAGGGGGGAGGGTCAGAGGGAGAAGCAGGCTCCCCGCCGAGCAGGGAGCCCGACGCGGGACTCGATCCTGGGACCCAGGATCATGACCTGAGCCGAAGGCAGTCGCTCAACCAACTGAGCCACCCAGGCGCCCAGTTCATCTCCATTTTAAAATGGACGAGATAATACATGCCTCTGGGAGCACTGTCCCCTGTTCCATTGCTTATGACACACAAGGACTTTTGGTGGAGGGCATGTTGGGTGTCACTGATGCTGAAAATGGCGGTATTATTTAAAGATTTTCCAGATAGAGGGGGCGAGTGCCCTGTCACGTGATGGGAGGGAATCTGCTGGGGTTCCACAGTCCCCAAAGTGTTTATAGATAGGCTTTGGGGGGATATATGTATGAATGATCTTTCAAACATATGCATTTTTCTGGAAGTTAGTCCATATCACTCTTCATGAGAATTCCTCGTGACTCAGAAGTAAACCCAAACCAAAAACAATGTGTATTGTTTCATGTTTGTATGGCAGGCTTTCTGGAAACCACCGTGGTTTTCTACGGAGAGGTCTATTGCTTTTGAGTATTGGTATCATAGTAGACAGAGCATTTTTTAATTTACTTTTTTAAAAGATATATTTATTTATTTGAGAGAGAGACGGGGAGGGGAGAGCAGGGAGAGGGGCAGAGGGAG
Source organism: Leptonychotes weddellii (assembly GCF_054177405.1). Classification (NCBI taxonomy): domain Eukaryota; kingdom Metazoa; phylum Chordata; class Mammalia; order Carnivora; family Phocidae; genus Leptonychotes; species Leptonychotes weddellii. Next base: position 23,485,579 of record NC_138373.1, read on the forward strand.
AGAGAGAATTTCAAGCAGACTTCATGCTGAGCATGGAGCCCGACGCAGGGCTCGATCTCCCAACCCTGAGATCATGACCTGAGCCAAAACCAAGAGTTGGACACTTAACTGACTGAGCCACCCAGGCAGGCGCCCTTAGACAGAGTATTTAAAGAGAACTCCAACCCATGTACTCACCAGGTGCTTAAGAAATACAGGGTGGGGAAGAGGATGCTTTATAGAGAGAAGCTCTGTCCACTGGTCTGAGGAGGAAATGCAGTGGTGCATCCAGAGACCTGGGACGATCATCATCCAAACATGTAGCAGCCAGGGGCTCCACGTCCATTACAAATACCTGGGACCCCTGCCCTTCTCCCCTTCCCTGCTGTAAGCACTTTGGTCCAAGCCACCAGTAGCCAAGCGTGGTCACTGGTCTCTCTGCGTGCACCATTGGTCTCTTCTCTCCACTGGTCTCACATGGATCCTGCCTTCCTCTTCCTTGAAGCCCTCTCGGGTATCCCGCTGCCCTCAGTTTCATCAAAACTCAGGGCGATGGCTGCAAAGCAGAAATGACCTCCATCACTCCATCTGGCAATTCTGCCTTCTGCCCTGGAGGACCTCGAGCTCGCTCCTTCGTCAGCCCTCTGCATTTGCTGGAAACTTCTGCCCTTAGGTCTTTGCAGGGCCACGTCCTTCTCATCAGTCAGGCCTCTGTGGATGCTGTCTCTTCAAAGAAGCCTTCATTCTAAGGTAACACAAGGTTTGTTTTTCTTCGCAGCCCTTATAACCATTAAAATTGATCTTTAGTCACTTATCATCTAGCTTACCCTGCAGGATATAAGCTCCATTGGGCAGGGTCTGAAACTCAGATCCTCAATCGATGCTTGGTGAGAAGGAAGGGATGGACAGGTGGGCAGGTGGGTGAGGTTCTCCTTCAAGCTGACGGGACCCCAGCTTCCTAGAGGGACACCTGGAGTAGACAAGTGTTGCAATGACCGCTTCCTCCAAAGCACGGGAGGCTCGTTTTCACCCCACTTAGTAGTGAATTATGTTACCTGCTGGTGAGGGCGATGCCACAAGGGCTGTAATTAGTTCCCTGATTATTCACAATTGAAGCGATCATGGCTAACGGATGGTATTCGCCACGAAAACCTGTAGGAGAGCCAGGCCATTTGGCAGCTACCACGTTCCCAAGAAAGCAGATCAATTTCCATTTGATTTGTTTAAAAATAACAAATAAACAATGTGGAGCCGCTTGCATGCAAGGTTTGGGTTCCTCCTTTTCTGAAATTTGGGGAGAGGAGGCAGCCCGAAATTGCCAGTTAGGAGAAGATAGGCAGAGCACATTCACGGCTCCATTGGATTCCCCTATAATCATAGCTAATAACTGTATTTTCGACTACTAAACAATTCTGTTATTTTAAAGCTTCTAGTTAGCGAGCTAGCTAAACGATACTCAGGGGCTAGCCATGGAGAGGACTCTGAAATGTAGCACTGAAGCCCATTTTTCCCCACTTTGTTTTCATTTTATCGCAGGCCAACAGGTGAGCCCCTGACCCTCACAGGGAGAGATACTGCACAGTGGGGTTTCGTAAGGAGCCCAGAAATGCACACCTTTCCCTGAAACACAAAAGTATCCAGGATTTCCTTTAGGATCATGAGTTTAGAAGGCTTCTCTCCCTCAATTCACCTTAATCTGGGCTCTTCCCTGACCTATACTACTCCCCTGAACATCTAAATACGTCCCTTTCCCAGCTAAATCCTTCAGTCACTTCCCCTGCCATTAGGATAGGTCTAAAGCAGTCGGGTGACCTGCACAGCTCTTCTGGCCTGCCCCCTGCCTTCTGGTCCCATCTTCCTCCCACTCCTCCACAACACTCCCCCCACCCCCGTTTCCTTCATGCCCCAATATAGTGGATTATTATCTGCATTCAGAAGAATAGTCAAAGTTCTGGACTCTGGAAGCCAGGATGCCTGGTTCTAATTCTGGCTCTGCCATATCTGAGCTGTGTGACCTTGGGCAAGTCATTTGACCTCTCGGGGCCACATGTGCAACATCTACAACATGGGGATGATAGAAGTATGCGCCTCATACGGTAGCTGAGCGTATTAAGTGCGTTAATGTTGTACCGTGATTAGAACAGTGGTTGGTGGGTTCTGTTGCTCAGAAGAGGTTACTTGTGACTAACGATCCCCTAAAGTGCTTTGTTTCCCTCTTTGCACAGGCTGTTTCCTTTGTCTGTTGTAAACATTCTTTATGCCCCAAAAACGTTCTCTCTTGTTTGACTCATCTTTCGGTTTTCGGCTTAGACATCACCTCTTCCTAGAATCCTCCCAGATCCCATATCCACGGATTAGGTGCTTTTCTCTGGATCCAGCAGTGGATCTCTTCACTTCCTCCATCACAGATGTCACCCCAGCTGTATTCTAATCGCCTGTTTATATGTCTGACTTACCAACTAGATCAGGACTCAGGACAACTGACATTTGGGGCCAGATCACTCTGTGTTGCGGGGGCCTCTCTTGTGCACTGTAGGATGTCTAGCGGTATCCCTGGCCTTGGCCCACTAGATGCTATTCCAGTTGTGACAACCAGAAATGTCCCCAGATGTTGCCAAGTGTCCCCATTGGGGACGGGAGTGAAATACATGGTCCCTGGTTGAAACCACTTCACTTGACTATAAGCTCTGGGAGGACAGGAACTGTGGCTGTCTTTCTCATCCTCAGGCGCTATACTTCCCAGCCCCAGCCCCACCTCCAGCACCTAGAAGAGCACCAAGTACTTACTTGGTCCTTAACAAACGTCTGCTGAATGGAGATGCTAAGCCCAGTAGCAAAGCATGCCTCAGGCTATAGTCAGCTGACCTTGAGTTCTCAGCCAGGGTGTGCAGAGTAACTCGCTTTGGGCCAGGAAGCAATCCCTCCTCTGTGGTTCAGAGTGGTTCTCTGCATGGGACATGGATGAGTGTGCTTGCTCCAAGCACGGTTCTGGAAGGCGGGATCAGCCTCATCCAGCACACTGTTAGAAATGCAAATTCTGTTGCTCCTCCCCAGACCCACTGAATTGGAATCTCAGGGGGTGGAGCTTTGAGATGTGTGGTTTAACCAGCTCTCTGGGGGATTCTGATTCATGCTCCAGCAGCTCTTAGCCCTGGCTGATCTCAGAATTTACCTGGAATGCCTTTGCACGATAGGATGCCTGGGATGCTAGATGCCCCCCAGCCCAACTGCATGAGCAGCTCTGATGCTGGGGCTGACCGCTGGCCATTTTCGCCTCCCTCACAGCCAGGAGGGAGACTCTTGACACCCGTGGGTTCTAACGCCCTGTGCTCCCTGTCCTGAACCTTGAGGAAATTGCATTAACTCTTTTGGTCCACCAGAGGGCCATTTGCGGCGCTGAGAAGGGACAGGGTTATCCTTCCTGGGCGTGGGGCACATGGAGTCAGGGACCACAGACACACCGACGGAAGTGTGTGTCCGAGAACGTCCTCCCAAGCTCTGTTTGGAAAAATATCCAGGGCAGAGTAAGAGGCCCCGTAAGGCACTCTGTGAGGCTTTACTCAGGCTCCTTGCAGTGACCTCAGGATTGCAAAGAGGGACCCTCCCCGGATTCTCTGTTTGACACGCTGCTTTTAAAATCCCTGTCGAGAAAACGGCTTCAGAAGGTCGCTGCAGATCAGTGTGTGCAGGAGGGGCTGTGAAGTCAGGCGCACCTGTGTGCTTCTGGGCACGCCACTTCCCTCTTCTGGCCCTCAGACCTTCCATGACAGTAACGAAACTTACTGGCTCAACTGTGGCGAGGACCCACCTAGGTGAACGGGTGAAACACGGGCGCGAGAGCAGCTGCTCAAAAACTCAGCGGGTCTCAGTGTGGCCCCAGGCTGACAAAGCGGCATCACCTGGAAACCTGTTCGAGATGCAAATTCTCAGGTCTCACCGCAGACATACTGGATCCGAAACTCTGGGGGGTAGGGCAGAGGACTTCCCCTCTGTGAGCTCCATTTTCTCATTTGTGAAACTAGAAATAATTGCAGTACCTAGATCTCAGAGCCCTGTTGCAAAGATTAAATGAGACACGCGTGGAAACTACTTAGCACAGTGTCTGTGCTCAGTAAGTAAGAGCTCAATAAACAGGAGCTACTCTTGCTATCGCAACTGTTACCACCTGCAAAGACCCCTGCCCCATGCAGACCTCGAAAAGCAGCTTTTGTTAAAACTGCACAAATAACTCTTGTTGGACTCTGCAAAATGCCAGATTTGGGCTCAGGACGCTCCCCGTGGAACACAACACACTGGACAGAAGTTACAGTGTATAGATGTGCCATGCTAATACATTAGACGGCTTTATAACTTATTCTGAGAGGGGCCATCACTCAGAGCAATACGGCTATTTACCGTAGGGTCCCATTATGGGCTGTGATCTATTTAGGTCTATCCAGCTGTCAGAAAGACTGGCTTTCCTGCCACCAATCAGGAACAAGGACATGGGCTCGAGGCAGGGGAAAACAAACAAACAAAACAGCCAACAGGACTTGAAAAATATTCCACTCATGGCTGAGGAGATGTGAAAGATGCTGAGGGAAGGAAACAGAGTCTGCTCTGAGTGGCCTTGCGGCAGCAACAGAGAAATTTCTAGATGAACCGACCGAGGGAGAGGATTGACTGATGTTTGTGGGCATCCTGATGCAGAGCTGGCAGAGGGAGCTGAATTTTTCAGGCGGGGGAAGGGAAGGAGGATTGAAATTTATCTTCATGGATTGCAGGTTTCGATAATCAGGGTGAGAAGTGCAGAATCACTCAGCTGGAGATGGTTCATCTTCAGTAAAACGGGATTTTACTTCCTTCTCGTCTCTTACAAGGGACTCTCTTGTCCAGACCTCCTCAGTCTGCTCTACTGGCTCCAAACACCTCAAGGTCCATCTTTCCCCGAGGGCTTAACCGGCCATCAGCTAAAAAGAAATCACAAAACAGTGTGCTATCTGTAGTTAGCAAGGTTTGAGAACACAAGCTCATACAACTCAGTAGTGTAAAAAAAAAAAAAAAAAGCCCAAATAACTCAATTAAAAATAGGCAAAAGACCTGAACAGACATTTTTCCAAAAAAGATATTCAAATGGCCAACAGATACAAGAAAAGCAACACAACATCACTCATCATCAGGGAAATGCAAATCAAAACCACAGCGAGTAATCACCTCATACAGGTTAGGATGACAATTATCAAAAAGACAAGAGATAACAAGTGCGGGCAAGAAGATGGAGAAAGAGGAGCCCTTGTGCATTGCTGGTGGGAATGCAAGCTGGTGCGTCCAGTGTGGAAGATTGTATGGAGGGTCCTCACAAAAATAAAAATGGGGGGCGCCTGGGTGGCTCAGTTGGTTAAGCCACTGCCTTCGGCTCAGGTCATGATCCTGGAGTCCCGGGATCGAGTCCCGCATCGGGCTCCCTGCTCGGCGGGGAGTCTGCTTCTCCCTCTGACCCTCCCCCATCTCTGCTCTCTCTCTCTAATAAATAAATAAAATCTTTACAAAAAATAAAAATAAAAATAAAAAAAAAATAAAAATGGAGCTACTATAGGATCCAGCAATTGCACTTCTGGGTAAATAACCAAAGGAAATGAAATCACTACCTCAAAGAGATATCTGCACCCCCATATTCACTGGGGCATTATTCATAAGAGCCAAGACCTGCAAACAACCTGAGCGTCCACGGATGGATGACTGGATAAAGAAGATGGGGCATATATCCACAATGGAATACCACTCAGCCATAAAACAGAAAGAAATTCTGTTATTTGTAACAAAGACATGGATGAATCTTCAGGGCAGTGGGCTAAGAGGAATAAATCAGACAGAGAAAGACAAATACTGTATGATCTCACCTATAGGTGGAATTTGAAATAACTGGACTCCTAGAAACAGAAGAGATTGGTGGTTGCCAGAGGTGGTGGGTGGGGAAATGGGTGAGAGGGGTTAAAAGATACAATCTTCCATTTATAAATAAATGAGTCCTGGGGATGTCAGGTACAGCATGGTGACTATAGTTAGTAATATTGTATTACATATTTTAAAGTTGCTAAGAGAGTAAATCTTAAAAGTTCTCATCATCCACACACACAACTGTAACTGTGTGAGGTGATGGACGCACTTACTGTGATGTTTCACAATATATACATATATCAAATCATCACATTATACACCTTAAGCTTATTCAATGTTACATGTCAATTATATCTCAATAAAGCTGGGAAAAAAATAGAATTCTAGGAGAGTATGTGATGCATGCATAGAAGATGCATGCTGAAGTATTAGAGATAAAGAATCATGAAATATGCAATTTACTTTCAAATAGTTTAGGAAAACGTGTGTGCTTGCGTGTGTGTGCTCGTGCGTGTGTGTGTGCATATGTGTGTATGTGTGTGTGTAGAGAGAGAAAGTGAGAAAGAGCAGAATTGCACAGTGACAATGATTTTGGATCTAAGGTGGAAGATAAGAAGGTGGTCCCTACTATTCTCTCAGCCTTCTGCCGAGCCTGTCTTCCTGGGTTCAAATCTCCACTCTTGCACTTACTCGCTGGGCAATGACATTGGGCAAATTACACAAACCCTCTGGGCCTCAATATCACCATCTTAAGCATTATTATAGTTCTTACCTCCCAGGGTTTTTGTGAGGATGAAACAAGTTAATGTGCTTGTAAGCATTCCTTGAATGATGTAAATATTAGCCCTATTTAATTGTGATAGAAAGATAGGTAGATGGATGGATGGATACATACATGCATACCTGGATAAAAGTTATTAAAATAAACACATAAATTATATAACGCCCACACCTGGATTCCAGCACGCAAACACAGGTGGAAGATTTTGTTTTCCCCCAGAAGTGTGCCTTGCGCCTTGCGGGAACAGGGGTGCGGGACGGCAGTGACTGAGACCTAGGGCAGTCGCCTGGTGCCCAGAGCAGAGGTACCCTCCACCTCCCTTCTGTCTGCTCATTTCTGCTCCCTCCAAAGTCAATTTCAGGGCAATCTCACTATAAGTGGTGCCCTTGTGGATACGGGAGTCTGTTCGGCCAAGGATGGAGCCTCTCTCATGGTACTGCATGTACAATAGGGCCCGGCACCTGGATTGCATGTTAAACACATCCTGCACCATTAGGCAGTGCTCATCACTCAGCGGATTGACTGCCGAGTTGCAGGGTCCTCCCGGCCCGGAGCCAAGCTCAGCCGGTCCATCCGGCCTGGGCATCCTGCCAAGAACCTCCAGCTGAGAAGCGGGCACTCTTAGGTCACCACACACCACTGGGGTGACCCAATGAGGAGAAACCAGCCTGGTGGCCACAGCAGGCCCTCTGTGAATCCTGATGAGAGAGCCAAGCCCTGAGGGACCTTCTAGCCAAGCTCCTTGGGAGCAAACTTGGCTTGTAGCAAGAATAAACGCTTTCTTTGGAACAATATCTCTCTCCCCCTTGCTCAAACACTGCAGCCATTCTAATCTGATCTTCCTTCTGATCCTCCAACACACCTGGAGCTTTCCTGACTTAGGATCTTGACTCGAGCAAATCCTCTATGGAATATTCTCTCGTCCCCTGGTCCTGACTCACCGTATGGGTCACCTCCTTAGAGAAGGCTTCCTGGATCACACAATATCAAAAGGTTGCCTTTTGATTATCCTTTATCTGGAAACTGTTTTTCCCTCTCTCTGTGCCTTATCTTCCCCATTTGCAAATAAGGGAACAATGGTAGTGGATATTCTCTATTTGTTCTCCTTTCCTACCTTCCTCTAGGCTGCATTGGGCTGATCAATGGTTTTCTCACATCCTCTGGCTGGATTCAGCCAATGAGAGATCAGGCCATTTATTCACCCAGCTCACTGCCTCGTGGGTGGTGGCTCCATCCCTCTTCCTTGGGCTCCGGATTAGGACCTCAGAGTCCTAACTTCTAGGAGCGCTCCCCACTCCCCACATTGTGCTCCTTCAGCACCAATGGTGTTTGCAGTCCCCCAATGTTGCTGACCTCAGGTGCCTCCCATCCCCTGCTGGTAGCCCTGCCCGCACCTTGTAAATATCCCCTTACTGAGCTGGACTCAATTTCCCCTTGGAGTGTGCCATTGGCTTCCTGCCAGGATTCCGACCCACACAATAATAGTATCAATTTCACAAGGTTGTTGTGAGAATTAAATCAGTTTCAGTGCAGGACACCCAGGAAGTACTAAGATTATTATGTGTTCATCTTATTAGTTATTATTTTCCTTTCATCACATTTTGCACTTACTTGTGTGCTATTCACTACCTGTCTCTGTAGGTACTCTACAGTTGTGTTTTTTTTTAAGATTTTATTTATTTATTTGACAGAGAGAGAGACAGCGAGAGAGGGAACACAAGCAGGGGGAGTGGGAGGGGGAGAAGCAGGCTTCCCGCAGAGCAGGGAGCCCGATGCGGGGCTTGATCCCAGGACCCTGGGATCATGACCTGAGCTGAAGGCAGATGCTTAACAGTCAACTGAGCCACCCAGGCGCCCTGGTACTCTACAGTTTGCATGGAGATGAAGTCCGTGCCTGTGTCTGTTTGTTTGGTCTTTGATGACCTCGTGCCTGGTGTGCAGTGGGCCTCAAAAAAAAGCCTGGGGGTGCCTGGGTGGCTCAGTCGTTAGGCATCATTATTTGATCTCATCAAAGCATCAAACCAAAGCATCATTATTTGATCTCATACTACCTGGCTTTCTGCTTCCTAGTTCTGTACTTACTTCTCTGTGTATTTATGTTTCTTCAACGTCTGTCTCCACCAACAGAATTTAAGCTCCATTGGAGCAGACGCCGTGTTGGACTTCAATGCCTCTCTATCCAATCACAATATATGCCTATTTTCCCAAAGTGAAGATCTGAGCACTTTAACCCATTCTCAAAACTACTTAAGATAATAAATGTTAACCAGTGTTATCATCATGCCTTCTCATGGCCTATAGTTAAATCTCATATCCTTATTCTGGCGCTCAAGATCATCTTTAATGCACCCTTTGCCTCATTCATTCAAAATACGTGCATGGAGCACCTGCTACGTTCCAGGCACTATTCTAGGACAAAGCACCTTTCCTCCTTTGTCTTCCTCCCACTGGGGGCCAAGTCATCCTCTGTCCAAAACATCCTCTCCACTCTCGCTACACGAGCTCTCGCAACCACAAATGGAATACCATTCTTTCCATATTTTTGCTTAAACTCTTTCTATTGCCTACAACACCTTCCCATTCTCTGTCCACCCAATAACTCCTTAACCATCAGTTAAATCCCACCCTCCACCTTTTATTCCAAAACATGCATTAAGCCCCTTCTAAGTGTCCCGCTGTCTCTTGCATCCTATTGGAGACACCATAGGGACATGGAGCGTGTGTGACTCTTCATCACATGTATTTGATGCTCTGTGTAGTTGGTGCACATGATCTGCTCAATTGTGGGAAGGAAAAGAGAGCCCGACTAGAAATTACAGCCTCTTTTTGCCTCCAAAGGCTTAAAACACCTGAGCCAAGAGTCTCTGAACACTTTTGATCATGGACGCCTCCTTTAAAAAAAAGGCAAATGGGCACCCCATTATGTAAATAATTATATATAAATTCTTTGTTGAACTGTATACTCTCCTAATGACAATGCACATGCAAAAAAAAAGGGCCATTGAAAATCATGAGATAAAAATGTGAAATGCACAGAAATTCTAATGTTTTCCTCCTGCACCCCAGCAGATCATGTAACCTATCCCTGTTTTAGACCGTCTTGGCCTAACCTCAAAGGACAACTGGCTCGTTCTAGGTCACATAGAATGGGGTAGGAGTATCTGCTGGGGAAAGGCAAGGAATTTGGGCTACAGTGAGAGAGATATTTGTCTTGCCGCTTCTATGTTTGTTGCTTCCCATGATCCTGGCGTGTCTGTTCTCTGGGTTCCTCGAATCTTGCTTCGGCCAGAGCAGGGGACCCGGCAAGCCAAAGGATTATTTTTCCTCCTCCTCCTTGCCTTACCCATACCCTGGGGTTAAGCAGCAGCAGGCTGCAGAGCTGGTCCAAATTTGAGAGCTGGCCAGGAAGGTGCCTGGCTCTTACCTTGCTGGGGTTTCTCGTTGCAGATGAAGCAGCAACTTTTACTTCTCAAGGTGGGTGGGGGATTTCTGTGAATGTCTCATGCTTTGGAAAAAGCAAGCCTGCCAGGAGACGTGCCCAGATATCGCTTCCTTTGCCGTGTCACCACAATTTTCAAAGAGCCACGCCATCTCCTTGCCCATCCCACTCACTCCTCCAGCCAAATGAGATCCAGCTTTTTGCCCGGCCTTCCCTGTCCCCCAGTAACCCCCGCTCCCCCACTACCTGCCAGCTCTGCAGTGAGCAGCCCCTCTGGCAACAGCCCAGCCTGTGTCTCTGAGCTGACACCCCAAACCTGGCCATGCTCATTATTCAAACCCAGGCTCTCAGCAAACCCTTTGCCCGGTGTCTTTCTTGCAGTGGCCTGGTGTTTGGGAATAAAGCCACCAGATGCCCCTCTAAGTGAACCTGCTTTCTTCCTGGCCTTGGCCTTGCATGCCAGTTTGGGAGAACAGCCACCCCAGTTCACCTGGGCCTGTCCCAGTTTTAACCCTGAACATCTCATATCCCGAAACCCCCTCACTCCAAAAAGGACCAACTATGAAATGTGCAGGGCCCAGGGCAAAACGAAAGCGCAGGAGTTGCTCAAAAATTTATCGCATTTCAAGATGGTGACGACAGAGCTTTAAGCCACATGTGGTGTCCTGATCGTGGGGTCCTTGTGTGACTGTAGGCGCCGCACGCTCATGAAGCCAGCCCTGCTCCCAGGCAAACCACCACTGTTACCCTACTCCGAATACATAGATCCAGTACAGAAAATGTGTGGTTACCTCCTCAAGGTTGTTAGTTTCTCGGAACAACATGTGCTGCCGAGACAATAGAACTTGCCCCGACCCTTCCTTCCACTCATCCTCGCACCTATTCCCGAGCTTTCTGAAACACAGAATCACGCCACTCCCCGACTTAGAGCCCTTCGACGCCCTCCTGGCTGTCCACAGTATTCTCAAATGCGAGTGATAACAGTAACACAAAAATTGCAAGCTGCTCGTATTGACTTAAGTGATCTTTGCTATCCTGTTGCTTAAATATGTCCCAACATAAAACTCGGCATCAACTTCGTATGCTCGTAGCTCTTATCCAATCATGAAGCCAAGTTTATCAATTAAAAAAAAAGGTAAGCCTACAGAACCAGTAGAATTCAAATTAACAACATTAATTTAATGGGATGAGGTTGCTTTGCCAAAACTAAAGTGCCCCTGGGCAGAGAGGCCATGGTGCCATGTTGGCTGCTACGATGTAGGTCGGCTCTTTCTCATGGGGGTTCTCCTTTGTGCGCTGGTCCCGGGACGGCTCAGTGCTCGGGGGCCTTTCCTTGGTTTGAACACGTTGGGATGCCTTTGTTCCAATACCACACTCTGACACTACGCGAACCTCACGTGCAATAAAGATGAGTTCCACCTCTGCTCTTTTCCCATTAACCCATGACAGTGAAAGGCATGGTAATTAGCGCTGGCAAGCTCATAAATATTAATGCAGGCATGTGCACCGTAATTCCATCGCAGTGCCAGGTTATAAGTGGGCCACCCAAATGACCTAAAAAATGCCTATGCTAATTTTAAAACTATCACTGAAATATAAATAACAATTATCAGCATTGTTTGAGCAACTACTATGTGCCAAGCACCATTCTAAGTTCTTGCCATATAATAATTTACTTAGTCCTCACAACACCATAGGGCAGGCACTATTATTAGTCCCATGTTACAGATGAGAAGCCTGAGGCTCAAAGAGGTGACATCAACTTGTCATGAGTTATCCCACCAGAAGATTTCTACGAAAAATCTTTGAAGTGAACTCCCGGACTGCTGATTGGGCATAAAGGACCTTGAGAGGTTCTTGGCTCTCATCTGACATCGCAGAATGAAGTTCAAACTACTGAGTTTGCCAGCCTGTTGACCACCCCCTCTTCGTGGCACGCTGCTCCCCATCTCAGCACACATCTTCAGTGCTGCTAATGAAAGCCCGAGAGGGCATCAAGCTCTGTCACAGTTCTCTGTTCCCTATGCTTCAAAGTCTTCTCTCTGCCTGGGATGTTCTTGTCCTTCTCCACCTGGCGGCCTCTGTGTTCTGCAAGATGATCAGCATCCCTTCTCCGGGATGCTCTTTCCAAAGAAGGCGAGGCTGACGCTTCCCCTTTGGGCTCCCACAGTACCAAGGCTCCACCTTCTTTGCCCAAAGACACCATTGACCTCCTCATAGCCCCTGCCCTGGCAGTTCTCAGAGCTAAGCCAGCCAGACCCTCGTCCTCTGGAGATTTTAAACTAAGATGCCCTGGAGCCTAGGAATTTGAAGTCAGAAGTTGTGCTATGCTAACATTTGGCATGTATTTATTTAGTGCTTACTTTGTGCCAGGCCCTGTGCGAAGGACTTTGCCTATTTCACTCTATTTCAAGCTGACAGCAATCCTACAAGGTGGGTACCACTGTCTCCCTATTTTACAGACAGGGAAGTTGGTGCACAGAGAGAACAACGAATCCCCTGCCATCATACTGACGATGGCAGCACCAGCAGGGGATCTAGAGTCCGCGCTTTGAGCCTTGATGCCACACTCTCTTTCTACTTCAGGGGAGCCAAGATCGGGGCTGGCATCATGATAAAAAGCATGGGCAAGCTGAAAGTGTATCAGCGACTAGGTGAACAAAAAAAGGAGATGCTGGTTCGTAGTGAGGAGACAGGAGCAAAGATAGGACAAAACTCAAGCCCATGGAGAGAGGCAGAGAGATCCTTCTGTACTCAACTGCTGAGGTCCCGGCCACTGGTCGTGGTGACCTGTTGGACACCTTGTCTTGGAGTCCAAGGGCTTCCCATGTACCTTTTCCATTGCCTTTTGTTTTTTAAGATTTTATTTATTTATTTGAGAGAGAAAGAGCGAGAGAGAATGAGCACAAGCAGAGGGAGCAGCAGAAGGAGAGGGGGAAGCAGGCTCTCCACTGAGCAGGGAGCCTGACGCAGGGCTCGGTCCCAGGACCCTGGGATCATGACCTGAGCCGAAGGCAGACGCCTAACCGAATAGCTACCCAGGTGGCCCCCCACTGCCTTTTTTTTTTTTTAAACCCAACTTAAATTGAGTGAGTTTCTTTTCTTTGCACCAATACTAAAAAACACAAAGACACTGGAAATCCACCAGCCCCATGGACTCTAAGACCTTTAAAGCCAATATGCCTTTTTGCTGCTCCTAAAAGGAAGCTTACCTGTTGGTTTGGTATGCAAGATTTGGATCACACTTAAACTAATTTTTTTGGCTTAAGTACATCCATGCAATTGTATTTAGGACATACTTATACTAAAAATTTGTTTGTGGTTTCTCTGAAGTTCAGACTCACCTGGGTGCTCTGTATTTTATCTGGCACCCCTAACTTGGGATTGTGTGAGAACTGCAGGCTCTCAGGCCACCCCAGACCCACTAAATCAGAATCTGCATTTTAAAAGATGATTAGCATGCGTATTAAAGTTTAACAAGTGCAGCTAAAAGATGAATCAAAGGCAGTGCAAAGATAGTATAGCAGCTCCTTGGTCATTAGGGACGCAAATTCTTCCTATCCTTTTCTCTCTCCAACATGGTTATCTCCTGGGTCACTTCATGGTCCAAGAGAGCTTCTTGGGGTTTTCTCTATAAGTCTGGCCTCCAGACGGAAACAAGGAGAAAAGATCAAGAGCCATTTCCCAGAAATTCCACCCAATGGCCTCCCCACTGACTGCTCCCACCTGCGAGGGAAGCTGGGACATGGAGTTTTTCATTTGGGCCCGGGGTACTTCTGTGACTTAGGTGGGCATGTGTGCATAGCAGGGCTTGTTATTCACCAAGTAGTGGAGGTTGACCAGGAGGCCCCGACCACGGCAAAGGAGCAGGGAAGGGCAACAAGACCCCTGACATAAGATTACTTAAAAGAAAAGGGGAGGGGCGCCTGGGTGGCTCAGTCGGTTGGGCGACTGCCTTCGGCTCAGGTCATGATCCCACAGTCCTGGGATCGAGCCCCGCATCGGGCTCCCTGCTCGGCGGGAAGCCCGCTTCTCCCTCTGACCCTCTCCCCTCTCATGCTCTCTCTCACTCAAATAAATAAATAAAATTAAAAATAAAAAAGAAAGGGGGAGGTCCTAGCTGTGTTCTAGACCTGGGCTAATTACAGTGCTCAGTTCAACAGTAGGGTCCGTGTTGGGCATAGTCTTAGCTGATGCAGGAAGCTCCCACAGACCCAGACACCTTAACACCATGCTCAGAGCCGTGGCTGATAGTGCAAGAGTGTTAGAGTTGTAAAGTTACAAAACTGAGCATGAAACGCTCTTGGCTGTGCTGAACCCCAAAGAAGTGGATGGTGGACCCTCGAGGAACCACTGCTGCTGGCCGCTGTTGGGATTTAGGCTACCAAGTGGAGCGTCTCGTAACTGTGCAGGACCAGTCCTCAACAGCGACATCATGTGACTGCGAGAATCAACAACAGTGATGGGCTGAACAACGGCGGAAGGTTGTAAACGGAGTACTTACCGTCTCACTGGTAAAGATGGGAAAGATGTGCCAGTGTAGTTCCACTGGACACACAAACGTGACGTGAACATTTGCACCGTGAGACTGAGGAGTAGAGAGAACCACTGTGGTATTGGGGTGGTTAAGGGCGATAGGGTGGTTAAGGGCGATATTTTGGGTGAGGACAACTTTTTGTTGCCCGTCCAATCTCACCCCTCCTGTTGGGGTAGGCCAAACCCAGAGCTACTCTGGGATCTTTTCAAGCCGGAATCCTCTCAAGTAATGCCAAACTGGATCGAATCAGGGTTTCTTGATGTTTGTTATACACCATGCCAAATACGCTTCCAAGGCAAGGAGCATTTCTCTTCAAATAGCAGTTGAGCATGGCAGGCAAGTCGTGACTGGAATTAGCCTGTTCCGTGCTGCCTTATTAACAGACTACCTCTTTTTAAGTGGCATTCCTTTGGAGGCAATTTGCAGAGCAGTGATAAAAAGACCCTCTGCCAAATTACAACTCCTTCTTGAGGGATATGCAATGACTCCACTTAGACTCTTCACTGTCGGGCACACCTCCAGAGGCAAGCCTGGAGGGGTGAGAGACGAAGGGAAATGTCAGCCTCCTGGCTACGGAGGGGACCGATGGGACAAGAAGCCACACGGGGCCGAGGCTGCAGGACCCACCAACGGGTGTCAACGAGAAGAGAGAGGCAGGGCCCCAGTCTTTGCAGACAAAGCACCCAGTTAGCCAAAAAACGCAACAAAACAACCCAAACCACTTTCTGTCTCTGCAGAGAAGGGGGATATTTCGAAGAGGGGGAAGAAGAAGGAAAAACAAAAGGAAAGGAAGGGAAGGGGGAAGAGAGATTGGAATCTAAAGGGTTGAAATAGTAGATGGATTGTGCAAAATCCACCCGATGGTTTCAGTGTCTGTGATTCATCGGTTACACGTGGCTTCAATTTCCTTTGAAATCCAGATGTGTTTGAAAAGAAGACAGAACAAGGGTAGGATAAAAGACAGCCTGGGTCTCATAGTTTCCCTCAAAACAGAGATTTGGATATTTTTGGTCACCCCCTCTCAGTTCTCAGTGCCTGGTGGATTTAATAGACGGTGGATGACAAGTCCATTCTCTGGAGAGAAAGGGTTTTCAGATACTGGAACACGGACCTTAGAGCCTCCAGTGTGAACAGAGATTGCAACCAGGGCATCTGGAAATTAAAAGGGACCCCAGCTTACTGCCACAGCTTGCCAGTGTCATTACAACCCACAGTTGGCTCTGGGTATCTTCCTAAAACACTGTGGCTTCATTTTGTTGATGCAGGTCCAGATGCTGTTTGGAAGAATGCTAGCTTTGTTCCTGACCTCCCACAGCTCACTCTTTCCAGAATTCAGATTGAATCAATGTCTTGAGCATGAGCTCCATCTGCTTTCTGACCTCAACTCCCCTACATTCACTCCATTCCAGCCGCACTGGCCTCTTCAGAATCCCTCGACTGCGGCAGAGAAGCTACTACCTCAGGGCCTTTGAACATGCTGTTTTCTCTCCTTCTCAAGACATATGCTTGCTCCTCATGTCCTCAAGTCTCACCTTAAATCCCACCTTCCCTGACAGCTTTACTTAAAGTTCTAAATGGCCCGTTGCTTCCTAACTCCTCTACTTCACCATGGTTTTTCTCCTAAGCACTTACTCCTATCTAATACAGTACATAATTCACCGGCTTAATGTGTGCTTTGTCTGTCTCCCCCCAACTAGATTGAATGCTCCATGAGGACAGGCTGTTGGTTGCTTCTGTTCACTGCTCAATCCCCAGTACCAAGGACAAAGCCTGCAACATGGTAGGCCCTTAATATAGATTTGTTAAATGAACTAATAAAGTGAATAAATAAGAACGGGCATTTAGGCAATTCAAAAAGATGAAAGCATAGCAGCACCAGGAGTTAAGCAGTCAGTGGAGAGCTGGACTCAGATTGCCTTGGTTTCATTTCCACAAGGAACTCAACTATATACCTGTTAGAATATGCTGACATTGGTCCACGAGGAAGACCCAGGGACTATGGCCAATACTAGGACCACCCTGGGGATGGCATTACCTGCCCCTCATTGTGCCACACCTTGGCCAGAGCCACTGATGGCTCCCGCAAGGCCACTCGCCTTGACCTGGCATTCAATGCCCTCCCCAGCCTGGCACCAATCAGCCTTAATATCTATGTCCTCAATACTTTTCCATACTATACTCATTCACTCAACAAAATACCTCAAGTTTATCTTAAAAATCCATCCCAAGTTTGCATTCAACTCCATTATATAGTTTTGCTTGGTAGAATATTAAAAGAACATTTTTGTTGACAGACTCTTAATTTTAGCTCAACTTTCCCACCTTTGCTCATCTAAATGGAGTGTCAGGAAATTCCACAGATTCAGGGATTGTGCCTTCCTTCTCAGGGAGTTTCTCAGTATCTGGGGCCCTTGAATATACTAAGAATGACTGGCTTTGCTCTGGTGGCATTTGTTAAACAACACACAGAGCATAATCCCGGAGCCCCCACAAATGCAACATCTACCATGTCATTCAACCCACAATGCACTCTGGCATATAAATACACTGACACACACACAAACATAAACACACAGACACGCTGAATCAACCACATACAAGAGACAAACATGTAGACACACAAGTGTAGACACATATGAGGCAAGCATCCATAAACACGCTGAATTTCTTGGTCTAAGTTCAACTAAGGTCTCAATGCTCTGTTTAGACTGTTCTGGCAGATAACATTGAAAGACACCAACAGCGTGATATTTTATGAGAAGAGGGATGGATTCTTTACCCTAAGGCATAGTTCATTTGCCTTTTCTCTCCCTAGAATTGACTGTCTTGACCAACTCAAATTTTTGGCTTGATTTTATGCTGAAACAACCATAGCCCAACCTTATACCAGGCGGTTCTGATATGCCCTGACTTAGCTAAACCATCAAGTCACTTGCACTGGGGATGTGCTACAGATACAATAGGAAGTAACTATATTCAGGGCTCTGCTTTGAGAAGCAATAGGTAATCATAGGCAGGGAAAAGCAAAATAGGAACACAGTACAACTCTTTTAATTTTTTTTCAGATCCTTGAAACAGCGATAGGTGTTCTAAGGGTGGTGTCCCTGATAGTTCAAGGTCACCTTAACTGATCCGACAAAGGGAGATAAACAAGGAAACACTTGTTTTGGGGGAGCAAGGCTGGAGTGAGGAATCCCTTTGCCCTCTTGCCCTCGTTTCTTGTATCCCCCACCCCTTTTAGCTGTTTCTTGCTGGAAACAATCTCAAAAGGCTTTCTCTATTAGGTACAGAACTATTTATCTCAGTTTCACAACTCTGGGAAGTAAGGCACACATATGCACACGTGGACACACACGTGTACACACAAACACCCACAGAACTAAACGTTTTCAGGAACGTTTTTTTTTTTTTTTTAATGAAAAGCAATCGACAAGAGGCACATCAATCTAGCCATGAAGTGAGAACTTTTTAAGGAAAGGAAGAATTGTTCTCATTAAGCCCTAAAACTATTCTTTTCCATTGATCATCCAAACCAATTTGCTCTATGTAGAATTGCTGTGTTAAAAAAAATTAGCTGTTGATACCATTCAATACCAATTACATGGATTTTTCCCTCAACATAAGGTGCACTTGTAGTTTTTCTCAGTCTCATAATTAAAAAAAGGTGATAAGCTATGTGTTCTGAATCAATTCACTTAGATTTCAAGGGGGCACAATGGAACGTCTGTTGTTCCTGAAATAAACAACAAAATCTCCTCTACTCAGCACGCCTAAGGTGGTAGGAATAATGTGTATTTGTCCCAGCAAGATTCTTCGCCTGAGGCCCATTGACCCAAAATATCTGTGGCTAGAGTTCAGGAGTCTGTGAATTGGGCGGGAAAAGTCTGCTTATCAGTTTTCACAAATTTCCACTTAAAATTGAGCATTTCAGTCAATTATGACTAGAAACAAAAATGACTATAGTATTAGTATTATCTGTGACTTTTCACTTACAGAAATCATAGCTTATATCAAATTACAGGCTTCTTTTGTAATGTACTGTCGTGTATTTTATGCATTTAAAAACATCATTGTAAGAAGGCGTCCATAGGTGGCCTCAAATAGCAGAAGGGGGTCCATGGCACATTAAGGCTAAGACCCCTGTTCCAGGAGCCCTGGGTCATGAGTAAGCATCAGAATCAGGCATAGTTGGTGGTGGTCCTTGAGATCCCATTAGGAAATTGAAGCCCGTTGAAGGCTTCTCCACTACCCAGCAATGCCTGGGGATGAGATTCTTATTTCAGGTTGTTTGGAGCAGCACCAGAGGTGAAGAGGAAGGATAAAAAAATCTCCCCCATCCCTCTGCATATTTAAAAAATGGTATCCTTGGGTACCTGGGTGGCTTAGTAGGTAGAGCATCCGACTCTTGATCTCAGGGTTGTGAGTTCAAGCCCCAAGTTGGGCATGGACCCTACTTTAAAAAAAATGGTATCCTCTTCTACACCAATATTTTGTAAACATTTCCCCCTTAAGATGCTGAGAGTAAAAACTTTTTTTAAAAGTATTTTTAATAAACTTTATTTTTCAGAACTATTGTTAGGCCGTGGTTTTTTGTTTTTGGTTTTTTTTTTTTCTGACAGTAAGCCTTCATCTGAGTGCATACTCTGCTCCAAACACTTGACCTGTGTTCTCCTATTTATTTCTCACAACCACACTTCGGGGAGGTACCGTCACGGATTCTCCTCAGTGTTGCCACTGTCATAGCGACTCTCGGAGCAAAGTTCAGTTTTATGGTCGCTGCATCATTCCTGGAACCGGATGTAACTTACATCAAAACAGACAGGAGAGCGAAGGTGAGTCTGCTGTCAACCTAGAGCACCGTTTTTTAAGAAAAAGCAGGGAAACGAAGGAAGCCCCAGCATTAGCAATTCCTCTTCTACTGAGTTGTAATTAGGCCGCGACTTTAGGCTGTGGCTCAAATACCTGACCCCCCTCTCCACTCCCCACCTCTTTTTTTTTTTTTTTTTTTTAATTCCAATAGCCTCAGGTTCAGGGTATCCACTCAGCTAAGCTTCCTTCCTGGGAATGGTCACCCGCCACCTGGTGGCCGAATGGGGAATTGCACCCTTCCCTTGGCCCAGGAGGGAGACCACCCTGGAAGGGCCGGGCTGGGTGAGGCTGAACAAGGAAAATCACTGAGGCCGAGGCTCTACACCCAGCATCTGGGTGAGATGTCAGTGCCCTCAGTCTTCACTGTGGACACATCCGGGTGCCTTACGGAACTCTTTCCACAGTACATCGGGCTGGGGAGATGTGATCACAGCCGCCACCAGAGGGTCATGTTAACTGAACAGTTTTTCTGAACAAAACTAACTTCCTGGGGAAAAAATACACAAACAAACCATACTTACAATCTGTTAAATCTAAATAATCCTGATAAGTGAGTTGCTCTTTTTATTGAGACTTTCTGTTTTATGCTTTGCATTCAGTGTCTCATCTGCTTCTTTTTCTTTTTTAACAGCTCTGAGAGCTAGAGATGAAATATTCCTGTGATGAAGCCAAAGCTCCGTGAAGCTAAAACACGGTCCAGGTTCCCAAGGATAGTATGTGATAGAACTGGCAGTTCAGTGCAGATCTTTCTGACACAAAGGCCCAGAGCCGACTGCTGTGCTCTGCTGCCTCGAGTATGCACACACACACACGCATGCACACACACTCACATATGCATGCACACACGCATGCACACACACACTCACATATGCATGCACACACGCATGCACACACACACACTCACATATGCATGCACACACTCACATATGCATGCACACACATATGCATGTGCACACGTATGCACGCACACATGCATGCACACACATGCATGCACACATGCATTCATGACACGCACACACATATGCACACACATGCATGACACACGTATACACGCATATGCACACACACATGCACACATACATTTAAGGATGTAAAAGATCAGCTCTTTTACTAAGCTACCCTGTATACAGCAAACATATCATCAAAGTACAAATCTAGTGCCATTACTAGAAAGACTAGTTAGTTACAGGCAGGAGAGAGAGCAATATTGTTCATTACAATGTGGAATGGAATTTTCAAGGATTTGCCTTTTATTAAGAATATTGTTTTAGGGGTGCCTGGGTGGCTCAGTCGGTTTGTCTTAGGTCATGATCCCAGGGTCCTGGGATCGAGCTGCACATTGGGCTCTCTGCTCAGCGGGGAGCCTGCTTCTCCCTTTCCCTCTGCCTGCCGCTCCCCCCTGCTTGTGCTCTCTCTCTCTCTGTTAAATAAATAAAATCTTTTTAAAAATATTGTTTTATATCAACAAATGCTAGCAAATAGAACCCACCTGCATATTGACAAGGATTTTATGCCATGGCCAAGTGGGATTTATCCCAGGAATGTAAGGGTGATTCAACATAAGAGAATCAATCATTGTAATATATCAGATTAATAGAATGAAGAAAAATATATAATCATCTCAAATGATAAAGTAAAGGCATTTGACAAAAATCCAACACCATTTGGGCACCTGGGTGGCTCAGTTGGTTAAGCGACTGCCTTCGGCTCAGGTCATGATCCTGGAGTCCTGGGATCGAGTCCCGCATCGGGCTCCCTGCTCGGCGGGGAGTCTGCTTCTCCCTCTGACCCTCCTCCCTCTCCTGCTCTCTGTCTCTATCTCATTCTCTCTCTCAAATAAATAAATAAAATCTTTAAAAAAAAAATCCAACGCCATTTAATGATAAAAAATCTCAGAGAACAAGGAACAGAAGGGAACTTCCTCAACACAATAAAAGGACATTTATGAAAAATTCACAGCTAACATCATACTCAATGGTGAAAGACTAGAACCTTTCCCCCTAAGACTAGGAACAAAACAAGCATGCTTGCTTTATCCACTGGCATTTGACATTGTACTGGAAGTTCTAGCCAAAGCAATTGGACAAGAAAAAGAATTGAAGGGCATCCCAATTGGAAAAGAAAGAAGATTATCTCTGTTCACAGATGACATGATCTTATATATAGAAAATCCCAAAGAATCTACAAGAAAGCTACTAGTGCTAATAAATGAACTCAGCAAAGTTGCAGGGGACAAGATGAACACAAGTTATATCCATACCCCTGCAATGAACAATCCCAAAGGAAAATTAAGAAAGTGATCCCATTTATAAATAGCATCTAACCTGGAAAGAAATTTAACAACGGATGTAAAAAGGATTGTACCCTGAAAACTAAAAAATATTGCTGAAAGAAATTAAAGAAGACCAAACAAATGGCAAAACATCCCGTGTTCATGGATTAGAAGACTTAATATTGGTAAGATGTCAGTATACAGAAGGTGATCTGTACATTCAGTGGCCTATCGAAATCTTAATGGCCTTTTTTTTGCAGAAATGAAAAAGCTATTATTCAGACTCATTTGGAATTGCAAGGGGGCCCTGAGTAGCCAAAACAATCTTGAAAAAGAATACTGTTGGAGTACTCATATTTCCCCATTTCAAAACTTACTGAAATGCTATAGTCATTACCACAGTGTGGGATGTATATACCAATGGAATAGAATTGAGAGTCCAGAAATAAACCTATACATCTCTGGCCAATTGATTTCTGACAAGGGTGCCACGTCCATTTAGTGGGGAAAGGATAGTGTCTTTGACAGTTGGGGTTGGGACAAGTGGATTTCCACATGCAAAAGGCTGAAGATGCATGCCCTAACCTCACACCTTAGACAAAAAATTAACTCAAATAGATCAGTGACTTACATATAAGAGCTAAAACCATAAAACTCTTGGAAGAAATCACAGAGGTACATTTTCATGATCTTGGACTTACATATGATACCAAAGCACTAGCAAAAAAAGAAGTAGGTTGTGTGTGTGTGTGTGTGTGCATGCGTGCACATGCATGTGTGTTAGCAGATCTCCAGAATTAGGGGAGGGCAAAAAATAGGAATAGTAACTTTTTAGAGCACCTTCACCCAGGAATGGAATCACAGCTCAGATGTGAGAAAATGCCAGGAAAATCTATAGATCACTTTAAGTATATTGACAAGCTAACAATATTAAATCTTCCAATCCATGGCACAGATCTTTTCCAATTTATTAGGATCCTGAAACAGAGAGAATAAGTAACTTATTCAAGATCAAATAACTCACATATGGAAAAATGACAGTTGGAAACCAGTTAAGTTCTCTCTCCCAGGACTCAAAGCTGAGCTCTCTCTTCCAGAGAGTGCTAGGACTATTATTCATTTGTAATTTGTGATAATTCAGGCAAGGGCTGTTCTCTATTCGCTCTTGCTCTTGGGAAAGTTTCCCCATAGGCAGTGTGAATGGTGTGGGGGGAGAGGTCGCAAAAAATATACTTCGACTTCTCATAATCAAATTGCTTTTGAGTACACTTCAGCACTTTAGAAGCATCCATTTATATATTAAGAATGAGTATGCTAATTGCAAGCCATTCTTAGGTATCCTTGAGGGATCTCTACCGGGCAAGCCTCATTTGAATTTACTCTCTTCCTTCGACAAACAACCAGTACTTGAGACTTACTGATTATATGCACCGAGTCTGAATTGCAAGATTTTTTTGTAAAGATGAAATGATTAAGGTAGAATGAGAATGGAACTAACTAACCATTTACTGAATCTAGCATGTGCCAGGCAAGAGAATCATTGTTCTCAGCTCACACCTAAAAGAAATAGGGTTCGGCTTTTCTGCATATTAGCCCCTCCTGAAAATAAACTGATCCAACCCCCCAGTGCAGCAATAAGAAAAGGATATTTAACCAGAGTCCCATGGGTGGTGAAGGGAAAGTGATTTTAATAATCAGCCACCACATACAGGATGAAAATCTCCTTCAAACACCTATTTCTTTTTCCCACCCAAATCTCTCCTTGCCAGTTACTTCATCTTTCGCTCTCCATTTCCCCTAAAGCATCACAAAAGAAATGTCTTCCATTGTCCTGAGCAATTCAGCTGCATCTCTAGATTGTAAACATCATTCCGGAGGACAAAAGCCAGGTTGTTAACTGAACAGTGACAATCAAAACTATTTTTGCAAGGCATGTGCTTGCATGCTTCCGTGTGTGTGTGTATGTGTGTGTGTGTGTGTCTTGGGTGATTCTTGATTCATCTGAAATCATTTATTATCTCCTTTGCTCTTTGAAAGAACCTTAAAAGATTAGTTCGTCCCATTTTATAGGAGAAAGACTGCAAACAATTTGGTAACTTGTCCAAAGCTGCACAACTTGTCAGTGGGAGGAGCCACTTGGGAAGACAGGCCTGATTCCAATATTCATGATGTGAAAGGCTGGTCCCAGCAATGGAAGGCTATGAAAAGTGCTTTTGGATTTCCACATCCATGGGTGAATTTTTGCCTTCATCACTGGACCTTCTCCAACGGACTCTTAGTGAGTGGTGTGGCCAGCCATGTGTTAGGTCCCCCCAGGAACCGACAGTCTAAGCAGGCTGCACAAAACTATGCCAATGGGCCAGATCCAGCCTGTTGCAGGAAGGTAAAGCTTTACTGGCACCCAGCAGGCCATTCATCTACATATTGTCTGTGACCATTTCTGCACTACAACAGCAGAACTGAGTCACTGGGACACAGATAGAATGGTCTGCAAATATTCACTCCCTGACCCTCCGCAGAAAAAAAGTGTGCCGATTTCTGGTCCAGAGAGTCAACTGACATACCAAGTGGAAATCGAAGACCAGAGCGTGAAGGGAGGTGGTAGGGGAGCACAGGGAGCTGCGACCTCCTGTGGGTGGAACTCGGTTGTTAAGCCACTCGTGGGTCATCAGCAGTCCTCCGTCTCCCCACTCTCTACCACGATCTTAGGACCTTGAAAATAACCGATTTGTGAATGAAGTCAACAGAGTTGGTACTTGCTGTGTGTTGAGCTCTGTCATAGGTGCTGTGAACACAGCTGTGAACAGAACAGACCAAAATATGAGTGTGGAATGTGGGAGGGACAAAGGCCAAAGTGACTGGGGCCAAGGAAGAGCTCAGAGCGAGGTACTCGGGCTGCTGGGAGAGAGGCAGAGCCAGATCATGGAGGCTCTTGTGGGGTCTTACTCCAAACACAGTGGGAAGCCTCTGAGTACCTGCCCAGGCTACCTGCTGGCCACCTCCTCAGAAGCCACCCCCCCAGAAACAGGCAGACGCAGCCTCAGA
Source organism: Leptonychotes weddellii (assembly GCF_054177405.1). Lineage (NCBI taxonomy): Eukaryota > Metazoa > Chordata > Mammalia > Carnivora > Phocidae > Leptonychotes > Leptonychotes weddellii. The sequence continues at coordinate 23,510,378 of NC_138373.1, forward strand.
ATAAATGGATCGCCTCGGCCGGGCAGCCAGCCCCGTCTCACGAGAGGATGGATTGGACTGGTTAGAAAGAGCTCGACACTTGTGTCGTAGATCCATTAATGTCAGCCACAGGTTAATTCTGAGCAATTTCCAGGTGATCCAATAATTCATTAAACTGACGAAAACAAATCTTTGGAAAATCGAGCCCGTGACAGATAAAAAGCCAATGATTTATTGTCTGCAGAGGACTAAGTGTCTCCTGTTCCTTACTTCAGTGTGTTGAGTGAATCGAAGTGTGCAGGAAGAACGAGGTAGGTGTGAGTTCCACTTAATGGGCAGTGCTCAGGCCCCGTGTGGCATGCCCTTCATAATGCTTATTCCATAAAGTATTAAGGTGGAAGGAAGCACGATGTGGCAGGAGGACATGGATCGTGAGGTCAGGCAAAACTGAGTTTGAGTTCCTGCTCAGTCGGTTATTCGTGTCTGTGAACTTGGGCAAGTCGCTCATCACAGATGAGCCTCCACTGGTTCATCTTTTCAACTGGGGTAATAACATAGGTCCCCCCTGTACTCAGGAGTAGATACATTACGTGCAAATTATGCACAGAGCCTAGAACATCATAGGGGACTCAATAAATAGCCAACATGATAGTGACTGGTGAGAACAAAGAAGACGGGTGAGCTTTTTTCCTTTAATGGACACGCATGCTCAGTGTGAGCATTCATACTGCTGCTTCAAGAATATTATGAAATCCTTCTGTAGACAGCCAAGGATAGTAGAATTTTCCAAGGTACACTCATTGGGGAAAAGTGGGAAATCAGAAGACAAGGAAGATGGGTGATGGCAGTTGGAGTGGGTGCTGGTGACACGAAGAAAAGGATCCTGGGGTGCCTGGGTGGCTCGGTCAGTTAAGCGTCCAACCCTTGGTTTCAGCTCAGGTCATGATCTCAGGGTCATGATCTGGGGGTCATGAGATCGAGCACCGTGTTGGGCCCCCTGCTCAGTGGAGAATCTGCTTCTCTCCTTCTCCCTCTCCCTCTGACCACCGCCCCCCAACTCTGCTCACTGAGCCCACACTCGCTCTCTCTCTAAAAATAAATGAATAAATAAATCTTTTTTAAAAAAGGGTCCTAAGTTTACATAGAAGCGTTAATGAAGGACAATTTGGGAGCTTCCTTCCAAGCGGTGGTGGATAGGGTAAATGGTGTGAAGGGAAGGATTGTACTTAGAACATGATGTTGTGATTGGTTTGAAGTCTGGATGGAGGAGTGGTTTCTGAAGGTAGGCCTATAACATCTTAAATGTGGGAGAAACCTCAGAAATCACTGGAAGGAATGATGATCCTTATACACCTGTAGTTCTTGCTGTCCATCACACTTCTCATCTGGTGACAGCATTTCTGTATTCCCTAGTGGTCCATTCCTCCCAATGTGCATGCATATCCTATATTCTGTATATGTCCTTTCATCTTTTGTCAATGGGAGATCTAGCATAGCCATAGCAGTTTTAGAAAGGAATCATGACATTCCTCAGCTGAAAGTACCTAAAAGCCACAAAGATGCCTAAAGGGGATGTTTTACCATGGATCACTGTTCTTATAAATGGATTCCTGCTCTAATGAAATGTATTCAGGGATTTATGAGTATCTTTTGGAACAGAATAGAAAACCCAGAAATGAACCCACAATTATATGATCAATTAATCTATGACAAAGGAGGCAAGAATATGCAATGGGAAAGTCTCTTCAACAAATGGTTTGGGAAAACTGGACAGCTATATGTAAAGGAATGAAACTGGACCACTTTCTTATACTATACCCCAAAATAAGCTCAAAATTGATTAAAGACCTAAATGTGAGACCTGAAACCAAAAAATCTTAGAAGAAAACATAGGCAGTAATCTCTCTGACATTAAGTGTAGGTAAAAACATTTTTTAAGATATGTCTCCTTTGGGGGCGCCTGGGTGGCTCAGTCGTTAAGCGACTGCCTTCGGCTCAGGTCATGATCCCAGGGTCACGGGATTGAGCCCTGCATCAGGTTTCCTGCTCGGCGGGAAGCCTGCTTCTCCCTCTCCCACTCCCCCTGCTTGTGTTCCCTCTCTCGCTGTCTCTCTCTCTCTCTGTCAATTAAATAAATAAAATCTTAAAAAAAAAAAAGATATGTCTCCTTTGGCAAGGGAAACAAAAGCAAAATTAAACTACTGGGACCACATCAAAATAAAAAGCTTCTGTACAGCAAAGGAAACAATCAACACAACTAAAAGACAAACTGAATAGGAAAATTTATTTGCAAATGATATATCTGATAAAGGGTTAATATCCAAAATATATAAGGAATTTATGCAACTCGATACCAAAAAAATAATGCAATTAAGAAATGGGCAGAAGACATGAATAGTCATTTCTCCAAAGAAGATATGCAGATGGCCAACAGACACATGAAAAGATGCTCAACATCACTCATTGTCAGGGAAATGCAAATCAAAAGCACAATGAGATATCACCTCACACCTGTCAAAATGACTAAAATAAAAAATGCAAGAAACAACAAGCATTAGCAAGGATGTGGAGAAAAAGGAACCCTCATGCACTGTTGGTGGGAATGCAAACTGGTGCAGCCGCTGTGGAAAACAGTATGGAGGTTCCTCAAAAAATAAAAAGTAGAATTACTATATGACCCAGTATTTCCACTATTGGATATTTACCCAAAGAATATGAAAACACTAATTCAAAAAGATATATGCACCCCTATGTTTATTGCAGCATGATTTACAATAGCCAAGTTATGGAATCAGCCCATGTCCATCCACAGATGAATGGACAAAGAGGTGGTATGTATATACACACACACACACACACACACACACACACACACACACACACACACAAACAATGGATCACTACTCAGCCATAAAAAAGAATGAGATCTTTCCATTTGCAACAACATGGATGGATCTAGAAGGCACAACGCTAAGTGAAATAAGTCAGTCACAGAAAGACAAATACCATATGATTTCACTCATACGTGGAATTTAAGAAAAAAGAAATGAACAAAGAAAAAAAGAGACAAACCAAGAAACAGACTCTTAACTATAGAGAACACACTGCTGGTTACCAGAGGGGAGGGGATGGAGGGGATGGATGAAACAGGTGAAGGGGATTAATAGTGCAAGTATCATGAAAAGCACTGAGTAATGTATGGAGTTGTTGAATCACATAGGTAGTACATGTGAAACTAACATAACACAGTATGTTAATTATATTGGAATTTATAAAATACATTGAAAAAATTTTTTTAAAAAGCCTTTGCTGTCTTCTCACAATTGAAAATTAGTTTAAAATCAGAGAAGGCCTGGGAATGCTTAGAGCATAATTTACCACTCCCTCCAATTTGGAGGCATATTTCCAAATATTCAGCAGTTCTTCCTATAAGAGGGTTGTACTTTTCTTACCCACTGAGATTAGGTCAAGTCACATGACTTGCTTTGGCTAGTGGCACACACGTAGATGTAATGGGAACCACGTTCAAGCAGATGTTTAAGATGATGTGTTTCGATCAGCTAGCTCTCTTTCTCTTTCCCTTTGACCCATGACTGTCATTGAGCTTTGATGGGGCTGTTCCTTCAACCTGGATCATGGAATGAGAAGACATGTGGAACATGAGCTGCAGCTGACCTATGCTTACCAGCATATAAGGAGATGGTGAAACAAACCTATTTGTCATAAGCCACTGAGATTTTGGGGGTTTCTTGTTATACAGCAGAACACAGTGAAAGCTAACTGACACAGGAGTTGAGAATGCGGGGGAGGGCGGGCGTCATTAGTCAAAGAGCTGATTGTTAAGCATTGCAACAGAGGCCAGAGATTTGTTCCTTTAGCTACATTCCTCAAATTTAATCCTGTGGAATACTGCTTCTGTTCTTTCCACCGATTCAGGAGTGTGGTGGCCCAGTGGATCTGATTTTTCAGTCTGACTATGCATGCATGTGAAGTGTATGTGTGATAAAGCTTCCCACTCTGTGCTCAGGTCAGAAGGACATACCTTCCTACTTAAAGCCAGCATGGACTCAGCCTTTTGGAGCTGTGTTTCCTTCCCAAAGCAATTGTATGTAGTCAGATGCTCATTGTTGGTGTGGATTTAGACCATCTTGTGTACATTAGCACTGCTCTTCAATAGTGACAGCAAGGCTAAAGGAAAAGTCCAGAGCCACTTATTTGCTTGGGGGCTAACCACTTGGGCAGAAGAGAGCCACTCATACCTGCCTGGCACGGTCTAGGTGCTGAATAGATACAGTCTAATTTAATCTTCATGGCCATCCATGAGATAAGTGTTCCTGTCCTCATTTCATAGGTGACGAAACTGAGGCTGAGACATTAAGCCACTTGCCCAGAATCGCACAAGTGGTAGGAAGAGTTGGAATACAGAATCAGATATTTGTCTATGTTTTTCGTGACTTCTGTCAGCACCAACCAAACCAAACCAAAACCAAAAACACCCCTCCCCAAAATAAAGAAACGAACAAACAAAAACCAACACTGATTTAAGTGGAGGATAATGTCAAATAGTATGAAAACAGCAGGACTGGAGAGCTCTGATGGTGTAATGTGATGGGAAAACCTGAACTGAGGGGCAAACAAACTCTCCCACGGAGAGAGAATGAGAGGTCCCTTTGTCCACTGCCTGTTAACTGGCTCCCTGGGAAGATCCTGCGCAAGAGAGGGTGAGAAGACTCTGTGGCTATTTTGGGGGAGATTCTTCCTTTCCTTCAAAGTGACAAAAGCAACAGCTTTTGTTTAAACCCCTAAACAAACTGTTTACTCTTCTACCTCATGCGATGTGAAACTGAGAAATGTATGGCAGTGCTCTTTGAATGGTAATATTGTCCTCTGCCAGTGTTATTAGCGATGCTACAGAGATACTTAATTAATTACCACTGACATATGTTTGTGCTAATTTATAAGACTGGTTAGCTTGCGCATTGCATCTGAACTCTTGCCTGCCTAGAGAGCTTCCTGAATGTAAAGCAATTTTCTAACTTGAAGCTAGTGAAAGAAATACTGGAATATTCTCAGTTTGGCAAGTCCTGACGGGTTACTTCCCCGTGGTTCTCAACCAGGGGAGATTTTGCCCCCGACAAGGGACGTTTGGCAACGGCTGGAGACATCTGTCTTTATCCCCATCCAGGTGTGGGTTGGGGAAGCATCTAGGGGGCAGAGGTCAGGGAAGCTGCTGAACATCCTACACTGCCCTCCACCACAAAGAATGATCTAGTCCCCAAGTCAGAGGCGTTAGGGTTGAGACATTCTGACCCGGCTCTCTGTTCCCACTCTAATAATCCATGTCCAGAGTGGGAAAGTGGCTTCCTCAAGGTCACACAGCAAGTTAGAGGCATAACCTGCCAGGAGAATGATCTGCAGTCGTTAGAAGCACAGGCTCTGGAGTCCGAACGTGTGGCTCCCAATCTTGGATTTGCCTCTTACTACCTGGGGAAACTGGAGCAAGTTCCTTAGCCATACCTCATCCAGAAAACAGGAGTAATAATGGTGTCTGCTAACAGACCTCTGAGAATAATCCAATGACAGAAAGCTTGTATAGACTTGGCACGTGTATGCTGCATTTACTGTTATGTTCCACTCATTGTTAGAATTCGGTACCTTCTTATCAGCAGGACTCAGGGTAAGGTAAGACACGTTATTAGAATGATTACTAATACAGGGTGGGAGATTTCCATTTAAACACTGTTAGCCCCTTCTATGTCCACTTCCATGGTGCCTTTGGTCTGATCCAAGGATGCAGCATGGGCTCCGAAGGCAGGGTGTATGCAACAGCATGTAAACATGTTTCTTCCTTAGTTTGATGGCCTCCACACTCCCATTCTCCTTTAGAAAGAGATAGAGGGTGCGGTGGGCCGATTAATGCCACTTCACACCCCCTGTGAGATATCCAAGTCCTAATCCCTGGATCCAGGAGGCTCCCACATATGGCAGAAGGGTCTTTGCGGCTGTGAATAAGTTGAGGGTTTTGAGATGGGGAGATTATCCTGGATTATCTGGGTGGCCCCTAAACGTCATCACAAGGGTACTTACAAAAGGAAGGCGAGGAGGTCAAAGGAGGAACAAGGCAAGCTGATGATGGAAGCAGAGAGAAAGGAAGAGACCATGTGATGCAGGGCTATGAGCCAAGGGATAAGGACAGCCTCTAGGAGGTGAAGAAGGCAAGGAAACGATTCTCTCTTCAAGGCTCCAAAAGGAACGAACTCTGCCGACACCTGAACTTTAACTCTGGAAGACGCATTTTGGACTTCTGACCTCTAGAATGGTAAGAGAATAAATATGTTTGAAGCCACCAAGTGTGAGGTCACTTGTTATAGCATTGCTGGGAAACGAGTTTGGAGGGTTATTGATGGTTGGAGGGGAAGGCACAGTTGCAGAGGGGGCTGAGACCCCTTGAGGGGAGAAAGGGATTGAGGTGCTGATCCCTTCATCTTTAAGGTTCAAGGTTATGTCTCTGCTGACCCATGTGGCTCTGACTGTGGTCAGCCAGCAGCACAAACCATGGGAGACACCAGCAGAGGACTCACCCCAGTGGGAGGGAGAAGCAGGACTGGAGATGGGGGCTGAGACCAGGCTGAGGTTGTCATGGGGGGAAGGTTGGTTCTGGGAGAGTATATGAGGCCATAGCTGAGATATTTCTAGAACCTGATGCCCTGACACTGAAGATCTGAGTTAGGAGCCATGGCCTCTGTCATGAAAAACCTGGAACAAGTGTTGTCCTAACACGGGGTACAATGACCATAAATGGCAGACCCAAGATGCTTGAGGTCAATGTGCGGTGGAAACGCAGGGTGGGGTGCAGTGGGGTTCGAACGGCATCGCCATGGGGGCAAAAGTTACAGTAAGAGAGAGAGAAAATGAACCACACATGATTTCCAGCAAGTTAAGCTGAGGCAGACGGCATCCTCTCTTGCTACAAACATATAGTCAGGCTAGGTAACACACAGTAAATACCTAAAAATACCCACCCAAACTTAAAAGTCAGAGAGGAAATTCACCAGGGGTGGGAAATGAAGATAGAGGTGAAAGCCAGGGCTGTTAGGGCTGAGTGTGTGGGGCTTTGAGATCTGTTTATGGGCTCCAAGGACCGGGGCATGGGAGATATATTCACAGCCTTTCAATCGATTCTCATGATTTGCAGATTCTGTATTTGTGAATCCACCTTCTCACTAAAATGTATTTGTAATCCCCAGTTCAGTCCCTGTGGTGCTCTGGCAGACATCCACAGCTGCAAGCAGAGCAGCAAGTAATCTGAGGCTCACAGTGTGTGCATTCCCGGCGGGGGTCTAGCGACTCCTGTTGAAGTTCCCGTTCTGTAAACAAGGGTCCTTTTCCCAGTCTGCTGAGTGCTACAGGTTTTTACGTTTTTGTACTTTTTATTGCTTTATTTCGTCATTTAAAATGGTCCCCAAGCATAGCACTGAAGTGCTGGCTAGAGTTTCAAAGCACAAGAAGGCAGTGATGTGCCTCCTGGAGATCATAGGCTTGTCAGATATGCTGGTTATCAGGCAGGAGTTATAGTACCGCTGGCTGAGTGAGTTCAATGTTAACAATTCGACAATAATATTAAATAAACACCCATAAGACAAGGTTTGACTGTTGGATGAAAATCTTGTAACCAGAGGCTCACAGGAACCTAACCTGTGCTTCCCCTTAGGAGCCGCAGTTCACTAGTTGCTAAATTAGTATTCTTGCAACTTTATGGTACCTAACTCTGACACGTGATGAGAATCAACTCGTCCCTTTTCTGGTCTCATTTTATGGTTCCCCTCAACCTGTAAGGTAAGGTTATGCCCATTTGACCAATGAAAATACTGAGGCTCCAAGAGGCTCAGCTGGCTTGCCCATCATCACACGGAACTAGAAATCAAAGCCGGTTCTGCCAGAATTAACCTTCCGTGCTCTTTCTACAAAATTTTGCTGATTCTAGAATTTGCTGATTGAATTGAATCATGTTGAATGCTGAAAAGCACATAGCTGATCACGGAGTGATCAGTCAAGCAAGAGACATCTCCAAGGAATGTTCTTTAAAACTTACTTTAGCGCACCCAAAACGAAAGTTCAGCCTAGGGGGGAAAGCAAGTCAAAGTTTAAAGACAGCTTTTTAATCTAGAAGAGAAGGTGAATCTTAAATCACTACAACCATTTCATTTGGGGCTTTCTATTGATTTCTTTGTTTCAGTCAGCAGGAAACTTTTTTTTTTTTGGAAGGTTTAGCTAGGCTGTTTTATAATTTTTTAGGTTGAGATTTTTATGTTTTTGTTTGTTTTGTTTTGAGAGCCTAATGACTACTTTCACTGTCTTTTATGTCTAATCTTCCCCAAACAATCATAAGAATGGTCTATAAACCTACTTCCTCCAGTGATCCACGCATCACTGCACGAAAGGTTAAAGAGAGTCACATGACTCACAAGTCAGCTGAGAATACCCTGCCTTGTTCCCTTACAATTGACTCAAGCCCTCCATTCTGCACTCGGCTGGAAAATTTAATCTCTGCTCCAAAATTTCTGTGGATTCCAGGGTCTTACAGTCTTATTGTGACCTCTGGTTCTAATTTCCTATTAATCTCACTCTGGGGATGTCAACACAGATGTGGATGCCAGAAACCTTGCCTTGATTTTCTGAGCCCAAAATTCATAAAAGACTTTTATATGGGTGTGTAACAGTCTTAAAGGGAAGTTTGAGGTGATGGATGACTTCTACCCAGCAAGTAACTTGAAAATTGATTTTTAGGCACATGTGATCTAAAAAATCCTTTAGCTATTCCTCTTGCTGGGTTGTTTTTTTGTTTTTTGTTTTTGTTTTTAATGCCACTCCTGACCCTTTTGCTGAATATTTTTCTGTAACTTTTCCCTTTTCCTCTCTCTTAGTTCTCAAAACCAAAATTTCTGGGGTCCAGACCTGGTCATCTATCTTTTTGTTTTATTGTCCTTCCATACTTAAAAGCTTATTATCAAGATGTTTTTCTAAAAAAGACAGAATCCCCTAAGAAGTATTTTCATGCCAACTATAAAAATAACATTTTCACTCCTTTTTTAATGGAGTGGGAGCTCCACAGAAGGGAGGATTTGGATGAGTTTACAAAGGATTTATAGAATCAAGACTATGAAGGTGAGTCTGAAAATATCACCACATGAGAACAAGTGGATTTTGCATCTTTGTCTCTGCTTGACGTTATGCCCACGGCAGTCCTCACACCGACTGTTCACTCGTCTAAGAAGAATGGAGGTCTGACTCCCAATCTCAAATGCTGTCATTTTCTTTCTTTCTTTTTTTAGAAGATTTATTTATTTATGAGAGAGAGAGCGAGCGAGCAGGGGGAGGTGCAGAGGGAGACAAGCAGATTCCCCGCTGAGCAGGGAGCCTGATGCAGGGCTCAATCCCAGGACCCTGAGATCATGACCTGAGTTGAAATCAACAGTCACCGCTTAACTGACTGAGCTACACAGGTGTCCCTCAAATGCTGTCATTTTCAAAGAAAGATGGCCCAAATTCAGTCCCAAAATGATGAGACTGCATAGAAAATGTGAGAAGACAGGATTACATGGATGAGCCCATTTTTGCCAAGTGTTTTCTCACTATTTCCCAGATGAGTGGGGCAGATTCTAGTGGAGAAGACCTGCTGCTCCTTCATTCCAGACAGCAATATTAACTTGAATATTCACTAATACTTAGGTAAATCCATAGTATGAACGTTCTCTGTTATTTAATTACATTATTTTACTCATTTAACCTTCACTGAGAACCAATGAGGCAGGCACTGTTTTCGTTCCCATTTTATAGATGAAGAAACTGAGGCAGAGAAGTCACCCAAGGTGGTGAAAAACCACAGCAGTTTGGCTCCAGAATCCATGTTCTTCACCGCCACGTTATTCCAATCTCACTATGCTTTCGTGAACAGCAGTGCCAGGGGAGAGCTGAGTCCGGTGGCCCAAAACACAATGATTAGAACACCAAGGTCATGGGTTAAATCCTGCCAGATGCTTCATGTGTCAGCCTAAATGCCACTTTCATGGAGAGTGTCCCCAAGCTCCCTCACTGGGACAGTTTGCCCCGGGGCTCTCACCTCACCGTGTAGCCTTTGCTGACCTGCACTGTCATTGCTAAGTGATTATTTGTGCAATTACCTTCTCTCGTCTCCTAAAATGCAGTCTCCGTGCGAATGGGGATTATGGCCCTCTTGGTCACCACTGTATTTCTAATACCTAGCAGAGTGTGTGACACATAGTATGGCTTCAATAAATATTTGCTTAAAGCCTGCACAAATGAATGGGAGTGTACAGAGAGAAGCATGAATGCCCGGGTTCTAGAGCTGGGGTTTGTCAAAATTCGACAAGACTGACATACCGGCCAGATGGTTCTTTGCAGATATAGTAGGATGTTTAGTAGGATCCCTGGCCTCTACCCACTGCTAGTTGTACCCCAAGCCCAGTCATGACAACTCAAACTGCATGCAAAGATGCATGACGAACTGAGCGAGAGGATGCAGAGATGAACCCTGTCATTCTCAAAAGTAAGAGAATGCTGTCTCTTACAACAACCCCGCAGGTGACAGAAGCCCGGAGAACTTAGTGACTTGAGCAAGGTGATCTGATTGATAGCTGGGATTTTGAACCCTGGCGGGGCTAGCTGATGGCAGAGCCCTCACTCTCTGTCACCAACTTATAGGCACCCTTTAGCGTCCTTGACACCTTAGGTTTACAAACATTTCTCCAAACACTCTGACAGCCATTTATTTATACATGTGGGAAGGCATCTAGAAGACAAACACATGTATCTCTGTGCCTAGAACAGTGCCTGGCCCTTAAAAATGCTTGTTGAGTGGACAAATGGTTAGAAAGCCCTTTCCCACTCCAAGGTGATTGAGATCAAGTTTCCATAATTTATTAAAGGGTGTGTCTATGCATTCTTTCATTGAGTAGGGATTATTTCCCCCATTTTCGCAATGGGAGAAAAAAATAGAATTGGTCCAGAATGTCTCTTAAAGCTCAGTAATACATGTTTTGCTGTAAACTCTTCTTTATATTTCTTTTGCAAATTACGGAAATGAGGTATGAAGACTTGCCCTAGCAACACAGGCAGGATGGTGCTTTCTGACTTCTTGTTTCCTTTTAGGTTACGGCTGATGCTCGGAAATGCTCTACCCCACTGACTGCTGCCTCAAGACGGTGGGTGTGAGCCAAGAAAATCTATTCAGCCATTTGCTCCATCCAAAAATGGCATCCGTGAGATAGGAGGCCTCAGGTTGCAGTGCCCCCAAAGCAGATCAGGACATTCTGGTGCTTCTATTTTCAGAGGTGCGGTGGGAAAAACGGCGCCTGCGAGTTTTTGGATAGAAAATCTGCAAAAGAACAATCAAAATAGCTCTCACTGGAGGTCCCCTCCCCCTATGCCTGACTCTAGCCTGGGCTGGGAAGGGGCTTGAGTGAGCAAGGGGAAAACCGAGGACGCCACTAGAAGAGAAGACCCTATCCTTCGTGAGTGGCCTGTCCTGGCATGGTGCATTCTTTGAGGGACACGTTCCCCCGTGATGGAATCAATGCAGACAGAACAGACTCTGCAAAGTGATCTCTCTGAGCCGAATACTTCTCCAAGCAAGCAAGCCAAAAAAGAATACAATGACAATGTCAGTTCTCTGCTCCCCCACACTAAACACCTACACTTGAATGCTATGCAAGGGCAGTCCCGGGAACCTGCACAGAGTGGCTGAGTGTCCTTTGTAGGATGCAAGAATGTCTGATAGTATAACAGCTCTTTAAATACTTGTTCGCTTCTTGGAAAACAGGGCCACTGGGGGAAGAGGCTCTGGCTTGCTCATACAGAATCCAAGTTGCACTGAGCAGAGGGCCAGGCGAGTAGAACGCGGTCATCAGGAAGAGAGGCTGGAGACAGGGAGAGAGGCCAGATTTGTAAACCAGCTCGAGAGCCTGGCTCATCTCTACTTCCTTTGTCTGACCTTTAAAACCAAAGGGCTGAAGCTTTTTTTTTGGAGGGGTCTTGGAACCCTCAGGCAGGCAGATGAAGCTTGTAGAAATCTCAGAATGATGATTTAAAAAAAAAAAAATCCACAAAATACATTGCATTTCAAAGAAACTAATTACCTTGAAAAAAATAGTTCTCAAAATATTTAATAAAATGAATATGTGACATGGTAATATACGGTCTTAATTATTGACATGTTCACAAAAAAAAAAAAAAAAAGATCCGGTCGGGGGTCTGAAGACTTCCTAATTTTGAAACAGTGATAAGTGTAAATGATATGTTGAAATATCTACAACCCTTGTAATGATAAATAGCTGTGATTTCTAATGGTGACAAGATCACAGCTATGCTCATACTGCTGTGCTTTATTCCCTCATTCATGATTGAGGGACATATCAAATTTCAGTTAGGAGTTAGTGGACCTGAAGTCACATTTTATTCTTCCCTTCTGAGTTCATGGCCTCTGTGAATTCTATCAGCAGGCCAGTCTGGACACCTCTGCTTTCAATGCTGCAGTGATCCAGGGAACAATTCCTTAGAACTTTTCTTTGCCTACATTCATTCCCTCTGCCATCTCTTCTACTCCTGTGGGTTTAAACGTATTTCTTTATATGTTGACGATTCTCCGTGTTCTACCTGCACACCTGGGGCTCTCCACAGAGACACCTTTTTCAAAAGCTCTGCATGGGTGTCTCGTTGGCTTCTCAAACCAAATGTGTCCAAATGGGCTCCCTGTCTTCCTGTTCACACCCATCCGATCTTGGTAATGGGGCTCCATGCTTCCGGTGGTCTGGGTCAAAGAGCTGGGGGTCTCCCTGTCTCCTCTCTTTCTCTTTCCACATCCAACCAATCAGCAAGTCCTGTCAGCTCTGCTTTCAAAACATATCCCTACTCCACCTTGCTTCTTGCCACACCTGAGCTCGGACCACCGTCATCTCTCACGAGATGACTGCAGTAGCTTCTAAGCCTGTCTGCTTTCTCCTCCCTTCCCTCCCTAAAGGTTGCTCTTGGCATGGCATCCAGGGTAATCTTTTAAAACCAAGAGTGATGCAATCTGTATTACTCCTCTGTTCAAAACCCTCCAAAATTCTTTCCATTTCACCAAGAATAAAATTCACATTTCGACCATGGACTATGAGACTCATATACCTCCATTCCCTCGCTGACGCATCACTCAATCAGTTTGAGTAGCTTTTGTCCCCCATTCTTCAAATTCACCGAGTCAGTAGCCTACCCCCAGGGCCTTAGCCCTTGCTGTTACTCTGCCAGAATGCTTTTCCTGATGTCCACATGATTCCTCACTTCCTTCAGGTTCTGTGAAGTCTCTACTAACCACCTGTTACGGACTGAATTGCATGCCCCCTAAAAATCCATACGTCGAAGTATCCCCAGTACCTGAGAATGTGGTTGTATTTGGAGAGGGGGTTCTTTAAAGAGGCAATGAAGTTAAAATGAGGCTTTTAGGTGGACCTTAAGCCAATCTGACTGGTGTCCTTATAAGAAGAGGAGATGAGAAAATAACAAGAGATACCAGAGTGCACATGCACAGAGGGGGTCTTTGTGAAGAGGCAGCCAGAGGGCCGCCATCTGCAAGCCAAGGAGAGAAGCCTCAGGAGAGACTAATCCTGCCAGCACATTCATCTTAGATTTTGAGCCTCCTGAGCTGTGAGAAAATACATTTCTATTGTTTAAGCCACCCAGTCTGTAGGATTTGGTTATCACAGCCCTAGTAAATGGATATACCATATAAAGTAATAATTCCACTGTCCATCCCAAGATCCCCCTTCCCCTCCTTATCCTGCTTTATTTTCCTCTACAAGCACTCAATGCCATAAAATACACTAACTAATTATAACACATAAACAAATTGTTTTATTTGCTCATGGTTCGTCTCCCTTACTGGAATATATATGTGTATATGTGTATATGTGGGGGGAGAACACAGGCTCTGCCTAGATTGTAGACAGATCTGCTCTTGGACTAGAGCTCTGCACTCAATGAATATTTGTTGAATGAATGAATGAAATGAATGAATGAATGAAATAGCTTCTAATAAAACTGCTTGCCTCCTTTATGAAGGTCGAAATGAATGAATGAATGAAATAGCTTCTAATAAAACTGCTTGCCTCCTTTATGAAGGTCTCAGAAGTCACTGTTGTTCTTCGCATCAGGCCACCACTTTGGAATGAGATGGATCATCCCCCATTCCCGCATGAATCACTCTGAGCCATCTCAAAACCCTCCACTGAACCGGCCAAGGAAGCTGGCAAGAATGTGGATCTAAGCTGGCCTTCCTCCATTCACACCTGAGGCATGTTCTTTCTCATATGGGCAGGTTGGTAAGGAGCGATTTCTAATTGCTGAGAATACTATTTCTCATTTTGTTGGTGTGTGCTTCCGGGTTTACATAGTTCTTTCCTAGGCATTAGATTTAATCCTCTCTCCTACTGCCTCAGAAAGAAAATTGTTTATTAACTCCGTATTTGCATATACTTGTATTCATACTGGGAATATAGCAGGTCCAGATAGTTATGTATTTACCGACCTGTTCTGTTGGTCTGTGAATTTCTACAAGGAAAGAATGTTTGTGTTCTCAGGGCTGAGCCTGGTACCTGGCAGACAGTAGATGCTGACTGAATGTGTGCTGGTGGTATTACGATCCAATATTTATCAAGATTTTCCCATTTTCTTACATTACAGTGGGGATAGTATCAGCAGCACCCTCCAAGCTTGCTGTGTTGATTCGAGCAAACTGCTGAGGACATGTCTGGCATACAGTAAGCACTCAAAACAAGAAGCTCTGACTGAGTGTGGGTCAGACGAAACCACCACGACACAGGTGTATGGCCCCGGCCGGAGGCTGAAGGTAGTCTGCGTGAGCCTCACTCCTGCGGGGGCCAGAGAAGAAGCTGAGAAGCATCATCCAGGAGAAGAAGACTTTGGAGAATTAAATAATCTCTTGCATTTCCTCACAACCATATGACTTAATTATTGGGAAGTGCCACAAGCACTTTTCTGTTGGGACAGATGAGTGGAAAGAAAGGGAGGCGCAGGCTTAATACTTTTTTTTTTTCTTGTGATTTATGAGTTTCATTGATTTTTCCAGAAGAAAAGGGCTTCTCTTTGACCTTGTTCCCATGAATCGGGTTTGCTAGGGACAAGGATTCTGGCAGCTGCTGGGAGACGGATGACCCTGGCCCTGTGCCCCAAGGGAGGCTGGGAGGCAGCCAAGAGGGAGGATGATGGTAGAGACAGCCTGGGGTGTCTGAAATGGTGTCGCTCGCTCCCCCAGCCCCACATCCAACCCGTCCAAGGTCCTGTCAATTTCATTCCCAAACCTCTCCCCAATCTGCCCATTCCTCTCAGCTCTTTGGCCATCCCCCCCCAACCCAAGCTGCCATCTTTTCCTAAAACAGACTCCTAACTGGACCATCAAACTCCACTCATTTCCTCCTAGTGTCTTCTCATCTGAGTTAACGGAATGACCATCTTACAACATAAATTAGATCCTTGTCACCTCCGTCCTCTCAAAACCCTTCAGTTGCTTCCCATTGCACTTGGACAAACAGCAAAAATCCTTCACACATGGAAACAACCTAGATGCCAGCCCACAGATGGATGGATAAAGGAAATGTGGTGGAGACATACAACAGAATCATACTAGTCTTTAAAAAGAAGGAAATTCTAGGGACGCCTGAGTGACTCAGTCAGTTAAGCGTCTGCCTTCACCTCAGGTCATGATCCCAGGGTCCTGGGATCGAGTCCTGAATCGGGCTCCCTGATCAGCGGGGGGCCTGTTTCTCCTTCTGCCTGTCACTCTCCCTGCTTGCTCAGTCTCTCTCTCTCTTTCTGATGAATAAATAAAGAAAAATCTTAAAAAAGAAGAAGGAAATTCTATCATTTGCAATAACATGAACAAGCCTCTAGGACGTGAGGCTGAGTGAAATAAACCAGTCACAGGAAGACAAATACTGCATGATTCCACTTTCTCTTGGATGAGGACACTAAAGTAAGCAAATTCACAGAATCGAGGAATGGCAGGATGGTTTCCAGGGACTGCAGGGAAGGAGAAATGCAGAGTGGCTAATCAATGGGCTCAAAGTTTCACTTAAGCAAAATGAGTAAGCTCTCTCTAGAGCTCTGCCTCGCAACGCGGGACTTTTTGTCAACAACACAATGTTGTACCCCCAGAATTGTGCTAGGAGGGTAGATCTTATGTTCAGTGTCCTTACCACAGCAGAATAAGTTTTTTTCAAAAAAGAATGAAAACAAGTATCACCACTAATCATTATTTTAAAACTGAAATTTGATGAAAGGCCAACATTTTGTGGGCCTCTGTTCATGTGGGAAAGAGGCACTTACTAATCTGTTTCAGCAACCAGACAGGCTGAATATACATTATTAATACATGCTGCAAAGGTATTACTGATTTGATGAACTGATAATTGATGTTTTCTATATATTGGGGTTATTTGACTAACTTTGTTTAAAACGTACACAATGGGTGGATCACGGGCGCCTGGGTGGCTCAGTTGGTTAAGTGACTGCTTTCAGCTCAGGTCATGGTCCCGGAGTCCTGGGATCGAGTCCCACATCGGGCTCCAAGCTCAGTGGGGAGCCTGCTTCTCCCTCTGACCCTCTCTCCTCTCATGCTGTTTCTCTCTCTCAAATAAATAAATAAATAAAATCTTTAAAAAAAAAAAAACGTACACAATGGGTGGATCAGTCAGTTAATTGTTTGACTCTTGATTTCGGCTCAGGTCATGATCTCAGGGTTGTGAGATCAAGCCCCACCTTGGGCTCTGCGCTGAGCATAGAGCCTGCTTAAGATTCTCTTTCTCCCTCACCCTTTGCCCCTCCCCCACTCGCACTCACTTGTGCGCACTCTTTCTCAAAAAGTAAATAAACAAAATAAAATACACAATGTGTGGCACAATTGAATGGTTTTAACATGGAAAAATAAACATTTTTATATTAAAAAAAAAAAATCCTTTTCATGGTCTTCCAAGCTCTCTGTGGTCTGGCCCCTGCTTACCTCATCTCCCACCTCTCATCCCCTTCTCCCTGAGCTATTACCACACTGTCTCCTCCAGCTCTTTGAAAAAACTCAATTTCTTCCCATTTTGTGGTTGTGAAAGTTTCAACATACATAAGTGACTTCCTCAAAGAGCCCCAGTCTGACCCCTCTCCCACTGTCTAAATTAGATCCTCATGTCACACTCCTCATGGCACCTTCAAATTCCTCCTGGCAGCATTTCCCACACCTTCCAAGCTCATATGTGTCTCTGATTCTTTGTTTTACTAAGCCTCTCCAGCTGGAGTCTGTACACCATGAAGGTAGAGCCCATCCTGTCTTGTTCACCATTTTATCTCCTGTGGCTAAGGGGTTGAACTTATTCCATGAATATTTGTGGAGTTCTTGGGA
Organism: Leptonychotes weddellii; assembly: GCF_054177405.1. Taxonomy (NCBI): domain Eukaryota; kingdom Metazoa; phylum Chordata; class Mammalia; order Carnivora; family Phocidae; genus Leptonychotes; species Leptonychotes weddellii. The sequence goes on from NC_138373.1 coordinate 23,527,818, forward strand.
GGTGCCAGGTCCTCTGCTAGGTGCTGGTGACACAAAAGGAATATGATGCTGGGTCTGACCACAAGATAGCTGGACAAACAGATCTGTACTGAAATACATACAGCCACAATTGGAAGGGATAAGACCTGATGCTTTCTGGTACACAGAATGTTTGAGGAAGGAAAGAGGGAATGTCAAAAGGAAGGAGGGAAGAAGGAACTCTGAAATACATATGGAAATAGTACAATATATGTGAAAGGAGAAGGAAACAATGAGGTTTGCCTGGAAAACTGGGATGGATTCTCAAAGGAGGTGGTGAATGATCTTGACCCTAAAGAATGAACAGGTATTTGCCAGAAGCACAAATCTCGGGGGAGCATTATATCACCCAGGCAGCTATGTGGGAGATGGGCTGGGTGAGCCTGGAGGCAGGGGGACTGGTTGAAAGGCTGTCACAAAAGTTGAGATGAAAGATGAGCAGGCCTGAACTGGGCAGCAGCAGAGAGGTTGATGAGGAGGAGATGGTTTCCAGAGACATTAAAGAGGGGTTGAATTTGGGGAGGCTATTAAATAGGTTGATGCTTGACCAAATGTAAGTAATAGAATTCTAATCAATAGGAGCCCAAATAATAGACATCTCTTATGTCACTAGTAAGAAGATGGGGGGCAGACACCAAAGTTGGCTCAGCAGTTCACTTATGTCATTAAAGAGCCACATCCATTCCAGTGTGGACTCCAGTCTAACATATTGCCTTTTGATACACGTGTGTGTTGTCTCGTGGTTGCCAGGTGGCTGCCACAGCTCCAGGCATCATGGCTGCATTCAAGGACAGGAAGGAGATGGTAAAGATGGGGGAGCCAGGCCACTGAGTGAAGATCGTTTTGCTTTTTTCTTCTTGGATTACAGAGGAAATATTTTCCAGAGTTTCCCAGCAGATAGTCACTGGTGTCTCATATGGCCACTCCTAGCTGCAAGGTGAGCTGGGAAACTAGATACCCCGCAAAGGAGAACAGAGGGGCCTGAATGGCTTAGACCAGTCATGATTCATGCCCTGGAGCTTCCACATTGCCTCCCTCACACATAATCAAGACCATCTGCTAACAGTGTCTGCTTTAGGGTGGGAGGTGGGCTTTGGTTTGATTCAAACGGTCTCCTCCCGGATCTGAAAAATGGCAGGCGGCTCCCTCTTGGCTTCGGCGCAGTGGAAACCACTGCTTGTTCCAGCTGAGCCTGCTGTTCTTTGCTCATACATTCCCAAGAAGATGATTATGCAGAACAGCGAGAGCTTTCTTGTTGCCCTGAATATTCTCAAGAAATAAGACTGCATTAATAATTTGTTTTCTTGGTATGGGCCATTCGGTTGCAAAACGATATTCCAGTCATAGCACGACACTTCCCTTCCTCATTTATATTCACTGTTGGTTTAATTATGCTTTTCAGTCAGAATACTTATTAATTTTATAGACCTACCTGAAAATTAAATTGGATAAATTCCTTTTGCTTGGTACCTTGAAAAATGTGTTTTTCCAAGCTGCTACTGGAACCCACTTTGGCCCTGTGCAATTTTGTTCCTCTTTAAGTTCATTTGCAAATAACACTGTGTTGGTTTAAAGGGTATTCATCATTTCTGAGTAGGAGAAACACTGCAAAATACAGTCCAATTCAAAACAGAGTAGAAGGACAATGGAGAAAATTGTCAAATATTTTATTTTCTCATTGGGGGGGTGGGAAGGCCATTGAGTAAGGCATAAAATTTCCCTCTGGATTCAATGAATCTGACTTGCTTATGGGGAGAACTCTATGTTGTACTCAAACGAGTCAGTCAGCCACGAAGGGTAAAAAGCCCAGGGAGGAGGGGCGCCTGGGTGGCTCAGTTGGTTAAGCGACTGCCTTCGGCTCAGGTCATGATCCTGGAGTCCCGGGATCAAGTCCCGCATCAGGCTCCCTGCTTGGCAGGGAGTCTGCTTCTCCCTCTGACCCTCCTCCTTCTCATGCTCTCTGTCTCTCATTCTCTCTCTCTCAAATAAATAAATAAAATCTTTAAAAAAAAAAAAAGCCCAGGGAGGAGGGACTTCCCCACTGACCAGGGCTAAGGGGGCAAAACATGACGACGGCAGGTGGTGTGTCTATTTATGAGACATTGACCAAACTTCCTGTGTCTCAGGCGCCATGGTGCTAGAAATACAATTAAGACATGTTACCTATTTTTCACAGGGTAGACAGATAATTACACAATGATAACAAACCCCTGGTAAATGTTATGACACACAAAAGCAAGGGGTACTGTGAGAGGCCAGAGCACGGCCTCATACCCCACACTGAGGGCAGGAAATATTATGCTTTGTGTGCTGTAACCCCACTGTCCAGTCCAGTGCCTGGCATACAGAGGCTGGAGAGTTAGTTGTTGAGGTGAATTGGATTAAAATGAATGGGACCTCATGCCATGTAATAATCAAGGTAATATGAGCTATTATAACAAATCAACGCTCAAATCTCAATGGCTATAACACAACAGAAATGTGTGTGTGCGTGTGTGTGTGTGTGCGTGTATCACCAGCTTGCCAACTACAGATCTTAGGACTTCTCAGCCTCCATAATTGCATGAGCTAATTCCTTAAAATAAATTTATATATATATATATCTCCCAATTTTCTGTTAGTTTTGTTTCTCTGAAGAACCCTAATAAAATAAGCAACAGGAATGAACTGAACAAGTGAATTGACTTCGGTTAGTGACTAATCATGAAATGACAAGGTTATCCTGATCACACACACAAAAATGCTACATTGGAGAAAGGAAAACAAGAATTAGTAATGGCAACTTTCATACAAAGACCAGAGTAGAAGAAGGTAACTGGCCCCATAATTTGCTTTTTGCCCAAACCCCAAAAACCTCGAAGACAGTGTTCAAATCTACAAAGTTGGGAGTTATGAAGGATGAATAAGTCCTTGATATCTAATGCACAGTATGGTGACTACAGTTAACAACATAGTATTGTACACCAGACATTGCTAATAGAGTATATCTTAATTGTTCTCACATATATGCGCACAAAACGCCCAAACCCAAATAAAACTATGTGAGGTGATGCATGATATGGTAATTAGCATGACTGGTGACCATTTCACAATGTATATGAAATCATCGCATGGGACACCTTCAATATATACAATTTTTATTTGTTGATTATACATCGATAAAGCTGGGAAAAGGAATACTTCTTAAAAAAAAAAAAAAATCAAAGGCACCAGTACCCAAGGTTCTAATCCTAGCTGGGCCTCTAAATCGATGAGTGTCCCTGTTCAAGTAAAAAATGCTGCCAGACCTCAATTTTCTCAGTGTAAAATTAGGAAATTGAATCACACAGTCCCGCCATGCTTCCAGAGCTCTGAAAATCTATGACTCTTCAGGAGTTTGTGAATTTTCCCAAAGGTTCCTAAAGCTGTGTGGGTGGGTCCCAGCTACAGGAGAAAGGAAATCAGGTGAATTATTTGTGGTGGCAATTGAGAGACTGCGTGAATTCTGAGTTCCCAGCCTGGTTCCACTGACTTTGGGCAATTTACATAACCTCCCTGTGTCTCGATTTCCCTTAGCTGTGAAATAATGGCACCGGTCAGATAGGAATAGCGCCTCCCTCTTAGAGTGGGTTGTAACAATTAAATGAGATAACACTCACTACATGCTTACAACAGTGCCTAGCACATAGGAAAGGGCCCAAAACATGCAGGTTATTACTACTGCTATTATTACTATCATCATTATTTCGTTGTTGTTGTTGTTTAGAAATCTTAATGGCTGTCTCTTTACTTTGTAGTCCATTTTTTGGGTCTTGTTTCCCCCAACTATTTTATACATTCCCTAAATGGGGGAAGGGCATCATGCATGGTAGGTGATGGGGAGTAAAATAAAATATAAGAGTAGGTTTCTAGATACTTTGGAAATATTATCCATAATAGGGAAAGGAGGCATAACCAAAATCTGGAATAAAAAATACAAAGGCGCCATTTTTATAACATTCTTAAAATGTCAAAGTTATAGTGATGGAGAAATCAGTGGTTGCAGGGGAACAGGGTTGGGTCAGTGGGACCATAAAGGGGTAGCATGAGGGGATTTCTTTGTGGGGATGGAAAAGTTACTGTGCCCTGATTGGGGTGGTTCCATGAATCTGTTCATTTGATGAAATTCCAAAGATCTATGCACACACATACATAATTGAGTGCATGTAAAAATGGACAAAATCCAAATAACATCTGTAGTTTCATTAATAGTATTATACCAGACTTAGCTTCCTGGTTTTGATAGTGTGCTATGGTTTTGTAAGATGTTACCATTGAAGAAAGCTGGGGGGAGGGTCTGCAGGAACCTTCTCTACCGCTTTGCAACTTCTTGTGAGTTCAGAAATTATTTCAAATTAAAAAGTTAAAAAAGGGGCGCCTGAGTGGCTCAGTCGGTTAAGCGGCTGCCTTCAGCTCGGGTCATGATCCCAGGGTCCTAGGATCGAGCCCCGCATCGGGCTCCCTGCTCGGCGGAGAGCCTGCTTCTCCTTCTCCCTCTGTCTGCCGCTCTGCCTACTTGTGCTCTCTCTCTATCTCTGTTAAATAAATAAATAAATAAAAATCTTTAAAAAAAAAAAAAGTTAAAAAAAATTACAATAGCAGCAGGGAAATAAGAACTATCCATTTAATAGGTGATTACAAGATATAATAGAAAGCAAATTCCTGACTTGCCCAGTAGCATCAATCACAGAATCAGAATAGGATGGGCCACAGCTGAAAGAGAACCAACTACCTTAGGTTATCACCAAAGAGTGCCTGACTTTGCTGGCACCAAAGTGGCCGGGATGCCAAAGTCTCCCTGTATTGCCAGGAAAGAGGGAAGGCTGAGCAGGAGCTGCTCTGTGGGACCCACCCTGGGATGGAGCACATAGTCCTGCTGGAGGCAAATGTGGGTTGGATCAGAAGAGGAAGCAGGGAAGAGAGGTGTCAGATTTTATGCAAGCAGGTAAGCCAGGATGGCTGTTGGTAAGACCAGACACTGGGGGACTCTCCCCCTAACCCCATCACCAGGCTTTGTGCACCTTTAGTGCTTGATGACCCCTTACCCTACAGGCTGGCACCTTTGAGGGGCTGGTTTCAGATGGGGATACAGAGGAGCAAACCTCTATGGAGATGGAGACAAGGGTGAGGATGAGGATGGTAAGGGCAGCCTGGCATGCTTCTGAGTACCTTGTATATGCTGACTCCTTCAATCCTTGTGACCCAGCCTATGAGGGAGGCATGATAATAATTACCTACTTTACAAACAGGGCAACTGAGACTCAGAGAGGTGAAACAAATGGCCCAAGGCCATACAGTTTAGAGTTGAGACTGTTGAGTTGTACTCTCCTTAGGTTCAAACCTCTTTTCTTCCTCATTGCATATGAGTGCTAGGGAAGAAGAGGGACCACCATGATGCCAAGCCTACGTAGAAACCTTAATGGTTGTCTCTTTGCTTCTTAGTCTTTTCTTTTTTTGTCCTGCTTCCCCCAACTATTCTGTACATTCCTTAAAAGAGACGAGGGTGTCATGGTATGTGGCAGAGAGTAAAATAAAGGAAAATATAGAATGATGTAATAATATTAATATAATACAGTTATATTACTTTATATGTTAATATTATATCATAATATAAAAGTGGGTTTAGGATACTTTGAAAATAAGTAGACATAAATGGGGAAACAGGCATAACCAAAAACTGGAGTCAAAAATATAAAGATAACCTTTTATGTAATAATCTAAAAATGTCAACTTGGAGTACAGATAAATCAGTGGCTGCCAGGGACACAGGCTGAGGGGTGCATATGTGAGTTCAAGTATGACTACAGTGCCAATTTTCTGGGAGAAGAAGGGGAATCTCACCACTAACTCTTTATCACCCAAGGGTGCCTAAACTGTATCGGGTGTCCAGGCCATATTCATAAGCATGGGTTTAAAAAAAACAAAGGAAAACAAAAACAACTTTAAGTCCACTCATAAAAAAGTTACTAAGAAACAATACTGACTTAACAAAAATGAAAAAAATAATAGCAATCCAGCCTCTTTGCAGAAGTTCATAAAAATTCCAATGTGCATCAACACCAAGAGGATTTTCAATTTGTAAATGAGACGTTCAAAGGCAGACAGGGCTCCTGAAGCTCACACACACTGCGACACAGCTTTGTGGCTGGGAGAAGGAAAACTGTCTCCCGGATCACGGTGCATTTCTAATTGAAGAGTTTGAGAATGCAAATGAAAATGAATCAGCGCCAACAGGGATGCCTAAAAGACATAAGTGAGAATTACGGCAATTAAGAATGTTGTCTCAAAGGAAATTAGACTCGTCCATTAATTACAATGCCTTAAAGGGAAAGAGGTCCCAATGAAATGCAATAAATTAAAATATCAAAAAGGAAATTAGTAAGAAGAGAAGGTGGAAGTGCCAACAAGAAGCTAATCTCAGAGGTCGTAATGGGGACAGAGAACGGAGAAAAAATACTGAGAGTGAATATGGACAATGCATAGCAGGTCCACCCAGGGTCAATCCTCCGCCTACTCCTTCCTTCCTGCCTGCCTTCCTCCCTCCCCCCTTTCTCCTCCTTTCTCTCCTCCCCTCCAGACCTCCCCCATCCTTTACCCTCTACAACCTCCTTCCCTCTCTTCCTGCCATCCTTCTCTTCTTCTGATTCTCCTCCTTACTCCCTTTGCTCTCTCCTTCCTGAGTTCCCTTTCTCAATCCCATGTGTCTTCAAAGTGCTAATTCCAAAGGGACAGTTTCAAACTAGGAGCCATCATCATTCCTCCTGTAGACAATGAGCATCCATCTTTGGATGCCTTCACAGGTCTGCTGCTGCCCAGCCCCAGCTCCCTGACCTTTGCCCTTTGGATCAGCTGCCACGCCCATCAAGGTGAGTACTCACCAGGTTGTCCCAGGTGACGAGGTTCCTGATCCAATGACATGCTAATGTCCCCTTGCTTTACGTTCTCAAAAATCATTTGTATTTCCTTGTCTCAACTTGGTAATGAAAAGCTTGAGCTTCTGTTTTTGGTACTGATGCTAATGGATATTGATGTTTTTGATATTGACCCAGACCCTCTGGGCCTGGGTGTTCCCACTCTAACTCCACACTGTGCCCATCACATTGACTTTCCTCTCCACTCTCCAGAACCCTCCCCTTTGCCTCACGTGCCTCATGAGTCCTAGTAATCTCCAAATTCCTCAATCCCTGCCTAGGTCCCTCTAAAACACTCTCAGGTCTCCCCATGACAGGGACAGTTGCTTTCTTGAATGAAAATCATTCATGCTTTTATTCTAAACACTTATCATGCTTCTGCTCATGCTTTTTTTCTAAACCCTCACCACCTGCATGATTCACCTCATGTGTCTCTAAAAAATTGCATTATTTTTAATTTAAATACTTTAGCCTCATCGGAAGCAATAATACCTGAAATCAGGGCTTTGCTATAGTAGTTTTATGCATTTTTCTTATAAATATCCACAGAAATGCACAACTACACAAATTAAGATGTCCATCCAGGTGCCTCTTAAATGGGCTTGCCTCTCTTTGGCAGTAGCACTCCCTGTGTGGTAAAGACTCTACATGGACTTTGGATTAATTACAATCTGATTTGGCTCCACCACTGGCTGTAGGAACTGGGGCAAATGTATGATCCCCAGGGCCTCAGTTTTACCATCCATGCACTGACTGCAACTGTATCTGTCTTTCTAAGGGTTGCTTTGAGGACCTGATGCATGCATTAGGACACATGCCTATTTCCTTTTTCTCTGATGGCGGCTCTCATCCCCCCAACCCGGTGTGTTCAACTCTTCGAGAGCCTTGGATGAATTTGAACACATTTTTAATTACAATTACTGATCAGATGTCTCTCCCCATACATGTTTATTTAAATGTTGGTATAAAAAAGGTGAGGGCATCTGACTTTCTTTCAAAGTGGAACATACGCTCCTCAATAAATGGACAATATTTCATAATTTCTTAGCATCACCATGACGCTTGCCTGGTGCCAAGCATATGGTGGTGTTCCACCAGGACCTGCTGACCTGCTATTGATTGATCCCTCATCCTGGCCAGAGCTTTGAGCATTGCCAAGGTGGGGCTCTGCTGGAAGTGTGGCAGTGAGGCCAGTTAACTCATATGTCCCACGGAACAGTGCTGGCCTTAAAACAAGGCCATAAGCAGGTCGCCGGCTCTCTCTCCGGCTTGCCAACGCTTCTACCATTTCCCATCTGTGTTTCTATTTTTCCTGTGAGAGTAGCTTTATTGATCTCATTAATTCTCTTTTCCATCTTTGGCATGGCAAGGTGATATTATCCACGCTTTAATGCCTCCTGTGTTTTGCAAATTACAGGATTACTATGGATAGAATGACAAGAAACACTGTTTTCACCAGATCACAGCCAAAGCCACGAACTGTCCATTAGAATGGAAGAGGGTAATCTGTCCTGGGGTTCTGTTCACCCAGGCCTGAGGGCTGCAAACACAGATGCAGAATTTCCTCTCAACTGAGATATTTCCATGTGAAGCAAAGCAAAGATTCCTTCACTTGAATGTTTTTATTTTTGAATTCCTGAAGGCAGTTACAGATTTCCTAGTAAGGGGATTTTTTTTTCTTTTGCGGCAATTACATATGACTATTTTTTCTTCTTTTGATTGAAAATTAGTTTGATCAGGGTTGCTGGAGTAGAAGGGGGTGGGGGGGATGGGGTGGCTGGGTGATGGACATTGGGGAGGGTATGTGCTATGGTGAGCTCTGTGAATTTTGTAAAGCTGATGAATCACAGACCTGTAACCCTGAAACAAATAATACATTATATGTTAATAAAAAAAAAAATTCCAAAGTGGCAATGGAAAAAAAAAAAAAGAAAATTAGTTTGAGGAAGTCTTAAAAGGAATTATCTGAGGGATACTAGAACTCAAGATTTAGAGTTCAATAAGTACTTTATACAAAAAACAAAAAACAAAAAAACAAAAAAACGAAACAAAAAACCAAACACACAACTCTCTATTGCTCTGCTGTAAAGACAAGAAAAAGTCTCTCTTATGCAAGTTCTTTTAGTTCGATAACTAATTAAAATCACAACCACCACCAACAGAAAAGTTTCTCCTGATCTTATCTGATACTTGGAACTCTTTGCAAGAGAAAAATAAAGAAAAGGAAAATAAGTGGCTTCTCCATAGACTGTGAGTTCCCCAGAATAGGGGCTTCTGTATCTATTAGGGTGTCCTAAGAACTTAGGGTATCTAGAACAGAGGAGGCACCTCATAAATAAATAAACGGAGCAAAATGAATAAATGTTTTTATCCTTTAACATTTTTTTCTTCAAGTATAATAATGTATATACTCAAAAGAGCATACATCCTAAGGGGTACAATCAGATGAATTTTTACAAACTTAAATTCACTGGCATTGCTAGAACCTAGAGCAAGAAACAGAACAATACTATAACCCCAGTATTCTTCCTCGCATCCCTCTCCAATTGTTACCCCCCAAATATAACCACCATATTGACTAATTTTTTGCCTTCTTTGAACTTCAAATAAATGGGATCACACAGCATGTTGTTTTTTGTGACTGCCTTCTTTTGTTCAACGTTATGGGTCTGAAATTCATTTAGGCTGATACATGTAGTTGCAAGCTGTTCATTCTAATTGCTATATGGTATTCCCTCATAGGCGCTGTGGACTTAACGTTTGTGGACTCCCTCCTCATCTTCACAAGTTGAAACTCTAATCCCCAGTGTGATGGTACCTGGAGGTGGGGTTTGGGGGAAGTAATTAGGGTTAGATTAGGTAATGAGGGTGGGGTCTTCATGATGGGATTAATGCCTTATAAGAAGAGGAAGAGACAAGATCTCTCTCTCTCTCTCTCTCTCTCTCGTCATGCATGCACAAGGAAAGGCCATGTGAAGACATAAGAAGACAGCCATGTGCAAACCAGGTAGAGGGACCCCACCAGACACCAAATCTACTGACACCTTGATCTTGGATTTCTCAGCCTCCAGCATTGTGAGAAATAAATGGCTTTTGTTTAAATCACCCAATTCATGGTATTTTCTTATAGCTGCCCAAACTGACGGAGACAACAGATATATATCACAACTGACTCATCTATCATACTGTTGATGGGCATTTGACAGCTTCCAGTTTAGAGTTAACATGAAATGTACTGCTTCAGATCATCTCATATGTGTGTTTTTCTATTGCCAGAATGGAAATGCTGGGTCATAAGGTATGTATGTTTCCAGCCTTGGTAGAAACATACAAACAAACTTTTTAAGTGTTTGCACCAATTAACACTCCCAGCAATTGTGTATGTGAGTTCCAGTTGCTCTATATCCTTACCAGTGCTTGATGTTGTCAGACTTTTTAATCATAGTCATTCTGGTGGATGTATAGTGGGATCTCACTGTGTTTGTAAGTGTGTGTTTAGGTGTGTGCATGTTCCTTTTTATTTTGAAATAATGAAAGCTTCACATGTAGGTGTAAGAAAGACACAAAGAGATCCCATATGCCCTTCATTCAGTTTTCTCCAACTGTAACATCTTGCATAACTATAGGACAATAACATGACCAGGAAATTGATATTGATACAACCCTTTGTCAGATTTCACGAGTTTTATGTACACTCATTTGTGTGTGTGTATTATCTAGTTTTATGTAATTTTCCCATATGAATAGACTCAATGACCACCACCAGTCAGGATACAGACAGTCTTATCATAAGAACCCCTCCTGCTACCATTTATATCCACTGCTCCCTTCCTCCCTTCCCTGCATTCTCATCTCTGCACCCACTAATCGGGGCTCCATCCCTATAGTTTTGCCATTTCAAGAGTGTTCTATACATGGAATCATACAGTATGTAATATTTCTTTTGACTCAGCATAATTCTCTTGAGATCCATCCAAGTTGTTGCACGTATCAGAGCCATCCATTTTAACTGCCGAGTAGCATTCCACAAATGAGCTTTGAAAAGAGAATAAGCACCCATTCCCAAACCATCATTTATAGTGGTTTAATTGATTTCTTTCCTACTCAAGGGATTATAAAATAGATTTTCACATGTCTTTTCATTTGTTCATTAATTCAACCAATATTTATTAAGTACCAACTGCATGCCAAGCATTGTGCTAGATCTTGCGCATGCAAGAGACATAACAAGGCTCTGCCTTGTAGGGATGTTCCTAGAGTCTATGTTGGGAGACAGACTTATAAATTTAATAAGACAAGACAGCATTACAGATGCCAGGACAGTTATATATACATTTCAGTCAGGAATAAAGAAGAAAATGTTTGACTTTATGAGCATGGGGGATGGAAGATGAGTCCAAGAGATACTCTGTGGGGGCAGATGTATAAGCCAAGTCTTGGAAGATGAATGGTTTGCCTGATGGCTGTGAATGAGGAAGGAAGCAGGAGAAAAGGACTTTCAGAGCAGAAAGAACAGTTTGGGTATAAAATGGAGGTGGGAAGTAGTCTATCTATACTCAATGCAGAACTCAGCATACTATGGCTAAGTGGGTGGGGCTGTTGAAGAGATGGAGTTGGGGAATATCACCACCTTTCAGGAGCACATGTTCTTACTGCAGACACAAGCTGCTACCCAGATGCCATCAGCGGAATTGTACTAAAATACCCCAAGTCTCATGGACTCCAGCCACCCTGACTTTGTGGTTCCCCAAGGGTCCCTGCATTGACATGGCCAAGGACAATCACTCAAGTCACACACCTTTTACACCTGTCTCAGGAGTGTTTACCTCTCAGTTGTGCCTAACAACATGGAACACACACACACACACACACACACACACACGTCCATACACCTACTTTGATGTTAAACATAAACTTCTTTCTTGTCCTCTGGTCTGAAATGGGAATGAGGGTAGTTCCCTAAGTAATAATAATATCAGTATTTATGTCTGTTCTGTGCCTTCCATATAGCCCCTCCTCACAACAGCCTCAACTCTAAGGTAGACACTACTATCACACCCAATTTTTAGACAAGGAAACTGAGGCAAAATGAGATGAAATGACTTGCCCAAGGTTACAGAGCTTACAAGCAGCAGGTACTCAATAAATGCTCACTGAGTAGATTAATGAATGAGCAAATGGACAAATAAAAACTTGAGGGAATGAATGAATGAGTCACCAAAGCTTCATCACAAAAGATTTGGTGTCCTGCAAACTACATTAATTCCCTGCAATATCTTGGCTGCTGTGGATATCACAGGCTTCTGGTGCCACCCAAGGCACAATCTTTCCAATGAACTCACAAGGTTCCCAGGCTTCTGCAAGCCCAGCCAAGCCTGACCCAGCTTGCAGGCTGGCAAGTCTATATTTCAGTTCCTTGGTTTGATTTCCATCATCATCCCCTGCAAACGGGAGTTGTTGATTTTCTTTAATTAAGGCTGGAAGGATGGCTTCCTGAGTGGGTAATATATTTCCAGAGCTCAGCATTTCATCTGCATGGCCTACATTTCACTCAGAAATGGGACAGATTCATTAAAAGAATGGCCAGACGGCTTCCTCTTTGGTTGCTTGTTTGCCTACATTTAATGAATGAATAAATAACATGCCTATTCATTACCAACTTTTGAGTGGAAATAATTGCTGGGCTCCCTCGTTTGCTTGGAATAATGTTCTTTGCATTTGGAGCGCCTTCTGCCTCGGTCACTGCAGCATTCCCCAGTCAATGGGCCAGAGGCATCCTCCAGAGGATTATATTCACCTCTGGCTCACCTTGGAGAGAAGCACTCACTCTTCTGGTCCTCCAGGGTCTCATTTAGTGCACTGAGAATGCTCATTTATGGAAGGAGACCCTGGGACCCTAAGAAGTAAATGAGACTGATAGGCCCATTAATTCTCTGAGTACACTCTAGGGGCACCTGGGGTATTATAGTGTAATTACTACTAAGAAAGTCTAAATTCCTATGTACTTTGCCAAAAAAGCATTTTACAGACAGGGAAGTACTCAGTTGTGCTCTGTTTGTGAACAGGTGCCTGACTTTGGCCACAGGAAGCCTAGAGGGTCATCATGGTGACTCTTGGTTGGTAGAAGGAACAAGAGACCCTTGAGACTTTCTCATTCTTCATTCAATCATTAACAATCATTTGCCAAGTGCCTATGCTGGCCATAAATTAGAGATTACTGAATTCCTCATCTCTGTCCTGGATCAGTACAATTGCTGCCCAAACGATCTCCCAGCCTCTTTCATTACCTTTGCCAGCTACACTCACTCCATGGTTGCACAGTGGTCTTTGAAAACACAAATATCATCACAACACTCCCCTGCCAAGAATCCAAGGGTTTCCCATTGACTATAGGATTCAGCACAAAGTCCTTTGTGTGACCCACAGGGCCTTTCATGGGCAATTTGTCCCTTGGCTACTTCTTCAGCTTCATTTCTTCCTACCCTCTGTCCCATTTAATCATCTGCCTGCTGCATGAAGCTACATGCCGTTCCCTGGATATATTACATGCTTTCCACCTCTGTGCCTCTGCCTACACATTGTTCTCCACCCCTTCCCTGTGACCACTGCACATTCTTTGAGATGCTAGATCACAGAACACCAATTCAAATCCCTAGAGAGGTCAGCCAGGTCATATAACTTTATGATGGGGGCCATGAATAACGTAATAGGGAGTGGTGGGGCTTGGGACAAACTGGAATGCATGCCCTCTCTAAAAAGAACGGCCACCTCTCAGCAATACCTAATTGTTGCCATGAGGGGATGTGAACCTGGTGTTTTCAGATCTACTACTTTTAAAGAGAAGTTGGAAACCCGGATTTTCATTTGAAATCTTCCAATTTTTAAATGTGGTAAACATATTTATTCTTTTTCAATTTAATTTTTAAAATGTTGGGGCCAACCAAAGTGGGTCTGGGCTCTTAGGGCAGTTCACAGCTGCTACTTCTTGATTCCTACCCACAGTGGACTCTTCTTTGTCTTGGAAAGGTTAGTAACATGGCACCTCCTCCGCGAACTCAATCCTCCTTTGTGTGTGCATTATAGCCTATAGCTCAACTGAGAGCTTCAGGGACCAATCTTTGTGTCTCTGTAAGTTAGCAGAGAACAAGGCACTCAGTGAATGCTCAGTAAATGTGGGATGGATAAACACACACACAAGCAATTGAATGGGCAAATGAATAAAGACAGAATTTTTTTACCATCTATAAGCTTATAAACCACACCCCCTTCAGAAAGAATGAGTGATGTTGTCATAGCTTTCTTAATGGTCAGGAAGAGAAGTTTTATTTGTCTAGCCTTCAACCCTGGGCATAGAGGAGTTGGCACTCACCTATGAAAAGCATATTGAGAGAGGACACAGTCCCATTGCCTAAAAATATGCACCACCCCACTGGATCTGAAATACCCACCATTAGCACCCTTAGTGGATTGCATCACTAAAGGATGCATTGGAGGCATCCTTGGGGAACTAGCTCTTCCCTGGCAGGAAACATAAGGAGTATTGTCTGTTCTGCAAAGTTAATCTAAGAATATCCTGGGTTCTTTTCCCATTTATGATATCAACTTGCTGTGTGCTCTTAGACAACTTACTTCCTTTCTTAGGACCCTGGAGGTCCCCATCATTCTTGACATTTGATGTGACATGAAATTAAGTGTAACTGCTATTTTTTTTTTTTTAAGATTTTGTTTATTTACTTGACAGAGAGAGAGAGACAGCGAGAGAGGGAACACAAGCTGGGGGTAGTGGGAGAGGGAGAAGCAGGCTTCCCGCTGAGCAGGGAGCCCGATGTGGGGCTAGATCCCAGGACCCTGGGATCATGACCTGAGCCGAAGGCAGACGCTACATCAGCTGAGCCACCCAGGTGCCCTGTATAACTGCTATCTTTGACCAGGTCAGAAACTCAAGTGGATATGGCCTGGGTATGAAATTTGGCAAACTGGAAGCCCCTGCTCATCTGAAGAGGAGAGCCACTGTGCAACCCCAGGAGCCTATTGCCAGGTGGGGATATCAGCCCAGAGTTAACTGATCACCTGATCTTTTAAAGAGAAGCCAGAAATCCATGATTTTACATAAAGCATACCAACTGTTTAGATAGTGGCGACTACATCATTTAAGTAAACCAACAAACCCAGTGTTGGCAAAACAAAACATTGATGTTGACTATATCGGATCCACCTCTGAACCAGCCCCTTTGAGGAGGGGAATGAAAGCTGATTGGCTAACCCTGCATTGCACGTCCACCTTTCTTGAGATGATTCCTTAAGTCAAAATCAGAAAAAAAAATTAGACAAAAGCTACAGATATCTGCTCTAAGGCACAAACTGAAAAGATAAACATCACCTGGGCTCCCCACTTCTTTTTATCCTAGTGCCAAGCATTGTTTAGCTTGAAATTGTTTGATCTGAAAAAAACTCATATACCTATTATAAGCAGATCTCTCCTTACCTATAAAGGATTTCTGCAGCCTGTTCTCAAGAAGGAGACAGCCCTTAATGATCCATGTATTACCACCTCCAGGTCCTGCCATCCACAGAACAAATCTGCACAAGGAAACCCTGGTTCATTTCTCAGTAATTCTGACTTCTCAGGGACTGGCTTTTGATTATTTTCTCCTGTCCAAAGCATACATATTTTATTCCAGCAGCTTTTCCACATCAGCAAAATCTCTGGTACCAGCACCAGATTCCTCTCGTGCCCTGGCTCCTTCCTGATTAACTCTATTTAGATAATTTATTTTGGTTGCCTGTTTGCCATTTGGGATCGATACAAATTTAAATGAGAAGCAGAGTATTTGCAGGCACTTCAAGTGTTGATCAAACACAGAGTGGGCTGCTGAGGTTCTGCCTTGGAGATGAGCTCTCTAGGGATCGTCTGGATCTCATCTTCGGAAAAAAGATGAGAGATGGGAAGGGAGGGAGAGAAGGAAAGAGGGAAGGGAAGAGAAACTGGGGAGAGAAGAAAAAGGAAAAAGAAAAGAAAAAGTGGCCAAACCCGCTTCCCAGCTTTCTAGTTGAGTGGACAAATGCCAAATGCCTCTAGCCTTTGGCTAAACTTTTATACAGATAATCTGCATGCTGAAACATGCCCCACGTTTCTGTTTATATTGGTTCCCAGGTAAAGCAGAAGGACACTGCCAGCTCATCTGTGCACAAATTTTTAGCTGTCAATGCATATTTCAAACAGCACTGACTGCAGAATGCAAACTCTTTCAGGGTGCTGGTCCCCTTCCTACCAGGTTGCTGTGTACTCCAGAATCTGATTTGATTTCGTGGGTGCTCTTCCCAGTAGTGACTGGGCTGGAGCCTTCCTACACCGGACCAAAACCTGCGCATTTGGGGGAATAGGGGATGGAGTATCCTTTCGTCTAGACTCAGTGGCCTCCTTTCTATTAGTTCCCTAGACACTGCTTACTGTCTGAAGAGAAGTAGATGGCTGTAAAAGGCATTTTCCCAAGGAGACCCTGGGCCAGGTCTCGGTTATGTGGCCACGTGTGTGGCCAATCGGAGCGAGGGATTAGGTGTCACGGTTGGACTCTGCCTTTCTGAGGTTCCACCCAGCCCTGTAATTCTGTACTCAGTCCTGACTGTGGCATCTCGATCCATGGGGAAGGTTGTGGTTAATTTAATCAACGGAACTGTATATTTGGCTCTCCATCTGGAGGAAAATACAGATTCACACATCAGATCAGATATAGAAATCAATTCTGAATAGATTGAATATGTAAATGTATAAAAGAAATAAGAAGGAAAGAGACTATATGATAAACTCAGAGTGGGGGAGAACTTCTGAACCCAGACAGGAAGTCCAGAAGCTGTACAATAAATGATTGACAAACTGGTTATAAAAAATTTTTTTTTTAAACCTGTTCAACCGAAGAAAACATAAAAACAAAAGACAATGATAATTGGGATGAAACATTTGCAATACACATGATTGACAAAGGGGTTGTTACTATTCCTAATAGCTGAAGGGCTCCTAGATAAGAAGGAGGATAACCGAGTTTGGAATTAGGCAAAACACACACATAGGAACAGGTAATTTGTGAGCAGGAGGCCATTCAACATATGAAAATTGCTCAACCCCACTGATAATAAGGAAACTGTCAATTAAGGCAACCATGTGGCACTCTTCTTCCATCTGTGGCACAAGATTAAAAAGACAGATAAACTCCGGTGCTGGTAAGGGTGTGGGAAAATGGCAATTACATATACAGCCAGTTGGAATGGCATATACTGTTTTTTGTGTTTTTTTTATTTTTAAATTTTTTTTCAAGATTTCATTTATTTATTTGACAGAGAGAGACACAGCGAGAGAGGGAACGCAAGCAGGGGGAGTGGGAGAGGGAGAAGCTGAGCAGGGAGCCCGATGCGGGGCTTGATCCCGGGACCCTGGGATCATGACCTGAGCTGAAGGCAGATGCTTAACGACTGAGCCACCCAGGCGCCCCTGGCATACACTGTTTTTACAATGTAATCCTAGCAATATTTATTAAAATAAAAAATATCCTCACCATTAGGGCCAGCAATCCCCTTTTGGGGGGGGGTGCATATTCCAGAAATAAAAGCTGTACAGAGACTTATTTGTACAAGGACACACATACACATTATAGCATTGTTTGTAGTGTCCGCCTACGAGGAAAAGAAAAGAAAAATTGAAAAAGCAGATAGGCAGATGAGAGGAAAGAGGGAGGGAGGGAGGCAGGGAATGAGGAATATTCTGGATGTCTACAGAAGGAAAAAGGGTTAATGAAATCTGGTAAACCGTACAAGATAATATGATGTAGTCATTTAAAGGAATGAGTCAGATCTCTGACGGAAAGTGCAGGTAACAGATTTATTTCGCTTAGTTGGTGATACTGAAGGTGAGGGTTTGGAGCCAGGCCACTTGGGTTTGATTCAGCATTTATGAGCTTGCAAGTTAAATAACTTCGCTGTGCCTGTTTCCTCATCTGCTGGCTGAGAAAACTAGTGGGGACATTAGAAGAGCTGATCATGTAAACTGCTTAGAACCATGCCTGGTAACTAATGAGCTTTAACAACTGTCAGCTATTATTATTCATTATGTATGATTCCACTTTGGGTGAAGCAATTAAAAAAACAAAAAACCATCCATGGATGTACTTGTCCCTAGTGTTTGTTTTTTGTTTTTTTTTTTGTTTTTAACTTTATTTTATTATGTTATGTTAGTCACCATACATCATTAGTTTTTGATGTGGTGATCCATGATTCATTGTTTGCGTATAACACCCAGTGCTCCATGCAGTACGTGCCCTCCTTAATGCCCATCACCGGGCTAACCCATCCCCCCACCCCCCTCTGTCTAAAACCCTGTTTGTTTCTCAGAGTCCATTGTCTCTCATGGTTCCTCTCTCCCTCCAATTTCCGCCCCCCTTCATTTTTCCCTTCCTTCTCCTAATGTCCTCCATGCTATTCCTTATGTTCCACAAATAAGTGAAACCATATGATAATTGACTTTCTCTGCTTGGTTTATGTCCCTAGTGTCTGAATGAGAAAATAAAGTGCAGGGGAGGTGGGCATATAACAGAGGAAGGAAAGGTGGGATTTGAAGGGGGGGAGATTGATCATTTCTTTTTTTTTTTAAGATTTTATTTATTTATTTAGAGAGAAAGAGAGAGAGTGCAAGCAGGGGGAGGGGCATAAGGAGAGGGAGGGAGAGAGAGAGAAAGAGACAACCTCAAGCAGAGTCCACAATGAGCTCGGAGCCTGACATGGGGCACCATCTCACCACCCTGAGATCATGACCTGAGCTGAAATCAAGAGTCAGACGCTTAACTGACTGAGCCACGCAGGCACCCTGAGATTGATCATTTCATCATTATATTCTTACCATTGAAATATTACAACCAATACGGCTGATATTCAGCCCTTAGGCAACCTTCGGGCTATAGCATTTGTTAAAATACTAAAATATTTTTGTACCAGTTGGGAAAGGATATCCCCTACTATCCTGACCATGCTGTGCCCTTTCCTAGGGTCTCCCCCTCCTGCCAGCCCTCCCCACCATCCAGCAGGTACAGGGTTAGTGCTTTGGTTGTCTAGGGGGTCTTCAGATTCCTGCTCCAGCCTAGGGCTTAGATGACTTGTCTATCACAGTTGTGTATTCCAAATAACATCCCTACAGACAGCAATATATTACCTGTGTGATTTTATTTTCAAAACCAATAAACTATAACATGGAACAGAGGGCAAGCCTACATTTCTGCATCTTGGTGGTATTCACCAAAGCCAAGACCGAATTGTGTGATTTGCAAACTGCCACCTTCTCCTCCACCAACAGTGATATTCAAATTACTCTCTACCTGAAGCTAGCATGGTAAATAATTGAACCTCTGAAATAATATTAAAGATTTAAATAAAAAAAAAACCTTAAATAGTACCTACACAGGCTTTTACTGCAACCTACAGGATGTCTTCCTCAAATTCACTGCTCAAAATCTCTTGAGCCCCAGAAGTCTTTTAGAATAATACCAGGAAATGAATACCTACTTGGTAATGCATTATAATTTCTAGGTCTGGCTGTGGATGGAAGCCAAGCCCAGGTTTGTACAAGTTGGAAAAGAATAAAATGTCCCTGGCTGCAAATAAATAGCAGTGCCAATAACAGATTATAATGTACTATATCCCCAGAAGCCTGGGAGGAGAGAATTGAGCAAAAAGATTAGATAATTAGCCTAAAAGGACAAAGCAAGCCCCTCTAAGGGGCTCTATTATGGGGGGGGGGAACAGTGGGACACAGTGAGGAAGCTTCTGTTTAAAAGCAAGAGCAATATAAATGGTGGACATTGTTTCAGCACTGAAAATAGGTCCCAAGACTTCAGAGGATATTTTGATGGGACCCATTTCACAGATGCGGAAGCTGAGGCACAGGGAAGTTAACTCTTGACCCACCGGTCTCAGACTTGGTAAGCTGGATGTGAAAGCAGATGCCTCTGTCACTGAAGTCCATGCTTGTCCACCAAGCAAGGCATTTCTGTCTCTGGGAAACAAAGAGGCACAGAAATGATCAGAGAGGTAGATCTCTGAGATGTTTTAAAATCAGGTTCAGTAGCCACAGCTCAGATGAAAAACCAACCCATTTCCAGGTAAAATGATTTCTAGCTCATGTCAAGTCTCACTTAAGTCAGGGATAATTCACTTGTTGATCTGGTAAGATGAAGTCTGTCCCCCAGGAGCACACACATCCCTGCCTTGCTCTGGCCACATTTCCCCCGCTTTTCACCACTGCCTGTGCAGGGAGTTTAGAAGTGAAGAGGTTGTGTTGATGGTAGGAGTCTCCACAGTGCTCCTCCAATATTAGACTGATTGAAATAAAATGGAGGGAAGATCTAGGGGGCACCTGGTGCTCATCGGAAGAGATGTGGGATGATTATATTTACACAGGGCAGCAATTCTTCACCTACTGAAATGGAATGCAATGGTTAGGCAAGATGTTATTGATATGCTCCAATTTTCTGGGAGAGGTTTTTTTCTGGGGATAGATTTCCTCAAATTCTCGAAGGGATCTGTAGCTCAAAAGAGGTTAAAAACCCATCGTCATGGGGTCTCCAAATCAAATGTTAGAACATTCATCTCCATTCAGCCCTTTCAATCCATGCATACTTATTGAGATCCTATTATGGGCAAGTCATGCTTAGACACAAGGACTATGATGGGGAGCCTGACTGATGCTTCCTCTTTCCTGGAGTTTGTCTTTGAGTTAGGGAGACAGCCGTTACATGACTCTTCTGGTGGCTCATTAATACGATGGTGGTAAGAGCTTCAAAAAACAAGGGTAGAGTGCAGTGAGGATCTATTTCTTGGTCTAGTCTGATTAGGGATAGACTCCCTGAGGTGGTGAAATTTAAGCTAAGCTCCGAAGCATGAACAGCTGGGAGGTAGGATAGGGTTGAATAAAGAGTATTCTAAATTCTAGTTACTCAAAGTGTGGTCTTCAGACCAAGAGAATCACCATCACCTGGGAGCTTGCTGGAAATGCAAAGTCTCAAGCTCCGTCTGGGATGTAGCAAAGAAGAATCCGAACTTTTTAACAAGATCCCCAGTTGATTTATATTTGCACTGAGGGTTGAGAAGTGCTGCTCTGAAAAGAAGGAACAGCATCTGAGGAACTATAAGGGGATCAAGTGTTCCTGGGACTTACAGAGAGAGAGGTGGTGGTGACAGTAGAAGAAATGATGCTGGAGAGAGGGGCAGACCACATCAGATTCTTGTAGCCATGTTCAGCAAAAAATAAATATTTGAGGGCAAATACAGGCTCATGCTTCTGGCAAGATTTTCTAAAACCCTAACTTGGCAAGGTTGTATATATACAATGAGTTCTGAGAACAGCAAATGCTTGTAGTTACCCATCTCCCCTATAACACATACTGCACATTACCTCTGTGTCCTCATCTGTAAAATGGGGATAACAAATCCTCCACTGTAGGGTCAATGGGATGGTTTAATGAAGCACTGCCTAGAATGCTCATATATCGAATCGGATGCATAGGAACTATTTAATAGATGAGTTTACTTCTCATTGATTCAACAAATGTTTGTCCTGGCCCTTCATTCTAAGCCCTGAAATGGGAGCTGAAGATGTCACAATGAACAAGAAGTGATATATAGCCGCAGGGAGCTCAAAATCACTTTGGGGAAGCTGGGATTCCAAGAGGTGATTATGATAGATTGATGAGCAGTACGACAGGGGAAGCAGAGGGGGCTGTAGAAGTGTACACAAGATAGATAACAGAGGAAGCTCCAGGATATTCAGGAAGCTCATGCAATGCCTCATGGAGGAAGGGATGTCTAGGGTGATCCTGAAGAATGAGTTGGACTCAGCTAGCCCAGGAAGAGGGAGGTGAACATGACACAGACCCGGAGAGGCATTTACAACATCCAGAAGCAAGAACAGGTTATATATTTAGAATATACAAAGAGCTCCTGCAAATGAAAAGACAGAAACACCAAAGGAAAGATAAAACAAAACAAAACCCATGAATAGATGTCTGAGATATGGAGAAACCTGGCTAGCTCTATGATATAGGAAGAGACACACTCTTCAGTAACTAGAGGCAGGCAAATTAAAACAATGAGGTGTTACCTACCCATCAAAACAGCAAAACTTTAGACAGGTGGCAAATGCCAGGAAGCACAGAGCTAGGAACTCTCCTTCATGGTGGGAGTGTAAACTGGCAAAGTCATTTGGAAAAGCTAGCTGGTAAGACTTGGTGAACTTAGGTATGTGTCTGCCCTATTACCTATTATCACCTATGTATATATCCCAGGGGAATTCCCACACAGATTCATGAAGGGATGAGCCTGTATCATGCAGTTTGTTTGTAATACCAAGATGGTAACCCAGGTGTCCATCATTAGGGGACGGAATAAAGTGTGATAAATGTACAGAACATCATACAGCATGAGGAAGTCACAAGCTAAATATACAGAAAGAAATATAGATAGATCTTAAAACAGTGTTGAGCGAAGAAATCCTCAGGATGAGGTTTATAACACAACGTTATTTATGTTAATTAAAAACTCACAATCAAAATAACTGTATATTTTACAAAATTTACAAACATATATCAAACACATAAGAGAAGGAAATGATATTAGGCAGTAAGTATATAAGGAAAGAAAGAAATGAATAATAAAATAAGACAAGGGCCATCCATTGACCAAGTATGATATGTCATGAGCTAGGGAATGTGATTAACTAACTCAGTTCTATGCTCCTAACAGTGTTTCAGGCAGAGGGAATAAAAGTACAATTCTCAGAGGCAAAAGGAGATACGCTGCATCCTGGACATAGAGAGAGTGCAGTAGGGCTAGAACAAAGAATGCAAGACGGGGAGTTCCACGGTAGGGAGAGACCAGATCACGGAGGGTCCCAAAAGCCATACTAAATAATCACTATTCACCCCTAGGATCACAGGGAGTCACTGAAGGATTATAAGTGACATGATTTCATTGCTAATCTTGTTCCAAACTCGAGTAATGAGGGAACAAGGCCTTTTATTTGTATTCGTGTGGTTTATTTATCAAGTGTTACTGAAATAGGCTTTGGGCATCTTAGCACCCAAATCATGGGCTTATATTTTTCCCATTTTTTTTCCCATAAGTTCATTTTTTTAAAGTTTTATTATTTAAGTAATCTCTGCATCCAACGTGGGGCTCGAACTCACATCCCCAAGATCAAGAGACACATGATCTTCTGATGGAGTCAGCCATGTGTCCCTATTTTTACCACTTTTAAACCAGTTATGAGGCAGTCATTGACACCTTCACCAGAAGCAACACATAAGAGGCAATGTAGAGTCACACTATGTGACCTTGAGCAAGATCACCAAAACTCTGAACATGAGTCGTTTTAGTTTCCTTATTAGTAACAACAACAACAACGAAACAACACAAGCACTGTCTACATTCAGTCACTACTGGAATTAAATAGGAATTAATTCTAAATCTTCACAATAACATTCTTCCTCCCTTCCTCCCTTCCTCCCTTCCTTCCTTCCTTCCTCTCTTTCTCTCTGTCATGAGAGAGATTCTCAATCAGGCTCCACACCCAGTGCGGAGCCTGATGTAGGGCTCGATCTCACACCCTGAGATCATAACCTGAGCCGAAATCAAGAGTCGGATGCATAACCTACTGAGCCACCCAGGTGTCCCTTCACAATAACCTTATGAGATAGATATTACTTACATTTTATTTGAAGAAGAAAACCAAAATGGAGACAGATGTTAAGTAACTTGCCCAAGGTCATTAACAAGTTAATAGGTGGACAAACTAAGGTTGAAACAGGGAATTCTGCTCATAGGCTGTTCAAGAGTCTATTCTGTGAACTATACATCATTGCACTACAGTGCTTACTTCAAAGTTTGCAGCATTGGCCACGCTACGCGTATAGATTACCTGGTATGTTGGAACCTAGAAATCTAAATCAAATGTGCTCTGAGCTATATTTAATCTATATATGAGTACTGTTTGACTTGAATAGTTAAAAGTTATTTTTGTATTAAAAGTCTATATTTTGAAATCTAAAGATTTTATATAAAAATCAAGAATTCTCTTTCTTCAAAACCAAAAATAAACTGTTGGGACTTCATCAAAATAAAAAGCTTTTTTTAAAAAAAAAAAAGATTTGGGGTGCCTGGGTGGCTCAGTCGTTAAGCGTCTGCCTTCGGCTCAGGTCATGATCCCAGGGTCCTGGGATCGAGCCCCGCATCAGGCTCCCTGCGTGGCGGGAAGCCTGTTTCTCCCTCTCCCACTCCCCCTGCTTGTGTTCTTGCTCTTGCTATCTCTCTCTGTCAAATAAATAAATAAAATCTTTAAAAATAAAATAAAAAAGATTTTATTTCGGAGAGAGAGAACACGCATACGATCTGGGGAGACAGGCAGAGGTAGAGGGAGAAGCAGACTCCCCGCTGAGCAGGGAGGTAAATCTGGGACTCCATCCCAGGACCCTGAGATCATGACTTGAGCCAAAGGCAGGTACTTACCTGACTGAGCCACCCAGGTGCCCCAAAATAAAAAGCTTCTGCACAGCAAAGGAAATAATCAACAAAACTAAAAGGCAACCTTCAAAACAGGAGAAGACATTTGCAAATGACATATCTGATAAAGGGTTAGTATCCAAAATATATAAAAAACTTATAAAACTCAACACCCAAAAGGCAAATAATCCAGTTAAAAATGGGCAGAAGACATGAGTAGACATTTTTCCAAAGAAGATGTACAGATGGCCAACAGACACATGGAAAGATGTTTAACATCACTCATCATCAGGGAAATACAAATCAAAACCACAATGAGATATCACCTCACATCTGTCAGAATGGCTAAACTCAACAACACAAGAAACAAAAGGTGTTGGTGAGGATGTGGAGAAAGGGGAACCCTCTTACACTGTTCATGGGAATGCAAACTGGTGCAGCCACTCTGGAAAACAGTATGGAGGTTCCTCAAAAAGTTAAAAAGACAACTACCTTATGACCTAGCAATTGCACTGCTAGGTATTTACCCAAAGCTTACAAAAATACTGATTTGAAGGGATACATGCCCCCTGATGTTTATGACACCATTATCAACAAGAGCCAAATTACGGGAAGAGCCCAAATGTCCACTGACTGATGAATGGATAATGAAGATATAGTCTGTATCATTTGCAATGATGCAGATGGAGCTAGACAGTATTAT
The DNA here is from genome assembly GCF_054177405.1 of Leptonychotes weddellii. Classification (NCBI taxonomy): domain Eukaryota; kingdom Metazoa; phylum Chordata; class Mammalia; order Carnivora; family Phocidae; genus Leptonychotes; species Leptonychotes weddellii. The sequence goes on from NC_138373.1 coordinate 23,553,003, forward strand.
ACTAAGTGAAGTAAGTCAGTCAGAGAAAGACAAATGTCATATGATTTCATTCATATGTGGAATTTAAGAAACAAAACAAATGAACATAGGGGGCAAAAAAGAGAAAAACCAAGAAACAGACTCTTAACTATAGAGAACAAATTGATGGTCACCAAAGGGGAGGTGAGTGGGAGGATGGGTGAAATAGGTGATGGTGATTAAGGAGTATACTTGTTATGGTGAGCACTGGGTGATGTATGGAAGGGTTGAATCACTATATTGTGCACTTGAAACTAATATTCCACTGTGTGTTAACTAGCTGGAATTTAAATAAAAACTTGGGGGAAAAAAGATGCCTGTTTCTTGTGAAAAGTTGGAAAATTTGGCAAGACTGGTCTCCCATACTCTTCTAAAAAAATCAGTAGGAACTGAGTAGCACCTACACATTTAGAGAGGGCACGTGCTTCCCAATTTTCCACAGTCCCCACCACTCCCAAATATACCACAATCCACCAGCATCATTTACTTCATTTGCTTTAACTGCCCAGCCCGAATAGACTTTGATGTTATGACCCCAGTTGTATACAGTACAAATGGCCTCATCACTGAGAGCACGAGGTAGCTCAGGGCTTTACAAATCCAAAGTCTGACCTATCTCAAGCAGTGATTCCAGATTAAAATCCTCCTGGAGATTTACCTCCCTGGTCTCAACTCTCATTGGTCATTTCCCCTTTGGCCTTAATTTCCTCTCTTACGAAATGGCCAAGGGACACAGCAGTAAATACCAATGAAACGTGAGCACTGGAATTGTTCCTTCAGAAGCTGAACACTGGGCTTAGCTTCCAATAACTCCCTATTCATTCAAATCTAATTATAAAATGATTTTTAATCATTGTAAAATAAATTCACTCTTCACGTCTGGAAACGCTAAAGCCCTAATTTAACAGCAGCAGCAACAACAAAAAATACCTTCTAATGGATTTGCACTAAGAAATGGAACATGGCCTGGGTTGTCAGATGTTCAATAATTTAACTGCAAATGAAGTGTGCAAAATACAATATTTGTGTCATAAACCACCCGGCTTGTCACATAATAGATTTTTGAAGAGTCACGTTTCACGACACTGAGCAGTGTTATGTTGGAACAGTGGAGTAGCCAAATTGAGGTTTATAGGTTCCGTTTGCTTATGTAGAAAGGGACTGAATCTCACTCACCCAGTGGCAAGGAGCACAGAAATGCAATATTTCTCTGGATCCTGCCATTGGAAAGCAGTGGCTGGAATTCATCCAGCCAACTTGATAATGTGAGTCATATTCAACCTTCCCTATGTTATGAGATGTGATTTGGATTACCTCTACATGTCTAGAGGGATTTTGTGGTTTCCTTGGTGTCACTGACCATGGTAGGCAGAATAACCATCCCCCCAAAGATGTCCATGTTTTAATCCCTGGGACCTGTGAATATATTAGGTGACATGAAAAGGGGAAATCAGGGTTACAGATGGAATTAAGTTGCTAGTCAGTGGACCTTAAGGCAGAGAGATCAGCCCAGATTCTCCAGGTGGGCCCAATGTAATCACATGGGTCCTTAAAAGTTGAAGAGGGAGACGGAAGGAGATGTAATTATGGAAGACAGACAGAGAAGAACTTAATCTTTCATTACTGGCTTGAAGATGCAGAACAGGGACCATGAGCCATGGAATGAGAGCAGCCTCTAGAAGCTGGAGAAGACCAGGAAACAGACTCCTCCCTGAAGCCCTCAGAAGCCTCTACTGACACCTTGATTTTTTAGCCTGGTGAGATTTCCCTCGGACTTCTGACCTCCAGAAACTGTATGATAATAGATTTGTGCTGTTTAAGTCACATGACTGGAGGTAATTTGTTACAGCAGCAAGAGAAAACTAATATGCTGCACAAAAACCATGTCCACAGGAAGAATAATAGCAGAAATGGCACACGGGCTTCTTTTACTCAAAATTAGTAAACTAGGATATGAACAAATGTTGTTACCATATTTCCTCAATTTTGTGATGCACATTTGTTTTGTTTTTCAAATTTTAACATTTCTCAAATTGGAATGTATCTCACAATCGAAGAATATAGTTAATAGAGTGGTTTTTTCACCCTTCTAACAAAATGGAAAGCTGTTATTAAAAAGGCTGTACATTTTACAATCCCCGGCACCTTAAAATCATATAAAAAGTAGTCGTTTCAAGAAGTGAGCAGGTGGAATTCAATTCCACGAGCATTGATTGAGTATCTTGTCAGTGCAAAACATGTTGCTAGGCATTGAGGTGGGCTGGACAAGGAAAGAGAGCTGCTCCTCTCTCCAAGATTTTCACAGATAAATAGAACAATGACCTGGGCATGATAAATTATACTAAAACTCAGACTGATTTTATGATTAAAGCTCCAAATACATAAGGCTACAAAGTCAGGCCCATGCTTGGCTAGTTCACCTCCAAGTTCCTTGTATCTGGCCCAGGGCCTGGCACAGAGAAGGCATTCCTTGGACTGACTGTATAAGTATTTTACATGCTTTATCTCATTTTTCTAGATGGATTATATTGTGTTGCTATCTTAGAGCTGAGGAAACTGAAGCTTAAAGAGAATACTGAATTTGCCCAAAGTCACACAGCTAACTAACAGCTTAGGCCAGAATTTCTTAGCCTTGGCACTACTGATACTTCGGGCTGAATAATTCTTTGTTGTGGGGGACTGCCTGAGCATTGCAGGATGTTTAGCAGCACCCGTGGCCTCTAGCCATCAAATGTCAGTAGCCCACTCCTTTCCACTTGTGACCACCAAAAATGTCTCCAGGCATTGATGAATGTTCCCTGGGGGGAAAGGGGCAAAAATTATCCCCAATTGAGAACTATTGGTTTAGAGAGGAGCATTGACATTAACTTATGTGTGGACTTGAAATATGCCCATAAAATCTTTGATACTCTTCCTTTAAAGAGTTGGAGCTTAATCCCTATTTTCTTGAGTATGAAGAGAATTTAGTGACTTGCTTCTAGTAAACAGATTATGGTAGGTATAATCGGGACATACAAGATTAGGCCATAGAAGGCATTTTGGCCTCCTCTTTGTTTTCTTTCTTGAATTGCTTGCTTTCGGGAAAGTCACAAGAACACAAAGCACGCTATGGAGAAATCTACACAGTGAGGACTGAGGCTTCCTGTAAGTAAGGAGCTGAGGCTTCTTAGTCAACTGCTATGGAGTACACCATTTTGGAATCAGCTCCTCCAGCCCCAGTCAAGCCTTCAGATGACTGAAGCTGCATCTGACATCTTTCTTTTTTTTTTTTAAAAGATTTTATTTATTTATTTATTTATTTGACAGAGAGAGAGAGCACAAGCAGGGAGAGTGGCAGAGGGAGAGGGAGAAGCAGACTCCCCACTGAGCAGGGAACCCAACATGGGGCTCGATCCCAGGACCCTGGGATCATGACCTGAGCTGAAGGCAGATGTTTAACCACCTGAGTCACCCAGGCGCCCCCCTAGCTGACATCTTAACTACAGTTTGATGAAAGACCCTGAGCCCAACCCACCCAGCTAAGGCACTCCTGGATTCCTGACCCTTGGAAACCAAATGAGATAATAAATGTTTGCTTTTGAAGCTGTTAAGCTCTGGTGTATTTGTTACACAGCAATAGATAACTATTACAAAGTGAATGACATATTGAGGGAAGGAATGAATGATCTAGAATGGCTGGCATTGGAGATGCATGGCAGAGGGGAGGCAAAGAATGCAAAGAAGGGAGACTAGAAAGGCAGAGAAAGGTCAAGGTGCAAAAGACCTTGAAATGCACACTCAGAAATTTGACCTTCTTTCTGATGGGACTTGGGTCATCATAGGACAGCAACACTTGTGCATTTTTTACTTCTAATAACAAAAATATGGCACTCTTCTGTTCAAGTCTCCAAGTGGTTTCTCATTGCTTTAAGCATAAAGGACAAACACTAACTAAAGCAGAGAGGGCCTTAGGTTTTTTTATCTCTTCCTTTTTTTCCCCCAGCCTAATCTTTTGCCCCTCTGTTCTAGTACTGTTCCCATCCCAACGCACACATACACATTCCAAACACTTCTTCTCCCTCAAACATTTTAACTTCTTATTTATACCGTGTTCCCTTGTGCTTTTATAGGCTTGCCCTTGTCCTGGGTACCTTTCCTCATCTCTGTCTTTTGGACTACCTAGACTAACCATCCCTTTTTGGGAAGCCTTTCCTTTCCTTCCTAGTCTGGGGAGGTGTCCTCCCATATACTCTCACCTTCTCACATGTGAGTCTGGGCAGAGCTTTCTGCATCCATGAGATTATTCTGGTCTAAATGGACTCTTATTTGTCCATTTCAGCAACTCTTTCCCCACCTGGACTTGAGGTCCACAAGAGTTCATTGGCTGCTCCTTTTTTTTTTTAAATCTCTGAAGATAGTAGGTGTCTAATAAATGTTTATTGAACAAATTAATGAATACAGGATTGAGTTGTTGCTGACTTCTATGTCTGCAGAAGTCCAGACTTCTCTGTAGTTTGGTAGCTGGGTGATTTGTCTTGGAAGGTTTCTGAAGAAAAATAAGTCTAGCATTAAGGAGTCTTATCTTGCCCCATGGATGTATGTACCTTGTATTTGAACTGGACATAAACACTGATACAGCAATAGCGGGTTTCATTCTCCTCCACAAATCACTGGACCAGTTCCCCCTAGAGCAGACCGAGAGGCATTACCCTCACTTTGAAACATGACCTAATTTCACCTACTCACGGGCAGAAACCCTGAGATGTTCGTCCCTTTTCACCAATATACCCAATCTTTTCTAATATGACGGGGGGGGGGGGGAAGTATCCATAACCCTGATCATTTTCAGACAAGATTGTTCTTGTTAACTGTTTGGAGCCCATTAACTGCATGGAGACTGTTTTTGGGAAGTGGGTTTGGCTTAAGGATACAAGCTGGGGCAGAGCTGAGAATCTGAAGTGCCTCAGATAGATCAATGCAAAATAGTAAGCCAGAAATCTGAGAATTATGTAGGACAGAGGTCAGCAAACTATAGTCCACAGGCGAAATCCAGCTCTATTTTTTATGGCCCTTGAGCTATGAATGGTTTTTACAGTTTTTAATGGTTGCATTTTAAGTGGTTACATAAGTGCCTATGTAATACCTTTGATTTTGCCTCTTGGCTTGCAAAGCCTAAAATATTTACTATATATGGCCATTTAAGAAAAAGTTTGCTGATCCATGATGTATAACAAGGGAGAAAGAATTACTCAGAGAGGGAACCTGGTGAACAGACGTGTCTACCATGGATTTTTAAGTTACCTACAATGGGATGTGCCATGTAACACCCCTCTTCTGTATCCCCTAGGGAATCTGTGTCACCTCTAGATTGGCCATTAAGACTTGTGCGTCACAGGCTCTTTAGTTGGGGATACAGGGGGGACTCGATATATGCATCTGAAAACAGGGACAGGGCACGCAGAGACAAAGGCTGGTGTACCAGAGAGAAGCCATCATCTGGTCACTCACGGCCTCCCTGTTATTGTCTTTAGGGTCTCAGGTCAGGTGGGAGAGGAATGACAAGAACCCATCCCCCTTCTTCCCTTCCTACTGCCTAAACAAGCTCCAGCCTGCTGGGTCGAACAGGCACTGTCCTCTGAGAGGGCACATCCCGCCTTCACTTAATCACGGGGTCCCTCCTCTCCCAGCAGCCCATCAGCTGGAGTGCACAGCCACTTCTCTAAGAGAGCCCTCTTACCCATCAGGGGACGATAATGCCCGGCAATCATTTTGGCTTTCCCAGACTTAATGTTCTCTCTCCTCAGGTCCTTCCTGCCCCAATGGGAAGTGTAAGGATGCTATTTTAAGACATCCGTTCGTGCCAAAATATCACTTTGAGACACTCATGTCTTTCCTTCCCAATAATCTCTTTTGTTTAAAGCATAAAGAATTTAGCAGGCGGGGCAAGTCGTGCCTTCCTATGGGAAGCAAACCAAAGGGCAGTGTGGCAGTTCTTACAGTACTTCTGCTGCCCCAGGGCATCAGTGCTTTCCAACTCATAAAGCTAAGGGCAGTGGAGGTGTTTTGTCTTACTCAGTTTCTCATTCTCATCTTCATTGACTGGGGAACTATGGGCAGAGGTCATCAGGGACCCAGGCTTCATGTGATGAGCACCAGGGTGAGAAAGGACAGGCTCAGAATGGCCAAGTGGGCACTCAGCCTGGCCACAGGGAAATTGCTGGAGAACACAAAGAGAAAGAGAGAAGAAAAGGCAGTGGAAATAGTTTTTCCTACCATGGCAAAAATAATTGGGACTACCCCTGAAGGTAGCATGAGGGGTGGGTATCCACTGTCATCATACAAATGAACGGATATTTGACAGAATGAATGATTTCCCACATAGTTCCCCATAAAGTTTTAGGTCTTATTTTCATCACTGTATTCTGCTCTTCTAATGATAGCTAATATTTATTGAATGCTAACTATATGTCAGGTACAATGCTAATCTATTTATTTATTTTTAAAAGATTTATTATTTTAGAGAGAGAGAGAGCATGCATGTGTGCAAATGGGGAGCGGGGCAGAGGGAAAGGGAGAGAAGCAGACTCCCTGCTGAGCATGGCGCCCAATATGGGGCTGATCCTAGGACCCTGAGATCATGACCTGAGCCAAAATCAAGAGATGCTTAACTGCCTACGCCACCCAGGCACCCCAATGCTAATCAATTTATAAGATTCAGCTCATTAACTGCAGACCACACTCCTACAGCTCAGGAACTGCTGTTACCCTGTATTTACAGAAGAGGAAACTAAAGTTCAGAGAGGTTAAGCCACTTGCCCACCATCACACAGCTCGTGAGTGGCAGAGCTGGGACACACAGCCAGGCCTGACCCCAAAACCTGAGCTCATAACTGCTCCTTTACATCAGCTCTCCCAAGGACCATGCCTCCAGGATCTTGTCTCCCATGCCAGCCGGGCACCAACATGTGGTTTGGAGAAACCAGCTCCTGTAGACAGCTGTCTAGATGGTGTTGATGTTATAAATGGTATTATAAAAAATAAGGATAAGGCTTATAAATCAGGCAAAGGGAAGTTATGATTCTTGTGGACACTCTAATCTATCTTCCTATAATTGCCTGTATATGAAATGCCTGCATGAGGTTATCGGAGTTTTCCCCGAATCGCCTGCGAAGGAAAGATTGCAATTTTAGCAACTCTTGTTACACAAACCAAAGCAATCTGTTCTACTTTGACACTCTGACACCCCTGGCTGGCAAAAGGGATGGAGGTAGGGATAGACAGGAATTTGTGGACATTCCTGTTCGAAACGGGAAGTGGGAAGGGTTAACCATGAAGCGTTCTCTGTGCAGAATGATGCTCTGGCCTCTAACCACGCCAAGGAAGCAATCTTTGGGATACTTGCAGAGAAAGCCACAGCTTCACTTCTTTAAACCATCTTTAACCTTTAGTTCTAGAAACCCTAATTAAAAATCAATTCTGTTTTTTGTAGTAAATCTGACAGTAATTCTATCTCTAATGGCAGTGGCAAGATAAATAGTATGTCAGGTAAACTCAGCAGGAGAATGACATTTTCATTAGCAATTTACCGGGTGTAAAATTCCTACCAGGATAAGGCATTCCTGAGCAATACAGGGTAACTATCCCCTTAGGATCACCCACTCTACTAATTAATGGGGGACACTAGTGGGATTAAAGTCTGCTACCCAAATAATTTTAGTGCTCACAGCAGAGTTATTTTGTATGCACCTTGCACTGAGAAAATAAGTCAGGACCCAAAACAATAAACAAGCTGACATAACAAGATGATTGCAGCCTATTGCAGTCCAGAAAAATCTAATCTGGTCTCCTAACAGCATCACAATCTTTATTGTGACTGTATGGGTCCCAATTCATCAGCCCATTTCGGCAAGCTATCCCCGCCAGTAATCATTCACTTTCAGGGTAGCCTCTGAACAGGTATCGACTTTAGAGACTGGCAATTCATCCCCGGTTCTGCAGCCCTCCATCCTCCATTCGGTAGTCTCTGAAGCAGGTTGGGAGAGAAAAATTTGGCCCCTATGTGCTGGACCTCCAGAGACACTGTGGAGGAAGGAGAGAGGGAGGGCAAGCAAAATTCTCCAGCTCATCGCAAAGAGAGGATACAACACCAGCATCAACCTCTTGTCCCTGTTCCCATCCCAACAATGTTCCCAGTGATCCACCAGATCAGGATGGAATTGTGGAATATCAGGATTAAAAGGTATAGAAAGAAGATGCTTCCATTTACTGAGGGCTGACTCTATGCCCACTCTGGAGTCTTCAGGCTCTCGAGGACTATTATGGGGGATTCTTGGGAAAATCTGCTATAAGGGGCTCTGTCACGGCCCCGTAATATTTTTCTCCCTTTTCAAGGAAACAGATGAGACTATTAGACTGGGAAATGTTCATAAGCAGAGATATGACAAGGTCTCCACACCCCTGCTGAATGAGGGCCTGCACATGTCCACCACAGATGAGCGATGTGGGGGTAGACCTGGTCAAAGCACTACGTTTGGGAATCCTGCTTGGTTGTTCTGTTTGTTGTGCACATCTCCATAGACAGATTGGGAAGGAACGTTGGGTCTTAGATATGGCCAAAGGAAGCTGTAATTGGAGTTTATCCTGGATTCATGATAAAAATATCACAACACAGCCTTCCCCTTTGCTGGAAGGGTCACTTGATATTCCAACCAGTAGGCCCTGGTGTTGAAGCTGGTGCAACTCTGTATGACTTCCATCTGTACTTATCATGGAGTCATTCATGGAGCTGGCATGTTAATCACTTTGCATGCTGTACCCTCCACCCCCAATCTTTTGGTGGACCTCCACAGAGCCTGTTGATGGATAATGAGCCTGTGGTTGTGCCCCCTCACCACAGGTTGGGCCAAGGATAGACATGAAATCTAAGTCTAGACTGGCTTTAGAGATTGAGAATGTGGCTCAGGCACTCTATGCAGTTGCTGATGGGCCTGGACTGATGAACCACACAATTCTGAGGCCTGCCTGGCTAGGAAAGTCATAGCTGATATGCAGAGAGAGAAAGAAGACGGGGCAGATGAGCCCTCAGAAAAACACAAAGAGGGGACACACAAGTGTCCCCCATCTAGCCACACCCCTAAGGTGGAGATATGCACTGGATTTCTTGGATTTCCAGTTCCAGGTCCCTGGGAGACATGGCTGAGATCCCTGTCCTTGGATTCTGCATGATGTCCCATTGTCTTGGGGGCCTTTAGAGGCAAGTGCCAGAGATACAACTCAAGCTCGCTCAAGCACCAAGGGGGTGTATTGGCTTACAGAGCTGCAAAGTCTGGGGACAGATGACTGCAGGTGCTCCATGTCAACAGGACTCTCCTTCTTCATCTTCTGTTTCTGCATTCCTCTGGGTTGGCTTTCTTCTCAGATGGGCTCACCAAACGCTCTCAGAAGTTCTGGCCTTGCAACCACAATGGAGAATGTGCCCCACAGTCCCAGAAGGTTTAGGAAAATTGGGGGGCTGATGCTCAAGGGAGGGTTTAGGTCACAGCCACCAAGGAGCTGAGCCACTGGGTGGAACATGCTCACTAGTCAGTCAGTCCTCCCTTAGTCACTATGAAGTGGAATCAGACCTACCCAAACCATGAGGATGAAGGAACAGAAAGCACAGAGACACGACCCAAAGGAACACTGGGGTGTTGTTCTCAGAACATGGGTGCTGGGCAGGCAATAAGAGGGAACATCTGCTTTACCCCAGCATCCCTTCCAAGAAACTTGTTTTAAGTTAGTCTGAGAGGATTCTATTTCTTGTCACCAAATAGTCCTTGACTAAATATCTAGAAAAATGTGTGGGAAATAAAGATGAGTAAGACATATTCCAGCTGTCAAAGACCTTACCTTTTTGTAAGGAAGATAAACCCAATGTATATAAATTGTACATCACAGATAAAAACTTGTTCCTAAGGTATAGGAACCCCAGGATTTCAAAGGCAGTGACACTGGCTAACATAAACAGGAAGTTCCTCTGGTTTTCATTTGGTTGGGACATAGGGAAAGAATGGTTAGGGTTTGAAATAGATAGGGAGAGTATTTCCAGTTAAAGAAAGTGGTGTCATCAAAGACCTAGAGGCTGGAAAGTATAAGAATAAATAGAGATGAACAAGCTTACCCCAAAATATCTCCTGCATCTATCTCTCCCACCACCGCCCCAGTGTCATGCCTTGCCCAGACTCCTGGGACATCCACTTTTGCTCCATTCCAACCATTTTTCACTTGCTACCTAGAATGACCTTTTCCAAATGCAAATCTGGTGATAATGATACCCTCCTTGCCTTTTCATGTCTCCCATTGCTCTGATGATCTAGATTAAAATTCTTACTCACATTCCTCTCTTTGCCCTCCAGCCCACTGGATGTTCTCTAAGTTATATGAATTTTCCAAAGCCTCAGATATGCTGGGAAGGCCACCTGAAATGCCACCTGCCAACACAACCCCTTCATGTGTTGATTAATATACACCCTTCCTTCAGTTGTCTACTGAAGGAAGAACACTCTCACCAGGCTAGTTCAGATCTCCCTGTGATGCTTACCCACTGTCACCTCATATTTGGCTTTATTTGCCTTATTTCAGTTAGTAAATAAAATTTTACTTGTACGATTATTTCATCAGTGAGTCTTCCTTCAAGAGCAAGTTTTCTCAGCCTTGGTGCTATTGACATTTTGGTCCAGATAGTTATGTGTTGTGTGTTGGGGACAGGGCAATCCTATGCACTGAAGGATATTTAGCAGCATCCCTGCACTCTACCCACTAGATGACAAGAACACTGCCTCCCTGAGTTGTGACAACCACAAATATCTTGAGACTGCCCAAAGGTCTCCTGTGTGGGTGGATGGGGACCAAAATTTCCCCCATTAAAAACCACTGCCCTACAGTCTATTGTACTGTGGACTCCATGAGGAAAGAAACCAATCCAGTGTCTGGTAAATGTATATAATGTGGTTCTCAATTTCAACTGAACTTCAGAATCACTTAGGGAGCTTTAAAAAATTACCATGCATGATCTGACCCCATACTAAGTAAACAGGAGTCTCTGAAGGGATGGGGTGGAGGGACTGAGGTCCAGGCATCCAAAAAAGGTTAAATCTCTTGTGCAGCTGGGGTTAATAATCACAGAAGTAGGTGTCCATTGCTGAAATCTTTGCTGGATGAATGTAAGGGAGGAATGGAGATAGTGAGAGGGTGAGAGAAGGCAGGGAAGGGGGATGGAAGGGAGGAAAATAGGGAGGAAGTACAAGGAGGAGAAGCAAAGGAAGGAAAGAAAAAGGAAAGGAAGAAAGAAAGTCTCCTACTGGACAGGGACTCATAAGAGAATACTGGCTATTAAGGTTGGAAACCCAAGCTGGACCATATTTGAAGAGCTGTGATTATTATTTTGTTGTACTTGGGGTAGCAACAGGAAGTTACTGAACATGCAGAACAAGTACATTCAAGTTCAGTGTTTTAAGAAGTTAAGTGGGTCGGAGGGGGCGGAGCAAGATGTTGGAGGAGTAGGAGACCTGGATTTCGTCTGGTCCCAGGAATTCAGCTGGATAGGGATCAAACCATTCTGAACACCTACGAACTCAACAGGAGATCTAAGAAAAGAATAGCAACAACTCTCTGAGCAGAAAAGCGACCACTTTCTGGAAGGTAGGATGTGCGGAGAAGTGAATCTGAGGCGATATTCAGGAGGATAGATGGTGGGGGAGGGGGCCTCCGTCGGCCGCCTCTGGCAAGTGATAGAGCAGCGGAGCACAAAATCAGAACTTTTAGAAGTCTGCTCCACTGAGGGATGTCGCTCCAGTGGCTAAGTGGGGGGTGGAACCCTCGTGGGACAGTGTGGTCTCAGGACCCTCGGGGTCACAGAAAGACTGGGGGTGCCTGAGTGCAGCAGAGCTCCCAGGTATCAGAGTGGGGAAGCCGGCTGCAGAGATGGAGCCGAGGAGTGGGCTCACAGCTCGGGGTTGCCATAAACTGTGATCTACGGCACAGTCGGGCCACTGCTCCTCCAGCAGGGACCCAACAAGCCACAGATCTGGGGAGACTTCCCTTCCTCCCCCAGGAGGAGCGGCGTGGGAGCGCACCGCAGGGATCTGCTGGGTTTGGAGACTCCACACGGGGTTGGGTGCCAGAGATAGAGAGGCTCGGTCACAGGCCAGGTGAGCACGGAGTGCGGTCGGAGACTGGGGAGACGGGAGTGACTGACTGCTTTTCTCTGGGGGCACACTGAGGAGTGGGGCCCCGAGTTCTCGGCTCCTCCAGGGTGGAGATTGGGAGGCCGCCATTTCACTCTCGTGCTCCAAAGCTGTACGGAAAGCTTGCAGGGAACAAAAGCTCCCGAGAGCAAACCTGAGCAGATTACTTAGCCGGACCGGCAAGGGCGGGGCAATTCCGCCTCCGGCAAAGACATTTGGGAACCACGGCAACAGTCCCCTACCCCAGAAGATCAGTGAGAACAGCCAGCCAAGACCAAGTTTACCGATCAATGAGAACGGCAGAACTCCAGTGCTAGGGGAATACTGCACATAGAATTCATGGCTTTTTTCCCCCCTGATTCTTTAGGCTTTCAAAGTTAATTTTTTTTTAACGTCTTTTTTTTTTTTGAGTTTTTTTTTTTCTCTTTTTCAACCAACATCTTATCAATCCCTTTTTTAAAAAAATATTTTTTTATTTTTCATTTTTAGAGCCATATTCTATCCCTTCATAGTATTTACCCTTATTTTTGGTATATATATAAGTTGTTCTCTCTTTAAAATTTTGAGATACAGTTTCTTCTAACAGATCAAAATATACCCTAAATCTCTAGTATATGGCTTTGTTCTAGTCTCCTGCCTGATCACATTCTCTCCCTTTTTTTCTTTTTTTTAATATCCTCTTCTTTCTTTTTTCAACCAACTTCTTATCAATTCCTTTTATAAAAGCTTTTATAATTTTCATCTTTACAATCATATTCCATCCCTTCATCATATTAACCCTTATTTTTGTACATATATAAGTTTTTCTTTCCTTAAAATTTTGGGAGGCACTTTCTTCTAACAGACCAAAATACACCCAAAATCTAGTGTGTGGCACTGATCTATGTAACAGCGTGATCATATTTGATCATATTCTGTTTTTTTTGTTTTGTTTTGTTTTTGTTTGTTTTTATCTTTTTCTTTTTCTTTTTTCTTT